>NC_054480.1:123606359-123968859 GCF_017639515.1 Carcharodon carcharias | reverse complement strand
AAATAGGGGATACAGTTTAAAAATAAGGGAACTGTCTTAAGATGGAGATGAGAAGAAAGTTATTTCTCTCAGAGGATCCTAAGTATTAGGAATTCTCTATCCAAGAGAGCAGGTGGAGCAGGGTTTCTCAATATTTCTAAGGCTAAGTTAGATAGATTCTTAAACAAAAACAGAAAATTCTGCAAAAACTCAGCAGGTCTGGCAGCACCTGCAGAGAGAGAAACAGAGTTAGCATTTTGAGTCTGTATGACTCTTCTTCAGTTTTTAAAATTCATTTATGGGATGTGGGTGTCGCTGGCTAGGCCAGCGTTAATTGCCTATCCCTAATTGCCCTTGAGAAGGTGGTGGTGAGCCACCATCTTGAACTGCTGCAGTCCATGTGGTGTAGGTACAGAAATGATCTTGGATTGGAAGATGTGAATTCATATGGGTAGAGGTAAGAAATAACAAGGGGAAGAAGACACTGGTGGGAGTAGTCTATAGGCCCCTAACAGTAGCTATGCTGTCAGACAGAGAATAAATCAGGAAATAATGAGGGCATGCAAAAAAGGCAGAATATTAATCATGGGTGACTTTAATCTCCATGTAGATTGGGAAAATCAAATTGGCAGAGGTAGCCATGAAGAGAGAGGCCAAAGCCAATATAGATCCCTTAGAGAATGAGGCTGGGGAAATAATAATGGGGAACCAGGAAATGGCAGAGGAGTTGAATAACTACTTTGCATCAGACTTCACAGTAGAAGACACTAATAGCATTCCAAAAATACTAAATAATCATGGGGCAAAAGGTAGAGAGGAAATAAATACAATAATTATCACTAGAGAAAAGGTACTCGGGAATTTTTTGAGGAGGTAACAAGCAGGATAGATAAAGGGGAATCAGTAGATGTAATATATTTGGATTTCCAAAAGGCATTTGATAAGGTGCCACACATAAGGCTACTTAACAAGATAAGAGCCCACGGTATTGGGGTTAGTATATTAGCATGGGAAGAGGACTGGCTAACTAATAGAAGACAGGGAGTTGGGATACGGGGGACATTTTCAGGATGGCAACTTGTAACAAGTGGAGTGCCACAGGGATCAGTGCTTATTAATGACTTGGATGAGGGAAGTGAATGTACTATCGCCAAGTTTGCAGATGACACAAAAATAGGTGGGAAGGCAAGTGGTGAGGATGACACAAAGAGTCTACAGAGGGATATAGACAGGTTAAGCAAGTGGGCAAAAAAATGTGGCAGATGGAATATAATGTGGGAAAATGTGAGGTTATGCACTTTGGCAGGAAGAATAGAGGAGCTGAATATTACTTAAATGGAGAAAGACTGCAGAAAGCTACAACACAGAGGAGTTTTGGGATCTTTGTGCATGAATCCCAAAAAGCTAACATACAAGTTCAACAGGTAATAGGGAAGGCAAATGGATGGTGTCAAGCTTCTTGAGTGTTTTGGGAACTGCACTCATCTAGGCAAGTGGGCAGTATTCCATCACACTCCTGGTTTGTGCCTTGTAGATAGTGGACAGGCTTTGGGGAGTCAGGAGGTGAGTTACTCGCCACAGGATTCCTAGCCTCTGACCTGCCCTTGTAGCCACAGTATATGTTTAGCCCAGTTCAATTTCTGGTCAATGGTAACGCCCAGAATGTTGATAATGGGGCACTCAGCGATGGTAATGCCATTGAATGTCAAAGGGTGATGGTTGGATTCTCTCTTGTTGGAGATGCTCATTGCCTGACACTTGTGTGGCACGAATGTCACTTGCCACTTGTCAGCCCAAGCCTCCATATTGTCCACGGCTAGCTGCATGTGGACATAGACAGCTTCAGTATCTGGGTCGCCGTGAATGGTGCTGAACATTGTGCAATCTACAGCGAACGCATCCACTTCTGACTTCATGATGGAAGGAAAGTCATTGATGAAGCAGCTGAAGATGGTTGGGCCGAGGACACTACCCTGAAGAACTCCTGCAGCGATGTCCTGGAGCTGAGGTGACTGACCTCCAACAACCACAACCACCTTCCTTTCTGCTAGGTATGACTCCAACCAGTGGAGAGTTTTCCCCCAATTCCCATTGACTCCAGCTTAGCTAGGGCTCCTTGATGCCGCACCCAGTCAAGGGCATTCACTCTCACCTCACCTCGGGAGCTCAGCTCTTCTGTCCATATTTGGACCAAGGCTGTAATGAGGTCAGGAGCTGAGTGGCCCTGGCAGAACCGAAACTGGGCATCAGTAAGGAGGTTATTGCTAAGCAAGTGCCTCCTGATAGAACCTTTTTTGACCCCTTCCATTACTTTACTGATGATGGAGAGTAGACTGATGGGGCGGTAATAGGCTGGGTTGGATTTGTCCTGCTTTTTTGTACAGGACATATCTGGGTCATTTTCCACATTGCCGGGTAGATGCCAGTGTTGTAGCTGTATTGGAACAGATTGGCTATGGGTGGAGCAAGTTCTGTAACACAAGCCTTCAGTACTATTGCTGGAATATTGTCAGGGCCCATAGCCTTTGTAGTATCCAGTACTTTCAGCCCTTTTTTTGATAACAATTGGAGTGAATTGAATTGGCTGAAGACTGGCATCTGTGATGTTGGGGACCTCCAGAAGGGGCAGAGATGGATCATCCACTTGGCACTTCTGCCTGAAAATTATTACAAATGCTTCATCCTTATCTTTTTGCATAGATGTGCTGGGCTCCCCCAATATTGAGGATGGGGATATTTATGGAGCCTCCTCCTCCAGTGAGCTGTTTAATTGTCCACCACCATTCACGACTGGTTGTGGCAGGACTGCAGAACTTAGATCTGATCTAATTTGGAATTTTTAAAAAATTCATTCAAGGGATGTGGGCGTCGCTGGCTGGGCCAGCATTTATTGGCCATCCCTAATTGCCATTGAGAAGGTGGTGGTGAGCTGCCTTCTTGAACCACTGCAGTCCATGTGGTGTAGGTACACCCACAGTGCTTTTAGGAAGGGAATTCCAGGAATTTGCCCCAGCGACAGTGAAGGATTGGTGATATATTTCCAAGTCAGGATGGTGAGTGACTTGGAAGGGAACTTCCAGGTGGTGGTGTTCCCATCTATCTGCTGCCCTTGTCCTTCTAGATGGTAGTGGATGTGGTTTTGGAAGGTGCTGTCGAAGGAGCCTTGGTGAATTCCTGCAGCACATCTTGTAGATGGTACACACTGCTGTAATTGTGCGTTGATGGTGGAGGGAGTGAATGTTTGTGGATGTGGTAGCAATCAAGCAGGCTGCTTTGTCCTGGATGGTGTCAAGAATCTTGAGTGTTGTGGGAGCTGCACTCATCCAGGCAAGTGGGGAGTATTCCATCACACTCCTGACTTGTGTCTTGTAGATGGTGGACAGGCTTTGGGAGTTACGTGTCGCACGATTCCTAGCATCTGACCTACTCTTGTAGTCACAGTATTTATATGGCTAGTCCAGTTCAGTTTCTGGTCAATGGTAACCCTAGGATGTTGATAGTGGAAGATTCAGTGATGGAAATGCCATTGAACATCAAGGGGCGATGGTTGGATTCCCTTTTGCTGGCGATGGTCATTGCCTGACACTTGTGTGGCACAAATGTTACTTGCCACTTGTCAGCCCAAACCTGAACATTATCCAGATCTTGCTGCATTTGGAAAGGGACTGCTTCAGTCTATCGCTTGCTGCTTATGCCGTTTGGCATGGAAGTCGTCCTGTGCTATAGCTTCATCAGGTTGACACTTCATTTATTGATATGCCTGGTGCTGCTTCTGGCATGCCCTCCTGCACTCTTCATTGAACCAGGGTTGATCCTCTGGCTTGATGACAATGGTAGAGTAGGGGATATGCCGTATCATGAGGTTACAGATTGTATTCGAGTGCAATTCTGCTGCTGCTGATGGCCCACAGCACCCCATGGATGCCCAGTCTTGAGTTGCTATCCCATTTAGAATGGTGGTAGTGCCACACAACACAATGTGAAGGCGAAACTTTGTCTCCACAAGGATTGTGCAGTGGTCGTTCCTACTGATGCTGTCATGGGAGAGTCATAGGACAAGTGTCATATGGACTTGAAACATTAACTCTGTTTCCCTCTCCACAGATGCTGCAAGACCTGCTGAGTTTTTCCAACATTTTCTGTTTTAATTCATATTTCCAGCATCTGCAGTATTTTGCTTTTATATCAGATAGATTCTTGATTGACAAGGGAGTCAAAGGGTTTAGGGGGCAGACAGGAAAGTAGAGGTCACAATCAGATCAGCCATGATCTTATCAAATGGTAGAGCAGGATCGAGGGGCCTGCTCCTAATTTGTATGTTCTTAAAAGGAATTCCGATGTCTGTATCTTTTCAAGGTTGAATTAATGAGATTCTCTGAGTGTATTTCTGTCTATGTCAGCGTGTTGTGATTGTATCTGGTTAATCTCCTTTTAACAAGTCAACACAATAGTAACATCTCTCCACCCACTAATGAAAAACCCTGGCTTTTCCCAGAACATCCAATAATAAGGCTGTTCATCCCACATCATGTTCTGATTGTCACTCATCTGATTTATGACACACACACACCTGCTGTATTTTTTAATCTCTTCCAATGGACAGTTAGTGATATAATGTCTCAACTATCCCAGGTCCAATTTGCCTATCATCATTATAGAATGGGTATTAACGTGTGATTTTAAGAGTTTATTTGGATACTCCAATTTTCATAGCTATTACATACAATTACACTCAGGACTACCAGGGATTATTTTACTTAGCTTTCCAAAAGTTGTCACATCTAGTTTATAATTAGTAATACATCTGTTGAAGGATTCACAGAAGGAGGCAGTATAGAAGAAGGCCATTTGGCCTATCATGCATATGCTAGCTTTTGCTCAAAGTTATGCAATTATTCTTACTTACGGGCTTTTCTCACTAACCCTTCAATTTTTTTCTCTTAAAGGCTACATCCTTCAGAAAGTTATTACATCCCTTACTTTGCCCATTCCAGCTAACTTCATCTGTGTCATCATTGACCTCCCTCAATATTGACCCTCCGACAGTGTTGCACTCCCTCAGTACTGACCCTCTGACACTGCGGCACTCCCTCAATACTGACCCTCCGACAGTGTCACAATCCCTCAATACTGACCCTCCGACAGTGCGGCACTCCCTCAGTACTGACTCTCTGACAGTGTGGCACTCGCTCAGGACTGACCCTCCGACAGTGTAGCACTCCCTCAGTACTGACTCTTTGACAATGCGGCACTCCCTCAGTACTGACCCTCTGACAGTGCCGCGCTCCCTCAGTACTGACCCTCTGACAGTGCCGCGCTCCCTCAGTACTGACCCTCTGACAGTGCCGCGCTCCCTCAGTACTGACCCTCTGACAGTGCGGCGCTCCCTCAGTACTGACCCTCTGACTGTGCGGCGCTCCCTCAGTACTGACCCTCTGACAGTGCGGCGCTCCCTCAGTACTGACCCTCTGACTGTGCGGCGCTCCCTCAGTACTGACCCTCTGACTGCGCGGCACACCCTGAGTATTGCACCGGAAATGTCGGACTGTATCTGGGATTGCAATCCCAGCAGACGGATGGTGTAGATGGAGATTTGTTGCGTATCTGAGTCGCTCTCCTGCTGCTGATCTCGGGCTCCGGGCCTTCAGTTTGAGTCCCACGGCCTTTCCCCGGAACCACTGAACAGGAGTCGCGCTGGTGGCCGGACCTTTCCGGGCCTGCAATTGGCGGCCCAGCGCTGCGATTGGCTGGCGAGAGGCGCCCGCCCAGGGGGATGGGTTTCACTGACGGACCGGAAACGGGGAGCCGACGGGGGCGCGGAGCCGGAACCGAGAAACGAAGCGCGGGGCCCGGGCCGGAGCGGCGGGTGAGAGAGAGACCGGGCGGGGAGTGGGGGGGGTGGGGGGGGGTGCTCGGCGCTGGGATCGCAGATCAGGCCTGAACGCGATGTGGGGAATGGGGAACGGAGAGCGGACCTCCCTCCACCCCTCCCCCTCCCCCCCTCCCTCTCTGTCCGACTCCCCCCGCCTGAATCCCCCTCCCTCTGTCCTATTCCCCCCTCCCTCTGTCCTATTCCCCCCTCCCTCTGTCCTATTCCCCCCTCCCTCTGTCCGACTCCCCCCCCTCCCTCTGTCCGACTCCCCCCCCTCCCTCTGTCCGACTCCCCCCCCTCCCTCTGACCGACTCCCCCCCCTCCCTCTGTCCGACTCCCCCCCCTCCCTCTGTCCGACTCCCCCCCCTCCCTCTGTCCGACTCCCCCCCTCCCTCTGTCCGACTCCCCCCCCTCCCTCTGTCCGATTCCCCCCCTCCCTCTGTCCGACTCCCCCCCCTCCCTCTGTCCGACTCCCCCCCCTCCCTCTGTCCGACTCCCCCCCCTCCCTCTGTCCGACTCCCCCCCCCTCCCTCTGTCCGATTCCCCCCCCTCCCTCTGTCCGATTCCCCCCCTCCCTCCCTCTGCCCGCCTCCCCCCCTCCCTCCCTCTGCCCGCCTCCCCCCCTCCCTCCCTCTGCCCGCCTCCCCCCCCTCCCTCCCTCTGCCCGCCTCCCCCCCTCCCTCTGCCCGCCTTCTCCCCTCCCCCTCTGCCCGTCTCCCCTCCCCCTCTGCCCGTCTCCCCCCCTCCTCTGCCCGTCTCCCCCCTCCTCTGCCCGTCTCCCCCCTCCTCTGCCCGTCTCCCCCCTCCTCTGCCCGTCTCCCCCCTCCTCTGCCCGTCTCCCCCCCTCCTCTGCCCGTCTCCCCCCCTCCTCTGCCCGTCTCCCCCCTCCTCTGCCCGTCTCCCCCCTCCTCTGCCCGTCTCCCCCCCTCCTCTGCCCGTCTCCCCCCCTCCTCTGCCCGTCTCCCCCCCTCCTCTGCCCGTCTCCCCCCCTCCTCTGCCCGTCTCCCCCCTCCTCTGCCCGTCTCCCCCCTCCTCTGCCCGTCTCCCCCCTCCTCTGCCCGTCTCCCCCCTCCTCTGCCCGTCTCCCCCCTCCTCTGCCCGTCTCCCCCCCCCCTCCTCTGCCCGTCTCCCCCCCTCCTCTGCCCGTCTCCCCCCTCCTCTGCCCGTCTCCCCCCTCCTCTGCCCGTCTCCCCCCTCCTCTGCCCGTCTCCCCCCTCCTCTGCCCGTCTCCCCCCTCCTCTGCCCGTCTCCCCCCCTCCTCTGCCCTCTCCTCCCCCCTCCTCTGCCCTCTCCCCCTCCTCTGCCCGTCTCCCCCTCCTCTGCCCGTCTCCCCCCCCTGCCCGTCTCCCCCCCCTGCCCGTCTTCCCCCCCCTGCCCGTCTCCCCCCCCCTTGCCCGTCTCCCCCCCCGCCCGTCTCCCCCCCCGCACGTCTCCCCCCCCCGCCCGTCTCCCCCCCCTGCCCGCTCCCCCCCCCCTGCCCGTCTCCCCCCCCCTGCCCGTCTCCCCCCCCCCTGCCCGTCTCCCCCCCCTCCTCTGCCCGTCTCCCCCCCCTCCTCTGCCCGTCTCCCCCCCCTCCTCTGCCCGTCTCCCCCCCCTCCTCTGCCCGTCTCCCCCCCTCCTCTGCCCGTCTCCCCCCCTCCTCTGCCCGTCTCCCCCCCTCCTCTGCCCGTCTCCCCCCTCCTCTGCCCGTCTCCCCCCTCCTCTGCCCGTCTCCCCCCCTCCTCTGCCCGTCTCCCCCCTCCTCTGCCCGTCTCCCCCCTCCTCTGCCCGTCTCCCCCCCTCCTCTGCCCGTCTCCCCCCCTCCTCTGCCCGTCTCCCCCCCTCCTCTGCCCGTCTCCCCCCCTCCTCTGCCCGTCTCCCCCCCTCCTCTGCCCGTCTCCCCCCTCCTCTGCCCGTCTCCCCCCCTCCTCTGCCCGTCTCCCCCCCTCCTCTGCCCGTCTCCCCCCCCTCCTCTGCCCGTCTCCCCCCCTCCTCTGCCCGTCTCCCCCCCCTCCTCTGCCCGTCTCCCCCCCTCCTCTGCCCGTCTCCCCCCCTCCTCTGCCCGTCTCCCCCCCCTCCTCTGCCCGTCTCCCCCCCTCCTCTGCCCGTCTCTCCCCCCCTCTGCCGTCTCCCCCCCCTCCTCTCCCTCTCCCGTCTCCTCTCCCGTCTCCTCTGTCCGTCTCCCCTCCCCTTCCCCCCTCCCCTTCCCCCCTCCCCTTCCCCCCTCCCCCTTCCCCCCTCCCCTTCCCCCTCCCCTTCCCCCCCTCCCGCCTCCCCCCTCCCCTTCCCCCCTCCCGCGTTCCCCCCTCCCGCTTCCCCCCTCCCGCTTCCCCCCTCCCGCTTCCCCCCTCCCGCTTCCCCCTCCCGCTTCCCCCTTCCCCCTTTCCCCTTCCCCTTCCCTCTACTCTCTTCCCCCGCTTCCTGCCTCCCTCCCCTTCTCCCCTCCCTCTCCTTCCCTCTCCCTCCCCTCCCCCCTCCTTCCCCCCACTTCCCCCCTACTTCCCCCTCCTTCCCCCTCCCTCCCCTCCTTCCCCCCTCCCTCCCTCCCTCCCCCCTCCCTCCCCCCTCCCCCTCCCTCCCCCTCCCTCCCCTTCCCCTCCCTCCCCCTCCCTCCCCCTCCCTCTCCCTCCCCCCTCTCTCTCCCCCTTCCCCACCCTCTCTCACCACCTCCCCCTCCCTCCCCCTCCCTCCCCCTCCCTCCCCCTCCCTCCCCCTCCCTCCCCCTCCCTCCCCCTCCCTCCCCCTCCCTCCCCCTCCCTCCCCTCCTTCCTCCCCTCCTTCTCCCTCTCCCTCCCCCTCTCCCTCCCCTCCTTCCCCCTTCCCTCACCTCCCTCCCTGTCCCCTTCCCCCCCTTCCCCATCCCCCTCTCTCCCACCCCCCTTTCCAGAGATAATTGGGAGAAAGCCAACTTCAGTGGGGTCAGAATGATCTGCGCCGAATAAATTGGAGTCAAAGGTTTTCAGGAAAATCAGTGGATGAACAAAGGGCTATCTTGAAAGAAAAGAGAGTTCGGACACAGTCAAAGTACATTCCCTCAGAAGGGAAATGTAGTGTCAACGAATCCAGAGCTCCCTGGATAACAAAAGAGATAGAGATTAAGATAAGAAAGAAAATGTGTGCTTATGACAGGTGATATGTGGAAAATACAATTGAGAACCAGGCTGAATATAGAAGGTTCAGAGGGGAGGTGAAGAAGCAAGTGGAGAAGCAAAGGGGGAGTATGAAAAGAGACTGGCAGCTAACATGAAAGGGAATCCCAAAGTCTTCTATAAGCATATAGAGAGTAAAAGGAGGAGGAGGATCAATCAGGGACCAAAAAGGGGATTTACACATGGAGTCAGAGGGCATGGCTGAGCTATTAAAGAAATACTTTGCATGTGTCGTTACCAAGGAAGAAGATGCTACCCAGGTCGTGGTGAAAGAGGAGGCAATTCAGAAACTAGAAGGGTTCAAAATTTATAAGGATATTGGATGGGTTGAACATACTTTCGGCACAGGACCGGATAAGATGCATCCAAGGATACGGAGGGAAGTGAGTGTGGAAATTGTTGAGGCACTGGCCATAATTTTTCAGTCTTCATTAGATTTGGGGGTGATGCCGGAGAACTGGAGAATTGCCAATGTCACAGCCTTGTTTAAGAAAGGGTGTAAGGGTAAGCTCAGCAACTACAGACCGGTCAGTTTAACTTCGGTGATGAGGAAACTTTTAGAAACAATGTAGGGACAAAATTAATAGTCATCTGGACAAATGTGGATTGATTAAGGAAAGCTAACATGGATTTCTTAAGGGAAAATCATGTTTAACTAACTTGCTGGTGTTTTTTGAAGAGGTAACAGAGAGGTTTGATGAGGGCAATGCAATTGATGAAGTGTACATGGACTTCCAAAAAATCATTCGATACAGTGCCACACAACAAACGTGAGCAAAATTATAGCTCATGGAATAAAAGGGACAGTAGCAATGTGGATATGGAATTAGCTGAATGACAGGAAACAGACAGTAGTGGTTAACGGGTGTTTTTTGGACTAGAAGAAGCTTTGTAGTGGAGTTTCCTAGGTGTCAGTGTTGGGACCCTTGCATTTCCTGATATATATTAATGATCTAGACCATGGTGTACAGACACAATTTCAAAGTTTGTGGATGATATAAAACTTAGGAATCATTGTGAACTGTGAGGAGGATAGTGTCGAACTTCAAAAGGACATAGACAAGTTGGTGGAATGAGCTGAGAGGTAGCAGATGAAGTTCAATGTGGAGAAATGTGAAGTGATTCATATTGGTAGGAAGAACATGGAGAAACAAGATAAAATAAGATGTACAACTCTAAAGTGGGTGCAGGGGCAGAGGGACCTGGGTGTATACGTGCATAAACCATTGAAGGTGGCAGGACAGATTGAGGCAGCGGTTAATAAAGCAAATAGGAGCCTGGGTGTTATTAATGGGGCATAGAGTACAAGAGCAAGGAGGTTATGTTGAACCTGTTTAAGTCACTGGTTCGGTATCAGCTGGAGTATTGTGTCCAGTTCTGGGCACCGCACTTTAGGAAGATATGAAGGTATTGGAGAGAATGCAGAAAAGACAATGGTTTCAGAGATGAGGAAGTTCAGTTATGAAGATAGATTGGAGAATTTAGGACTGTTCTCTTTGGAGAAAATAAGGCTGAGAGGAGCTTTGATAGAGGTATTCAAAATCATGAGGGACCTGGATGGAGTAGATAAGTAGAAACTGTTACCAATCGTGAAAGGATTGAGAATGAGAGGGCACCGAGTTAAAATGATTTGCAAAAGAAGCAAACGTGATATGAGAGGGAACTTATTCGCACGATGAGTAGTTAAGGTCTGTGATACACCGTCTAAGTATGTTGTGGAGGCAGATTCTGTTGCATTCAAAAGGGAATTAAACTGTTATATGAAAATGAAAAATGTGCATGGTTACAGGGAGAAGGCGGGAGAATGTTACTGAGTGATTTGCTCATTTGGAGAGCTGGTGCAGACATAATGACCTCCTGCCACGTAACAATTCTGTGAAAAAACACCATCTCTTTGTCGGCATCAACTTGATTTGAGGATGACGTTTATTTGGGGTGGCAGGTTTCTGCCACGGGTCTTCATGTGACTGAACTGGCCGATTCACGACCTGCAGGTCTTTGGGCACATGGGACAGGATGTCCCACGAGGTAGTGGGATCCGGAGTGCAGGATTTGCTTCCTTTCCTTCTCTGCCTCATCGGAAGGAGCTGTGACTCAAAGCATGATGCAGCTCGATGGACAAGATGTCACTATTTTGAACGATTGGTAATAAGCTCCTCCCAGTCATGAATATCAATGCTGCTGTGCTTCAAGGAGAGCTTCAGAGTGTCGTTGAAGTGTTTTCTTGGTCCTCCGCTGAAATGTTGGCCATTTAGGAGTTGGGGAAACAGGACTTGTGGGGGAGACGGTTTTTGACCATCTGGACATGGTGTCCAATCCATTGAAATTGATTTCTCGAGTTTTGCTGAAATGCTTCAAGAAGGACACTGGCGTTTGCTTGATGGTCCTTCCATTGAATCTGGAGGATGTGCCAGAGGCATTGCTAATGGAATTTCTCTGGCGCTGTTATGTGTCACTGATACAGAGCCAAGGTATCACTGCAGCAAAAGAGCATGGTGATGACAACTGCTCTGTACATTAAAACTTTTGGTGACTTGTGAAGGTCTTTGTTGTCGAACACTCGCTGCCGTAGTTTATAGAAAGCTGAGCTGGCGCAGCTGATCCACTGTTAGATCTCCTCATCAACGGTGACCTTTAGAGAGGTGGCTGTCAAGGATGGAAAGCGCTGAGCATTATCCAGAGTGCTTCCTTCATCATATATGGGAGGTGAAATATCTGGCTGACCAAATGTGGGTTGATGTGAGTTTTGTTTTGGCAACATTCAAGGACAAGGCCATACAGTCTCTTCTATGCAGAATTGAAGAGATCACAAATGGCTTGCAAATCTGTTGCAGAGTGGGCAGCAGCACTGCAGTCATCCGCAAACTGTATGGTGGTCAGTTTAGTTTTGGCATGGAGGCGACTGAGGTTAAAGTTTTCTATCTATGCAGTACTTAGTACTCTCAACAGATGGCAGTTGATCTTTGATGAGGTGACCAGCCACTGTCAGGTGGATTGTAAATAGTATGGGGAGTATCACACAGCCTTTAACTGTTTGATTTGATAACATCAGATTTTGATAACATCTGTTTCAAATCTCCCACTCAAGACAGTTGCAGTTATTTCAATCATGAAACAGTTGCAGGATTGTGGTGTAATATTTTGGACATCCAAATATTTGGAGCACAATCCCCAGAGCTTTGCGATTTAGAGTCAAAAATGTTTTAGTCAGGTCAGTAAATACAATGAAGAGTTCCTGGTCTCAACATTTTTCTAGGATTAGTCTGTGGGTGGCCTGAGGGACTTGTGAAGCAGAAAAACCTGGGAGTTAAAGTGGTGTATCTGGCACCAACTGTAGTTGGCCTGTGATGGAGACAGTAATCTGAGAGGTTGTATTTTTATGTTGCATTGAAGGAGAATTTTCACTGAAATAATTTTAGTATTTACCTTAGCCACGTTGTTCCTTTGGTAGAGGAATCCCAGAACCAGAGGGCACTTGTTAATAAAATCAGAAGATACTTTTTCACTCAAAGGGAGTGGAAACCTGCAACATTCTCCTTCAATATTTGGGGGACAAATGAAGCTTTCCAGAGGCTCAAGGGGCTGAATGGCTTCTTAGTGTGCCTGTGTAACAGGCTGAATGGCCAACATTATATATTTTTTTTTCCTTTATTCTTTCATGGGATATAGACATCACTGGCAAGGCCAGTATTTGTTGCCCATCCGTAATTGCCCTTGAACTGAGCGGCTTGCTGGGCCATTTCGAGGGCAGCCAAGAGCTGATCACATTGCTGTGGATCTTGAGTCACATGTAGACCAGACCAGGTAAGGATGGCAGATTTCCTTCCCTAAAGAGACATTAGTGAACCAGATGAGTTTTTGCAACAATCAACGATAGTTTCACAGTCACCATTACTGAGTTTAGCTTTCAATTCCGGATTTATTAATTGAATTTAAATTCCACCAGCTGCTGTAGTGGGATTTGAACCTGTGTTCCCCAGGCCATTAGCTAGGCCTCTGGATTTTTAGTCCAGTGACATTACCACCACACCACCATCCCTCCTGCTGCACTCCTAACTGTTCTCATTAGTTTTTTTTATGTCTTTGTCGATTGTGGATATGAGCTGTCTCATTCTCTGGTGGTTCGTGTTACTGGACTGTTCTGAGTTGCGGCTGAGCTGCATAGAGAGGAAAAGAGTGAGGTTTCATAGCTGAACCTATGCTTAGTTACGACAGCAAACTGACCCTATACTTGGTGCTAGGGTTGCAGTATCTGGGGTTGTTGCTCTGCATTTAGGCAGCTGTTTGGGAGATGACACTGACAGGAATGAGGAACTGCAGTTTGTTAACTCAACACAGGTGCTCGTCTCTGGTTGGAAAGGTGAATGCTTCCATACAGACCCTAAATCACAATCCCGGATAAGTATCTGTATTCCTCTTCCCTTCTTCCTCCACTCTCTCGTAGCTTCTCTCTTTCTCCCTGCTCCTTGTCCCACTTCAGACTGAAGGCCTCATTTTCTGTCCTTTCTCCAATAGATGCCTGGGGTGAACCAAGGCTCAGACCTGGAACCTCCACTGTCCCAAATACAGCGGCGTGGAGGAGAGACCATGGCCAAGATTCAGGCCCATCTTCAGCAGATTCAGGCTCAGAGCTTTGTGGTACAAAAACAGGCCCAGCAACAACAGTTCCAGAGGCTCAAGGTAAGACTTCCTGACAGATTGAAGGAATGCACTGGGCTCCCAGCTATGCATGTGACAGAATCCACTGCCAATGCATCTGAAGTACATTTACCAACAGGTGCTCTCACTGTTCTGGAGAGGTCTTCAGCTGGTGAAAGAGTTCGCTTTACTTCCTGGCTTAAATAGGTAAAATAACTCAGAGTACCCTCCGTTTTCAGGAATAGTGATGTTCCTCTCAGTTAAATAAGTGTTAAATTTAGCCAATACATGGCAGAGACGTGCTGTCTCAGGGTAAGAGCCTAAGGTTACAATTATCCTGTATCCTATAAAGAAACTTGAAGCACACAGTCTGGACAGGTGTACTGAAGGAGAGGTCACATTTGAATGTTCCTCCTGCATTGTGTGTAAACTCGCTGATCCGGCAGCTTGTGTTAGTGATGTTACAATAACTTGTGAATGTTTCTCTGGAGAAGTCAAGCCCCGTGAGGACCTGTGCGAGTGCTGACATGAGGACCGTTGTAAGCAGCAATGCTAATTTGGGGAAGCAAGTGTATTACTGGCTGAAGGAGGATTCACAACCATTACACTATTGAAGAAGTTTATGATTGATTTCAGTTACTTTGTCAGAAGCTCCCTGACGTGGAGGTGACACTTCTTGTCCCAGATGGGTTTGGGATCCTTGCCTCAGAGAATTTCAGAGTCTATTGAAGAGAAATGCTTGGCCTGCGACACTGTGTTTGAGTGTGTGCACGCCTGTTTGTATATTTATGTGAGCCTGCATGCACATATGATGTATTTATGTTATTTAATGCAGATAGACTTTTTGGCATGCTGCAGCATTCATAAAAACATGGCTGGCAGCAAAAAGCAATAGGGTTCATCAAGCTTGCCCCACACTGCTGTAATGCTGAAACATTGTGATTGGACTCCCCTTGACCTTCGACCCATGAGCAGCAGTGCACTGGTTTCCTGAGAGGGGCAAACAATCAGGTTAAAAATCTGGACAATTCCCCTCTGAGTCCCTTGGGATTGAAACTTGCTCAGGAGATCATATTGACTGTGCTAATATTCCTGGATTTTTAAAAATATATTTTATCGCTAATTTGTATAATACTTGATCATACCCCCAACTCTCATTTGCATATATGCAGAATCAGCAGTCATTGTGTGAGCTGGCAAGTTGTTCCATCGGCCTCTAAGAACAATTAAACTTCAAACCTGGTCCTACGCTCACCTAATGTATACTTGTGGCCCCTGGCCTTGCCCAGATTGAAATAATCTGTCAGTAGGAATGATGAAATAACTCTGAAGTCTATTTACCTCTGCAAAATCCAGTTATCTGGTTAGCTATGATGTTTTAAGCCTCAAAGAGAGGGGTGCTAGTTTCTAAATGTGCTCTAAGGGTTTTGTACAAAGATAAAATAGTGTGTTTTGTTTTGTACTGAATAGTCCTGTTAATACAACCTCATGCGTTATTAGTGTGCTTTTCAGGTGGAAGATGCCTTGTCGTACCTGGACCAGGTTAAGATGCAATTTGGGAACAACCCGGCTGTTTACAATGAGTTCCTTGACATCATGAAGGAATTTAAATCACAAAGGTACATAAACAGGCTGTGGGCACCAACACCTCAAACTGAGAGCAGTGTGAAAATGGCTATCTCACTCTCACTAGTAGAAGTTGCATTAGAAATACCTTCAGCTCGCCAGACTTTCACTTAAAGGCTCGGAATGCTGGGAGCCTATGGAACTTTTAGTAAATAAAGACTTGAATTTCTATAGCGCCTTTCATGGCCACCAAACATCTCAAAGCACTTGACAGCAAATGTACTTCTGAAATGTAGTCACTGTTGTAGGAAACATGACAGCCAATTTGCATTCAGCAAGATCCACCAAACAGCAATGTGTTAATGACCAAATAATCTGATTTTTGTGATGCTGATTGAGAGATAAATATTGGCTAGGACACTGGGGAGAACTCTCCTGTTCTTCAAAATAGTGCCATGGGATCTTCTACATCTGCCTGAAAGACAGCATCTCCAACACTGCAGCACTCCCTCAGTTCTGCATCAGTCAGCCTTGATTTTCATGCTGGACTGGGACTTGAACCTGAAACCTTGTGATTCAAAGGCAAGAATCTTAGTGATTGAGCCACAGCAGATAGCTTTTTTTGTTGGATAAGGGTATCAGAGGTTACAAAATAAAGTTGGGTGGTTGGAATTGAGTCATAGATCTAGAGTCATAGTTCCAGAATAGGCTCAAGGGGCTGAATGGCCTCCTATTCATCAGCATCCAGGTTCCTCAGTATCACAGCTTCATTTTTCTCTGAGTGCCAGGGAACCATACCATCAGGTCCATACCAGCTCTCTAGATCAATCGATTTAGTCCCACTACCCTGCTTGATCCCCGTAATCCTGCAAGTTTATTTCCTTCAAGTGCCCATCCAATTTCCTTTTGAAATCATTGATTGTTTCCACACCCAGCACCTTTAGAGCAGCGAGTAATAAGTTACTATCGTTCGCAGCATAAAAAATTTCTTCCTTACATTCCCCTTGCATCTCTTGCCCAAAATCTTAAATCTGCCCCCCCACCTGGAGCTTGTACAATCAGCTAATGGGAAGAATTTTTCCTTGTCTATCATCTAAACATGTCACAAACTTGTGCACTTCTATCAGGTCAGGTTGCAAAACTGATTTATCTGCTGGATTTAAGCAAGGGGTTTGAGCTGTTGGTAGTGGGAGGGGTTTGTAGTAAACAAGTCATGTTGTAACCTCCTTGATTGTGTTACTAAATATTTCTTGTTCTGGGTTGCAGCATCGATACGCCTGGTGTGATCGACAGGGTTTCGCGTCTCTTCCAGGGCCACCCTGACCTTATACTGGGGTTCAATGCTTTCCTGCCACCAGGTTACAGGATAGAAATCCAGAAGAACAAGGCAGTTAGTGTGCATGGACCCACGCCAGCGGAGACTCAGGTACATCAACAGAGCTGCAAGAGTGTGCGTGTTTGTGTGAGTGTGCACACCAGCGCAAGAGTGAGTGCGCTGTGCGTGAGAGTGTGTGTGTGTGGCGTGAGAGAGCGCATGCAAGAGGGTATATGCGCGCGCATGTGAGAGAGCGCTCATGTGTCTGTCTGTCTCTGTTCCCTGCTTCCTTCTGATGAAATAACCTAACACTATTCCTTATCTAAAGTCACATTTGAAGGGCCTTTCATAGAGTCATTTACAGCACAGAAGGAGGCTATTTGGTCCATCATGTCCATACCAGCTCTTTAGAGCAATCCAGGGAATTGGTTTGAAGTCTCATTCAAAAGGCTGCCTCACCTTCAGTGCAGCATTCCCTTGGCACTGACCCTCCGACAGCAGCGCACCCCCTCTGACAGCGCTGCACCCACTCAGCACTGACCCTTTGACAGTGACGAACCTCCAACAGCGCAGCGGCCCCTCATCGTCGGCCCTCCGACAGTGCTGCGCCCCCTCAGCGCCGAACCTCCGACAGTGACGAACTTCCTACAGCGCCGCCCCCTCCCAGCGCCGAACCTCCGACAGTGATGAACCTCCAACAACGTGGCGCCCCCTCAGCGCCGGCCCTCTGACAACACGGCGCCCCCTCAGCGCCAACCCTCCGATAGCGTCGCGCCCCCTCAGCACGAACCCTCCTACAGTGCAGTGCCCCCTCCACCAACCCTCCTACAGCGCCGCGCTGACCCTCTGACAGCGCCGCACCCCCTAGTGCCAACCCTCCTACAGCACAGCGCCCCCTCAGTGCCATCCCTCCTACAGTGCAGTGCCCCCTCAGTGCCAACCCTCCTACAGTGCAGTGCCCCCTCAGCGCCAACCCTCCTTCAGCGCTGTGACCACTTAGCACCAAACCTCCGACAGCGCTGCGCCCCCTCAGCCTCGACCCTCTGACAGCGCGCGCCCCCTTAGCACCAACCCTCCTACAGTGATGAACCTCTGACAGCGCTGCGCCCCCTCAGCGCCGGCCCTCCGACAGTGCAGGTTTAAATGCCACCAGCGTCAGTCTGTGGGTGTAATTGTCCCCGTGGTCAGTCTGATGGTTTGATGATTTGATTCCCCCAGGCTCAGTCTGCCTGCTCTCTCTCTCTCTCTCTCTCTCTCTCTCTCTTTCTCTCTTTCTCTCTCTCCCTTTCTCTCTGTGACAGGTGCTGTCTGAAGCAGCCCACGAACACGCTGCTGCCACTCCCCCTAATGTCACCGCTGGTACCGTCACTCCGGTTACCCGTTCTGATCCCGCTCCATCCCAGAGCCCCCTGGTGGTTCACAAGGATGAGCGTGTGGAACGCCGCCCGATCCGAGAGGAACTGACTCCGCGACTGCTAGATCACCATGATGACATTGCATCTAATGACCCGCATCCTGTGGAGTTCGACAATGCAATAAGTTATGTGAATAAAATCAAAAACCGATACTTGGAACGTCCTGAAGTTTACAAATCCTTCCTGGAGATTCTGCACACTTATCAGGTAAAAATCAAATAAACTGATTTCATGTCTATCTGATTCCTCCATAACTGTAACAGCTTGTATTTATATGTAAAGTAATAAAATGTTGCAAAGGGACTTCACAGAGCGATTATTAAACAAAAATGAACACTCAGCCTCATAAGGAGATATTAGGACAGGTGACCAAAAGCTTACTCAAAGAGATCTCTTTTAAGCAACATCTTAAAAGAGAAGAGGCAGAGAGGTTTAGGGTGGGAAATCCAGAGCTTAGGGCCCAGGCAGCTGAAGACAGCCACCAACGATGGAGTGATTGAAATTGGGGATGCGCGTTGTCACAACTCACTGGGGATAGTGTGCTGTAATATCGAGCCCCACTGCTCCCCAAGTCGTGACAAATGTGAAAAGTTTGACTAAACCACCAGATTGCCTCAATTCTACCTAACTGTTTAATTTAGGTTAACAGAATACGAGCATCAGGTTTGTAAACTTAATAAGTAAATAACTGTTTATTGAACAAACTGTCGTTAACCAGTGGCAAAAGAAAGAAATATGAACTGCTAACTTTTAACAGTAATTTCTAACACACACACACACACACACAAGACATATAAAACCTGGATTTTAAGGGTGGGATAAAACAGTTTAGTAACACCAATTCTGAGTACAGGATTTGATGGGTTGATTTTGATCGATATCTTCCAAATTCCTTTCAGTTCTTGTTGATGGCATGAGATGATCTTCCAACACTTTCAGTATTTAGTTCACTGGTTGAGAACTTGCTTTTCAATGTCTCCAACAGTGGTTTTCCCATTTTCCTTTTTACTGTGGTTTCCTCAGAGAGAGAGAACAGGTTATAGAGATATGAGGAGAAAAGCCAGCTAGCTATTATTGTGGAATTACTGGAATCTTCCACATACAGGAGAAAGAGGTTTTAGGTCTTGTTATTTTCAGGCTAGGAGCTATTCTGCTGCCCTGCTCTTCACACGAACTCTGTTCAGGAGCCAGTTAAAATGCTGTTGTCAGGTAGCTCCCTTGGTCCAGGAGTCCTTTCCGGCACCATCCTGTCTTTCATGGCACCCTCTGTTTCAGGACTGCAACGTTGTATATGCCTCTTGCCCTGTTCCAGTGGACATGTCTTTCAATCTTTAGCCATTGTAATTCTAATCCACAGTCCAACAGAAAATAAAAAGATATGCCCCTTACAGCATGGCCAGAATTGGGGCAGAGACCTCAAATGATTGTAGGGCTAAAGGGGATTACAGAAATAAGGAGATGGTAAGGCAATGGAGGGATTTGCCAACGACACAGAAATAGTAGGATGTGTAGAGGATACAAAGAGGCTACAAAGGGATATAGATAGGTTAAGTGAGTGGGCAAAGATCTGGAAAATGGAGTACAATGTGGGCAAATGTGAAATTCATTTTGGCAGGAAGAATAAAAAAGCATATTATCAAAATGGTGAGAGATTGCAGAGCTCTGAGATCCAGAGGAATCTAGGGGTCCTAGTGCATGAACCATCAAAGGCTAGTATGCAGATATCGTAGGTAATTAGGAAAGCTAATCGAATGTTATTTATTGTGAGGAGAATTGATTACAAAAGTAGGGTCATTGTGCTTCAGTTGTAGAGGGCATTGGTGAGATGACATCTGGAGTACTGTGTACAGTGTTGGTCTCCTTATTTAAGGAAAGAAGTAAATGTGTTGGGAACAGTTCAGAAAGATTTATTAAACCAATACCTGGAATGGGCGAGTTGTCTTATGAGGAAAGGTTGGACAGGCTAGGCTTATATCCGCTGGAATTTAAAAGAGTAAGAGGCAACTTGACTGAAACACATCAGATCCTGAGGGTCTTGACAGGGTGGATGTGGAGAGGATGTTTCCTCTTGTGGGATGATCTAGGATTAAGGGTAACTGTTTAAAAATAAGGGGTCGCCCATTTAGGACGGAGATCCGAATTTTTTCTTATCTCAGGGCAGAGAGTCTTTGGCACTCTCTTCCTCAAAAGGCAGTGGAAGCAGAGTCTTTGAATATTTTTAAGGCAGAGGTGAATAGATTCTTGATCAGCAAGGGGTGAAAGGTTATCGAGGTAGGTGGGAATGTGGAGTTGAGGTTGCAATCAGATCAGCCATGATCTTATTAAATGATGGAGCAAGCTCGAGTGGCCTATTCCTCCTAATTTGTGTGTTTGTATGATTCAAATAAGAGATGATAATTTAAAAGTTGGAATGTTGCTGAATCGAGAGTCAATATAGGTCGGCAAACACAATGATGATGGGCGAATAGGACTTAGAATACCGCAGCAGAATTTTGGATGAGTTTAAGTTTATTTGAGGAGACAAATGAGCTTGTACCCTGGAGCACTTCCAGAGACATTTAGACATTGCTGACAAGAGCAGAACTACAGGGAGTGCTGTCCTTGCTATTGTAACTGTGTTAGGTCATATAGTTATGAGCTTTTCCTGTTTATCTTACCTTCCCCCATCCGACTCTTCTAATTCCTTCTTTCTTCCTCCGCTCCCCACCACCCCCTCCCTCTCCCCTCAACCCAACCCTGCTCCCCATCTCCCCTCCTCCGCCCCCCACCCCTCTGCCCCCCTCTAATCACCACCCCCACCCCCCATCCCGCTAACTTCCCCTTTCCCACCCACTCAAAGGGCTGTTGCTACAAACGGCGTTTGGAATCAACTTGATGTCATGAGAGTCTGAGTTCTGGTGCGTGTTTTTCTGGACAGATTCCTGTTCAATGCTCTGCTCTACTCACTGTTTTTCAATCTGAGCATATGTTGCAAGAAAGCCTGTTTAGCGTCTGTAAACCTGGATATTGCACGTCTGAAAAAAAAACAAATTTTTTGCCTCATATTCTCCAAAGGAAAAGTAATCACAATCTTGTATTTCTCAAACATTTGTTAACCGAAAATCTGGCATAACATTGCCACTAAAATAAGATTTCATGCAGTTCTAAATGTCACTAAGTGATGTGTTCAAAATTTCCACTGGTATTTGTTTTAATAAAGCTGCCAACTTTTCTGTGGGTGAGCTTATTCTTCAATTTTGAGTTTTTATTGAATGGTCTACAAAGCTGTGAAGACTCTGGAATCTGGGTGTGATCCTAGCTCAGACGCAGGGGCTGAGGTGAGCATCTGAACCAGACATCAACTCCCAGCATCTTTGGCGGTAATTGCTGTGTGTTTGGTCTCTGCCTTCACTTGTACACCCCGGTTTAAATAGTTAAATGCAGTGAGTATAGGATGACTGAACCCAGCTTCAGGGAACATTAGCCTACTTAATGAAGCCCCCTGTGGGGCTCAGATTGGACCAGGCTGTACACTCTTCTCCGAGAAAAGAGAAGACTGAAGGGCAATCTGATTGAGGTCTTTAAAATTATGAAAAGGTTTGATTGGATAGACACAGCAAAGATTATGGTGGAATCCAAAACTAAAGATCAAAAATATAAGAAAGACACTAATAAATCCAATAGGGAATTCAGGAGAAACTCCTTTACTCAAAGTGGTGAGAATGTGGAACTCGCTCCCACAGGGAGTTGTTGAGCTGAATCGTATCAATAATGTGGATATGTGGATACATACAAGGTGAAGCTGGATAGACACATGAAGGAGAAAGGATATTGAGGATCTGTTGATGTGATTAAATGGAGATGAGGGTGGGAGGAGATTCATGTGGAGCATAAGCACCATGGACTAGTTGGACTGAATGGCCTGTTTGTGTTGTCTATTCTGTGGAATGCAGAAAGCTCAGATGGTGCAGAGAATGGAATGTCTCAGAATGGAGAAGGATGTGCTTCTATTATCAATGGAGATTTACTTTGCAGGTAACCAGTTCCACACTCAGCCTGTGACAGTGCAGCCTTCCCTCATGCTGTGTCTTCTGTCTTGTTAGAAGGAGCAGCTGATAGTGAAGGATACCAAGGGGAAGCCTTACTGCAGCATGACAGAGGATGAAGTCTTTGCGAAAGTTGCCAACCTATTCAGAGGCCAGGAGGATTTGCTGACTGAGTTTGGCCAGTTTCTCCCAGACGCCAAGCGATCTTTGGTATGTAACAAACTGGTGCTGGTGAATTAGACAGAAATGGTGGAGTTACCAACCCTCCAGGATTGCCCTGGAGGCTCCAGGAATTGAATATTAAGTGAAGAATTGGCAACCATACCTAAATTTATTGTACTCATGAGAAGCTCTTCTTTGAAATTGAGGTCCTTTTCTCCGAACTGTCACGATGATGCAGCGTGTTAGCTGTCAATTTGTGGTGCAGTTCAGTGGAGGTGAGTTTTTTTGATGAGGCAGAAGATTTCCTGCTTGTTATGCCTGACTGCCCCACAGTTTATTCTCCATCTTGTTGATGGAGATTTAAAATAATCATACAAAGCAAGTCAGAATGTTTATATTGCAAATCGTCTTGTTGGTCTGGCTCGGCTGCTGTCTCTGCAGCTTCTGGTCTAAAGGTTGACAGCAGGAATCCTGCTCCAGATGTTTGAGCACATAACCCAGGCTGAGCATCCAGCACAGGACCATGGGAGTGCTGCGTTGTTGAAATAATTAAACCCAGGCCCCATCTGCATATTCAGAGATAGAGATTACAGGTAGGGTAACATAATGGTCTCATTACTGGATTAATAATCCAGAGGCCCAGAGTTCAAAACCACCTGGCAACTGGGGAATTTAAATTCAATTACTTAAATAAATCTGGAATAAAAACTTATTACTAATGGTGATCATGAAACTAATGGATTATTGTAAAAATCCATCTGGTTCATTAATGTACTTTAGGGAAGAAAATCTACCGTCCTTACTCCGGATCGACAGTAATGTGGTTGACTCTTAACTATTCTCTGAAATGGCCTCGCAAGCTGCTCAGTTGTATCCAAAAAGGTACCTCACTGTCAGCATCTCGGGGGCACATAGGGACAGGCATTAAATGCTGGCCTTGCCAGTGATGCTCACATCCCATGAATGAATGTCAAGAATGATGCAATCCCTCCAAAAGGAGTCAGGCTGTGAATGACTGCATCGAAAGAGTGAAGTTCACAGGGAAGAGAGTGATTTGTTTGTTATATGTCTAGCCTCTATTACAGAGTCGCAGTCTGTATACATTACTGAGGATTAAAGTTTCCCATTTGATTTTCAGTTCACTGGAAATGCTGCGTCTGAAAAGGACGAGAGTAAAACGGTCGACGAGGACGAGGGATCGAAACACAGTCAAAGCAAGAAACGTTTGAGGCCAGCACTCCTGCCCCAGGTGCCACCTCCTCTCAAGGTAAATGCGCACATTCTGTAACTGCCGTATGCATTGGAAAAATATTTTCATCAACAATGTGACAGGAGCCCAGCTTGTTGTTTGCATAGTGATGACACAGTTAGAGGAGTCCAGAACTCACCTGTGATTTGTTTAAACTTTGTGCTTATCAAGCTGAGGGCCATTAGTTGCAGCATCAGATCAAACACTCCCAGGACAGGTACAGCACGGGGTTAGATACAGAGTAAAGCTCCCTCTACACTGCCCCCATCAAACACTCCCAGGACAGGTACAGCACAGGGTTAGATACAGAGTAAAACTCCCTCTACAGTGTCCCCATCAAACACTCCCAGGACAGGTACAGCACAGGGTTAGATACAGAGTAAAGCTCCCTCCACACTGTCCCCATCAAACACTCCCAGGACAGGTACAGCATGGGGTTAAATACAAAGTAAGTCTCCTTCTACACTGTCCCTATCAAACACTCCCAGGCAGGTACAGCACGGGGTTAGATACAGAGTAAATCTCCCTCTACACTGTCCCCACCAAACACTCCCAGGACAGGTACAGCACGGGGTTAGATACAGAGTAACGCTCCCTCTACACTGTCCCCATCAAACACTCCCAGGACAGGTACAGCATGGGGTTAGATACAGAGTTAAGTCTCCACTACACTATCCCCATCAAACACTCCCAGGACAGGTACAGCACGGGGTTAGATACAGAGTTAAGCCCCCACTATACTATCCCCATCAAACACTCCCAGGACAGGTACAGCACGGGATTAGATACAGAGTAAAGCTCCCTCTACACTGTCCCCATCAAACTCTCCCAGGGCAGCTACAGCATGGGGTCATATAAAGATTTGTTTGAATGGAAGATAAGTATGTCCAGGTTTTTAACTACATAAGGGTGGGGTAACCTGCCTCCTTCATGAAATTGGTTCAGTAAGTGTGTTACCAAATAATTATACTGAATTGTTTAGGTAGCTTTATTTAATTTACCCCGCTTACTGCGTGAGCTGCTCAAGAGGCTGATTGTAATTTTTCACATATCAGGTCCATAAGGCTCTTCCAGATTTTGATCCCCCTCTGATCAGCCAATGTGAATGCTTGAACACATGGCAATAATCGCTTTGGTGTTGCAGCATCTCACTGACTGCTGTGCTTATCTTTTAACCACAGCTCTGTCTGTCTTTATTTAAATGTTTTTCAGAAAAAGCTGAAGTTGTCAAGTGTGAAGGACCGGTCATTGGCCTCCGCAGGCAAGCACGGCACCCTGCGAGAATTCAGCTTCTTCGACAGAGTGAGTTAGCTGATGGCACGGGAGTATTGACTGCTTTATCCTCAAACATCCTCCTAAATTTGTACAATAAATTTGTGTAGCAAGAGAGAGACGGTGGGGGGTGTATATGTACACAAATCTTCGAAGGAGGCAGGGGATATTGATCCAGTTAGGCTTCATTAATTGGAGAATTGAGTACAAAAGTAAAAAAGTTATGCTAAACCTTGGTAGATCATTGTTTAGGCCCCAGCTGGAGTAATGCGTCCACCTGTGGGCACCACACTTAGAAAAGATGACAAGCCCTTGGAGAAGGTGCAGGGGAGTTTATGAGAATGTTCCCAGGGATGAGGGATTTCAGATATGTGGTTATTCTGGAGAAGCTGGGATTGTTCTCCTTAGAGCAGAGGAAGTTAAGAGGGGATTTATTGCAGATGTTCATAGCTTTGATAGAGTACATATGGAGAAACTGTTTCCACTGGCAGGACGGTTGGTAACAGATTAGAGGTAATTAACAAAAGAACCAGAAAGGGAGATGGGGAGAATTTTTTTTGTGCAGCAAGTTGTTCTGAGCTGGAATGCACTGCCTGAAAGGGAGGTGTATGCATTGTTGTATGATGCTGAGTGCGCCTGCATGTCATTGTAATTAAAGGTGCTCGGCGGAGCAGGGGTTAATGTGGGACTGGAGAATAGCACCACCCACAGTATGATGTATAGAGTCACTTGGTAATGGACTAAGAGAACAGTTTTGAGCAGGCTTCTTCAACCTTTTCGCTTGGCGGGGGGGCACATTTGCATACTTTCTCTCTCAAGGGGCTGATGAGCAAATTTCGGAAAGATAAGGTTTGGCACAACCATACACTCGGTCTCTTGCACTCCAACCCCGCCCCTACATATTAAACGGAATTTCAAAAAAAATGTTGGGCTTTAAGGAAAGAAACAACTGCTGAGCAAAAGTACAAAAATATCATAGCAGTAAATTGTTAAATTTAAAAAAAAGTAATTAATAAAAATGACCAGAGTGTAAGAGGGTCAGTGTGTGTGTGTATGTACAGCTCACTCCTGGCCTTGGGGCTCACACACACACACCCTCATCCACTGTGAGCGGGTGTGTGTGTTGGTGTGTGGTGGCGAGAGTGAGTGAGAAACTTGAAACTGGACGCAAGGCAGACTTGCACTCCCTGACAGCCCACACACACAGTCTCTGGCAATCCTCCTCCCAACCCCACCCCCGACACACACAGTCTCTTGCACCCCCGTCCTCACCGCCCACATACTTGGTCAGTATCCCATTCTCTCTCCACACCCCACCCACCCCATCTACAGTCTCTTGCACTGCCTGCCCCAGACATGCACTCAGTCTCTCACACTCCCCACCTGATGCGCAGACGCACCACAGCACAATCCCGTCCCTGGGCCTGATGCATCATCACCCTTCCCACCCCCGCGCCACCACCCTCTCCAATTCTGATGCACCGTGGTCCCCCCCACCCCTGGGCTCCGGCCCCGGCCCTGACGCGCCTC
Organism: Carcharodon carcharias; assembly: GCF_017639515.1. Lineage (NCBI taxonomy): Eukaryota > Metazoa > Chordata > Chondrichthyes > Lamniformes > Lamnidae > Carcharodon > Carcharodon carcharias. Next base: position 123,942,708 of record NC_054480.1, on the reverse strand, counting down.
GGCTCCCCCGGGGCTCAGCAGCCCTCAGCATGTTCACCAATGCTGGTGTCCGCTGCTCCTCCAATCGGAGACTGTTTCTTTCCCTCATTTGCCTCGTTTCCCTCTTTCCATCTCCCTCAACGCAGGAGCGAAGCAGTCTCTGATTGGAGGAGCTGCTCCATGCAGAACCTTGCATGAAACTTACCCATTTGACCTGAATTTTGAAAACTGGCCTCGGGCGTCACATAGAGGGCCCTCACAGGCCGCATGTTGGACAAACCTGGTCTAGAGAGAGCACTCTGGAACCCGCTTAATGCATGACAATAACCTGAGATCTGTAAATAGTTAAGGGTTAACAATAAACGGTTTTACATATTTAACTATGTAAATCTCAAGATCTTATTGTTGGGGCACTATCACGCACCATATTAAAACATGCTTGGCAGCGGTGGCCGCTCCTACAAGCTATCACATCAGACAGATTACCATAATCTGACATGGTGATCCGCAGTTATATGAAAAGTGTCAGCTAAAAGCATGAACCCAGAACTGCATCTGAAGGCATGAAACACTAAAAGCAATTGAAGCCTAACTAGAGTGACATGCACCTAAGAAGAAAATTACACTACAGACTTGGAAGTGAGGAATCCACCAACGCCAGTGGAAGTCCATTGCAGAAAATTGCAAGAACCTGAGTGACACAGTTCATGAGATGGTGAGCAAAAATACTAAAAAGTAGCTGTACTTACATTTTAGAATAGGTAGTGGCCCCAAGTGCTCAGCATCCAAAGAGTAGCGGAAAGAGAGCTGCAAGTAAAACACCAAGGTTTAAAAAATTTGTAAAAATCAACTGGCAGAGTCAAAAGTTTAAATAGAAAAACTTGCAAGGCACAGTAAATAAAAAAGGAAAAAGCCTGCAGTGTTTAAGAGAAAGGCAACCCTTTTCCTGTATATAAAATAAAAAGTACTGCTGTTCTTCCAGCCCAGTACAGTACAAGAAGCTGGAACACTATGTACCTGGCTTGATATATTTATTGCAAAATATGACACCTGCAAAGTAGTTTTTTTTAAAATTGAGCCAAAAGCTCCCTAGCCCCAGGCTAAAAAAAAAAGACGTTAGAGGGAAGTCAACTGTATCCTAGCAACTACAGCCTGAGTTAAAAAAAAATGGTTGCTGCACTCAGCCTTAAGGGAACAAGACGAATTAAAGCTGTAGCTACAGGAAAAGAAAACTGACAGAAAATTGGAAGAGACCCCAGAGAGAAGTAACTGTGCCAAGGGCAACAAGAGACCCCAGAGAGAGGGTAACAGTGCCAAGGGCAACAAGAGACCCCAGAGAGAGGGTAACAGTGCCAAGGGCAACAAGAGACCCCAGAGAGAGGGTAACAGTGCCAAGGGCAACAAGAGACCCCAGAGAGAGGGCAGCCAAAAACCCAGAGAGAGAGCAACGAAAGACCACCGAGAGTGGGTGCCGCAGGGCCCCCGTGGGCGGGCAGCCTGACAGAAAACACCAGAGGGTTCCAAAAGATACCAGAAAGAGAGAGACTGACAGCAGTGCAGAGTGAGCAGATGACTGTGAATATAGGAAAGCTTTCTGAAGTAACTCAAAAGAAGAAAAACATGCAAAAAGTACATGAAGCTATTCTACAGGATAATGTTCGCGTCAGAGCTGAACTGGAAGCTTTGAAATGTAAAATTCAAGCTGATTATATACCTTTGAAAATGCACGATAAACTGAAGTCTTCAATGAATCAACTCAGATCTCTGTTTGAGATCTGAGGAAACAATTTTTAGAGACGACACAAAGATATCAGGAGGAAATAACAATCCTCAATTCCACTGTTTGGAAATCAAAGGAGGAGTTGGGAAAACTCAATCAGATGTACAACCAGGCAAAACAGCAGGCGGAAAAGGCACGCAAAGAAGTTGCCACCCTGAAAGACTCCTTGAAGAATCAATATGTAACTATGGAAAAACATGAGCTACAGAGGACCTTGACTATTACTTCAGAAAAATCAGCACCAGAACTATCAGTAGCAACAAAATGATGCACTGAAGCTCAGTTAGTTGGCAAGAGGTTAACAAGAAAATGAACAATTGAGAAAAGAGTTACTTGTCCTTCAAGATCAAATGCAAAAGGAATGTGTAACCATTCAGCAATGTGAAGAAATGTAGACTGTCTTAAACAGCAGAATGGAAGCATAGCAGAGGGAACTCGAGACTATGCCGAATTACAGGAAAGTTCAAGATGAAGCTTCGCAAAGAAAAGGAAAACCTGTTGACAGACCTTCACATGCTAGAAGAATTCCTTGGGACAAAGTTTATTCCTCTGGAAAATTACGAAAATAAGGAAAATGAATTTATCTTCACTCTGAACTGATGAATCAGTTGGCAGAGAAGACTCAGCAATGTTCTATATGCCAGGAGGAAGGCGAAAACTACAAGAAATAGACTGAAGAGCTGAAGAAGCAGTTGAATGGAAAAGATGAGGCATTGAAAGGAAAAGCTGTTGAAGTTTCCAAACTGAGAGGATAATGAAGCCAAGAGTAGCACAATTACAGAACTGAAACAAGCTCAGACTTCGCCGGATACAGACCTAGCCAACAGTGAAACCAAAATGAAGGACAAGGACAAAGTTCTGTTGCAGACAGAGAAAGAAAAGACAGAAATAACATCGTAAAATGTAAATCTAACACTGAAATGCAACGAACTAGAAGAAGGAAAAGCACTGGATGTCACAAATGTATGAGAACCATTGAGCTGAATGAAAAGATTCATAAGCTTACAAAACTGTTTGAAAATAAAACAGCAAACAAATATTGGCTGAAATTGCGAAACAAGTGGAAATGAAGGTTCCATTTGCAAAGTGTATACGTTCAGCAAGAACGTGGCAGGCATCATGGAAAAAGAAAATTCGAGTCTACTCTAGGAGCAGAGTGCACATTCCCTTTGGAAGGGACGGGACATACCCACAGTGTCCGAAAAAAGCAGATGGGTTGTTAATAAAGAGAAACACAAATCAAAGGAGCGCAAAAAGTAAATCAAGTGGAGACAGCCAAGTACCAGAAACAGAGTACCACTACCATTCCTCTAAACGTGAAGGACCGCAATATGGAAGAACTGTCAAGTCTCAAGACTGTCTTGAATTTATAAAGTCAGAGACTTGAGATGGGGGAGCAGGGATAGCAAGTAAAGATGGTATTACAAATAGTTATACTCCGTCGGAAGGGAGGAAAGTTTTCTTCAGAGAAGAAAAGGGGATGTTATATGATGCTGTGTGTGCCTGCATGCCATTGTAATGTAAAGGTGCTTGGCAGAGCAAGGGTTAACGTGAGACCGGAGAATAGCACTGCCTGTAGTATGATGTATAGAGTCAAATGGTAATAGACTGAGAGAACAGCCTAGAGAGAACACGCTGGATCCAGCCTGCATGGAGACAAAAGCTCCATGCATGACAGTAAATACTTAAGGGTTAACAATAAACAGTTCATATTTAAATATACAAACCTCAAGATCTCATTATTGGGATCACCGCACACCATATTATAGCATGGTTGGCAGCGATGGGATATCAGTGCTATCAGCATAGTACAACATGCAGATTCAGCAGGAACTTTCAAAGGAGAATTTAGAGGGCTAAGGGCAGAGAGCAAGGGAGAGTGGGATTAATTGAAAAGCTCTTTCAGAGTACCACAGAGACTCTCTGTGCTCTGATGTTTTATCATTCCAGTGATCTTTTAATGTCTAGTTTGTTTCTGCAGTGTGTGTGGCGGGGGGCAGTGTTTCTGTCATGAATGCTGCTGATTACTGATCGGTGAATCACTCGTACATAGACGGGCACTTAGCTGGTTACTGGGATGTTGCACAGTGTGTTTGCTCATCACAGTGTAAAATATCTTCACCCAGTCACTGTTTTAGCTGGGCGCAGGAATGCCCTTCCTTCAGTGCTGTTGAGTGAGGAGTATCGGACTCTGAGTGATCCTGCTGAATTGTTTCTTTTCTCAGGTACGCAGGATTCTGAAGAGCCAGGAAGTGTACGAGAATTTCTTGCGGTGCATCGCCCTGTTCAACCAGGAGGTGGTTTCTGGCTCAGAGCTTCTTCAGTTGGTCACTCCATTCCTGGGGTAAGTCAGTTCAGCTTGTTCACTCACTCTTGACTAAAGACTGGAATGTCCAACAGTATTCATCAATAGCTTCACTCATAGTTTCACTTAGAAACTTGCAGAACACACAGTGAATGCTGTTGCTGTCTCACTTCAATCTGAGTATGCAACACCATGAATGGAGTCAGGTTCATGACAAGTGTGATTTGACATTTATTTCGGTTGTTTAACAACAGCTGTTGGAGACAGGAATTTAAATTCCTTTTTACGCCTGTGTGAGGTTAGTACAGTAACAGTGCTGGTGATCGGGGTTGATCTACACTGTTATCAAATGTGTTATACATTTTGGTTGCAGTACATATGAATATCTTAGTACGTGGGAAGGAAAGATTGGATTTGTTACCAGCTACTCTGTGCTGTGAAAACCAAAGGATGTTTCCCTCTACTGAAGGTGACTAATGCATGCTTCATTTTTTTCCTCAACTTTTTCAATTCTTTCATGCATCCCTCTCCCTCCCTGACACACCTCCATCCCTTCACTCCCCCTCCGCGCCCCCTCACTCCCCCCTCCGCGCGCCCCCTTTGCTCCCCCTTGCACACCCTCCGTTCCCCCCTCACTCGCCCCTCGCGCCCCCACCCCTCACCGCAACCCCTCCGCTTGCCCCTTGCCGCTCCCCCTTGCACCCCCTCCGCTCCGCCCTTGCTCTCCCTTCGCACCCCCGCCCATCACCACGCCCCCTCCACTCGCTCCTCGTCGCGCCCCCTCTGCTCGCCCCCTCACCATGCCCCCTCCGCTTGCCCCTCGCCGCGCTCCCTCCACTGGCCCCTCGCCTCGCCACTCCCCCTTGCCACACCCTCTCTGCTCCCCCACCTCCCCCTGCTCCCTCCTCACCACGCTCCCCTGCCCCCTTCCCTCATCCATCCAAATGTTCGCTCCCTCATTTGGTCCCTCGCTTGCTCTGTTGCCCTCTCCCTCTTTCCCTTTCTCTGGCACTTAATCAAACAGGAAGTTCCCTGAGCTTTTTGCACGTTTCAAGTTGTTCTTGGGCCAGAGGGAACTCTCACTCACACAGCCTTTACAAAGAGACCGGCCTGTGGATGGAATTGCCCGGGAGATTGACTATGCCTCATGTAAGCGGCTGGGCTCCAGTTACAGAGCTTTACCCAAAACCTACCAGCAACCCAAGTGCAGTGGGCGGACTGCTGTCTGCAAGGAGGTATGAACAATTCCTCAGACTCTGTGAAAATCAAGCATTTGATTGTTTTACTCATTTACTGAAACTAGAGGCACTTTAAAATAAAGAGTGTATAATAGATGTATGTGAGGTCATTTACAGGAGCTTGTTCCCAACTCCCTTCTCCTGGCGGGAAGATGGTCTGACTCTTCTCTCTCGTGTTTTCTTTTTTTTATTCATTCATGGGATATGGGCTTCGCTGGTGAGGCAAACATTTATTGCCCATCCCAAGTTGCCCTTGAGAAGGTGGTGATGAGCTGCCTTCTTCAACCGCTGCAGTCTGTGTGGTGTAGGTACACCCACAGTGCTGTTAGGGAGGGAGTTCCAGGATTTTGACCCAGCGACAGTGAAGGAGCAGTGATATATTTCCAAGCGAGGATGGTGTATGCTTGGAGGGGAACTTCCAGGTGGTGGTGTTGCCATGTGTCTGCTGCCCTTGTCCTTCTAGATGGTAGTGGTTGTGGGTTCGGAAGGTGTTGCCTAGGAGCCTTGGTGAGTTGCTGCAGTGCATCTTGTAGATAATACACACTGCTGCTACTGTGCGTCGGTGGTGGAGGCAGTGAATGTTTGTGGATATGGTGCCAGTCAAGCGGGCTGCTTTGTCCTGGATGGTGTCAGGCTTCTTGAGTGTTGTGGGAGCTGCACTCACCCAGTCAAGTGGGGAGTAATCTTATCACACTCCTGACTAGTGCCTTGTAGATGGTGGTCAGGCACTGGGGAGTCAGAAGGTGAGTTACTCACCACAGGATTCCCAGACTCTGACCTACTCTTGTAGTCACAGTATTTATACGGCTATTCCAGTTCAGTTTCTGGTCAATGGTAATCCCCAGGATGTTGACAGTGGGGGAATTCAGTGATGGTAATGCCATTGAACGTCAAGGGGCGATGGTTGGATTCTCTCTTGTTGGAGATGGTCATTGCATGGCATTGTGTGGGCCGAATGTTACTTGTCAGCCCAAGCCTGGATATTGTTCAGGTCATGCTACATTTGGACATGGACTGCTTCAGTATCTGAGGAGTCGTGCATGATACTCTTTCGAGTACAAACCTGTTTCCATCTGTTTCAGATGAAGTTACATGTTTCACAGTTTGCCATTGTGAGATTTGAACTCTTGATCTCAGGGTTACAAACCCAGTACCATAACCACTTGGCTATTTAGGCCAAGCTGTCGTGCATGATGTTGAACATTGTGCAATCATCAGTGAACAAGCCCAATTCTGACCTTATGATGGAAGGAAGGTCAATGATGAAGCAGCTGAAGATGGTTGGGCTGAGGACACTACCCTGGGGAACTCCTGTAGTGATGTACTGGAGCTGAGATGACTGACCTCCAAAACCAAAACCACCTTCCTTTGCGATAGGCATGGCTCCAACCAGCAGAGACTTTTCCCCCTGATTCCCATTGACTTCAGCTTTGCGAGGGCTCCTTGATGCCACACTCAGTCAAATGCTGCCGTGATGTCAATGGCAGTTGCTCTCACCTCACCTCGGAAGTTCAGCTCTTTTGTCCATGTTTGAACCAAGGCTATAATGAGGTCAGGAGCTGAGTGGCCCATGCGGAACCCAAACTGGACATCAGTGAATAGGTTATTGCTCAGCAAGTGTCGCTTGATAGCGCTGTTGATGACCTCTTCCATTACTTTATTGATGATCGAGAGCAGACTGATAGGGCGTGATTGGCTGGATTGGATTTGTCCTGCTTTTTGTATACAGGACATGCCTGGGCAATTTTGCATATAGCCGGGGTAGATGCCAGTGTTGTAGCTTTACTAGAACAGCTTGGCCAAGGGCTTCGCAAGTTCTGAAGTACAAGTCTTTAGTATTATTGCTGGAATATTGTCAGGGCCCATAGCCTTTGCTGTATCCAGTGCCTTCAGCCATTTCTTGATATCATGTGGAGTGAATTGAATTAGCTGAAGACTGGCATCGGTGATGCTGGGGACCTCCGGAGGTGGCCGAGGTGGATTATCTGCTCGGCATTTCTGGCTGAAGATTGTAGCAATGATGTGCTAGGTTCCCCCATTACTGAGGATGGGAATATTTGTGGAGCCGCCTCCAGTGACTTGTTTAATGGTCCACCGCCAATCATGACAGGATGTGGTAGGACTGCAGACTTTAGATCTGGTCCTTTGGTTGTGGGATCACTTAGCTCTGTCTATCACTTGCTGCTTATGCTGTTTGGCATGCAGGTAGCCTTGTGTTATAGCTTCACCGGGTTGACACCTCATTTTTAGGTATGCCTGGTGTTGCTCCTGACATGCCCTCCTGCACTCTTCATTGAACCAGGGTTGATCCTTTGGCTTGGATGTAATGGTAGAGTGAGGGATATGCCAGGCCTTGAGGTTACAGATTGTGTTCGAGTACATTGCTGCTGCTGCTGATGGCCCACGGCGCCTCATGGATGCCCAGACATGAGTTGCTAGATCTGTTTGAAATCTGTGCCATTTAGCATGGTGGTAGTGCCACACAGAACGATGGAGGGTATCCTCAATGTGAAGGCGGACTTCGTCTCCACAAGGACTGTGTGGTGGTCACTCCTACTGGTATTGTCATTGATAGATGCACCTGCGGCAGGCAGGTTGGTGAGGATGAGCTCAAGTATGTTTTTCCTTTTTGCTTGTTCCCTCACCACCTGTCGCAGACCCAATCTAGCAGCTATGTCATTTAGGATTCAGCCAGCTACTGAGCCACTCTTGGTGATGGACATTGAAGAGCCCCACCCAGAGTACATTCTATGCCTTTGCCACTCTCAGTGCTTGCTCCAAGTGATGTTCAACATGGAGGAGCACTGATTCATCAGGTGAGGGAGGGCAGTATGTCGTAATCAGCAGGAGGTTTCCTTGACCTGATGCCGTGAGACTTCATGGAGTCCGGAGTCAATGTTGAGGACTCCCAGGGCAACTCCCTCCTGACAGTATACCGCTATGGCATCACCTCTGTTGGGTTTGTCCTGCTGGTGGAACAGGACATGCCCAGGGATGGTGATGGTGGTGTCTGAGACATTATATGTAAGATATGATTCCGTGAGGATGACTATGTCAGGCTGTTGCTTGTCTACTCTGCGAGACAGCTCTCCCCATTCTGGCACTAGCCCCCACATGTTAGTAAGGAGGACTTTGCAAGGTCAACAGGGCTAAGTTTGCTGTTGTCATTTCCGGTGCCTGAGTCAATGCCAGGTGGTCCGTCCAGTTTCATTCCATTTTTGAGACTTTGTAGTGCTTTGATACAACTGAGTGACTTGCTAGGCCATTTCAGAGGGCATTCAAGAGTCACATGCCTGAGTCACACGTAGGCCATGTCAAGTAAAGACAGCAGATTTCCTTCCTTTCTCATCTTTACCTTGTTTCCTTGAGAGTTGAGCTTTTTTCCAAAAGGAACATTTTGTATGGGTCAGGATCTTGAAATCTTATGCAGATCACAGTGAAATCCAATTTTTTTCACCTTTCTGTAATGCTTAAGTTCCTAATACCCAGAAACTACATGTTTCAATCTAATTAACAAGTGCTCTCAATTAGAGAATCGCCAGAGTTCTATTTCTCTCTAAGTCACCATTCTGACTGGTGTTTGAAACAGTCCAGGCAGAAGCCATGTTGTTAAAAGCTGAATTCCTGTGTTTGTAGCAGTGAAGTTTGTGGATGTGGAACAACACTTGCCCTGGTGCACATCTCAAATCCCATTGCTCATGGTCCATGTGTTATACCTCCCCCACACCCCAGCCCACCTTGGTGCACTGCAGTGCATGTCCTGCTCTCCAGTTCAAACAGGCTTGGGGTGTGAATGCTGCAAGTCTTGTTGATTGAAGGGTTCCCCTTTGTTTCTAATTTGATTCACTTCTTCCACCATCTTTTCCATCATCCTTGAACCCACCAAAATTACCAGTCAACCTTCATTGATTCTGCCTCTGATCGATGTGCTCGTGTTTCACCCTCTCTTTTTAGGTTCTCAATGATACTTGGGTCTCATTCCCCTCTTGGTCAGAAGATTCCACCTTTGTCAGCTCGAAGAAAACTCCGTATGAAGAGCAGCTTCATCGTTGTGAGGATGAGAGGTTTGAGGTAATGAGCTGCCTTTGCAAAACACGCTGCAATAAGTCAGTCACAGTAGCTGTGAAATCTTTTATTGTTTCAGACTTGATCCTTCACCAGAACTAGCATTTGTTACCTGATGTTGGGTTAGGGGAGGGGTTGGGTTGTAGGCAGCGGGATTGTTTTAGGATTAGGGAAGGTTGCAGTGGTTGTCTTGGGATTTAATTTGAGGAAAGGTATATGGCCTAATTGCCCTGGGGATTGGTTTGCATTTGATGGAGGTGTCATTGTCACAGTTCATCTGGAATTGAGTTTGGAGAGGGGTACATTGGCAGTGATGCTCTGCTTCGGTTAACCATTGAATATCCACTTCTGGGTTGTTTCTTTACATATAGCTTGATGTTGTATTGGAAACCAACCTTGCCACAATCCGTGTGCTTGAGAGCGTCCAGAAAAAACTAACTCGGATGTCTCCGGAGGATCAGGATAAATATCGTCTCGATAATTGTCTGGGAGGAACATCGGAGGTCATCCACCGCAGAGCCATCTATCGTATTTATGGAGATAAAGCACCAGAAATAATCGATGGGCTTAAGAAAAATCCAGCAACAGCTGTACCTGTGGTGCTGAAAAGGTGAAGTTTAATGTAATGAGACTTCCCATTGGGGCTCTGTCACCAAACAAATCTTCAGGACACATTAGAATTGCAGAATGTTACAGAACACAATGAGTCCATTTGGCCCATCTTGCCTGTGCTGGTTCACTCTGAACTATCTGTCAGCTCCCTGGCCTTACCGATTTAAATTGCCTTGGTGATAACCAACTCTCTCTAGTTTGGACTGCATTCCATTATGACACAACAAAAGTCTTAAATCCATATTACCCCAGCTGGAAATCCCCTCAATCTGATCACTTATTTGGCAGCAATTGTAGTGCCCTCCATGTTACAGTATCAGTAGAAGTCCTAACATCAGGTTAGCAGTTAACAGCAGTCGATGTGCTCCAGTCCACCTCTGCAATTGAGGTGGATGAAGCCAGTTATTCCTCAAGGAGCCCTATTTAGGATCAATTGAAACATTTGAGTGGCACAGTTTGAAATATGTTCAAAGATTTCAGCAACTACATTCCTGTTTTAAGTGGGATGGAGGGGCAGTGGTGGGGTGTTTCTGGGGTGTTTGGTGGTGATTCAATACAAACAATGAGCGAAAGTCTTGCACTGTTGAGAATTAACTGTTCTTTGCGAGTCTTATTCCTCAAAGCCCAGTCCTCGGTGTAAAGGTTTGTAACCAAGTTACAGATTTGGTAGTTTTATTAAATTTGGACTGTCGCAGATTGAAAGCCAAGGAAGAGGAGTGGCGGGAGGCACAGCAAGGGTTCAACAAGATCTGGCGGGAACAGTACGAGAAATCCTACCTGAAATCACTGGACCACCAGGGTGTCAACTTCAAGCAGAATGACACCAAGGCGCTCCGCTCCAAGAGTCTGCTGAATGAGATCGAGAGCGTTTATGATGAGGTAACCTGACATTTTTCCAATGATAAACCCCACAGCTTGCCAGCTAAATGACAGGTATTGTAAACAGAGCATGTGGAGGCATGTAAAAGAATTTCTCAGCACAGACCTTTGTTTAATTTTGTGGTGGTGAGTCTCATTAACAAGGGACAGAGTCCCAACCACAGCCCACAATGAAAGATTGACACCCCCTGGAAACAGTGCAGACACCTGAAGGAACTTGTATGATTTCTCATAATTTAGTTGAAGTATCTTTAATTTGTCACTGCTTTAAAGTTTGATTCAGGAAGAATGTTCTGTGCAGGGGGTGGGTCTGAGAGGCAAGGGAGAGTTCGACAACAGTAACAGGATCTGAAAGATGGGAGGCCACATCCTCCTTTTATTTCCGATTTCCAGCTTGTCTTCCACTGGAGGAATGACTTCCATAGCTATAACCAAGTTAGGATAAGTTCTCCTGTAAGTCAGGCCTGGTTAGGGTAATCAGCCAGCCAGGTACTAGACCCAGTTTAGGGTTAGTTGGTCAGTCCTGAGACTACAACCGTCGGTATTTTTCTGCCTGGTCCAAATGTAAAGATCTGGGAAGTTAACCCTTTCTCTCCTGTTGATTTAGCGCCAAGAGCAGAACTCTGAGGAGGGCTGCCCAGGTGTCAATGGGCCCCACCTGATGTTCGTCTACGAGGATAAACAGATCATGGAAGATGCTGCATCTCTCATCATTTATCATGTGAAGCGACAGCCAACCATTCAGAAGGAGGACAAGGACCACATCAAGCGCATCATCTACCACTTTGTGCCAGACTTGTTCTTTACCCAGCGTGGTGAGCTGAGCGAGTCGGAGGATTCAACAGACGATGAGATGGAGAGTGTTCCTAGGCATAGTCAGAGTAGCAATGCAGACACGGGACAAAAAGGAGCAGCATCCCCGGAGAGTAGCCTAGCTGAGGAGCGGCTGGACCTGCGTGACCAAGTGGCAGAATATCAGAAAAACCTGGATGATGTCTACAATCTCTTCTTTGTAAATAACAATTGGTACTTTTTCCTGAGATTACATCAGATTTTGTGCTACCGGCTGCTGCGAATTTATAGACAGGCTGAGAAACAGCTGCTGGAATATCAAATGGAGAAGGAGAAGGAGAAACAATTACAGGATGGGAGGAAAGAGAAAGCGAGTGATCCCGCCGTGGAACTCAGGCTCAAACAGCAAAGTACGATTCAGTTTCCCAAAAATTTGCTCTGTTTTCCCCCTTTCTCTCCCAACAGTGCTGGCAGGAGGAGGCCATTCAGTCCCTCAAAATGGTCCTGTCATTCAGTTAGATCATGTGTGAGCCAACACAGGGAATGTGGTCAGGCTATTTGTCGGAAGCATTGCAGCTGAACCTCGCCCCATCTGGCTGAGTTCAGATAACTTGGCACAGATTGAGGATCAAAGCTTCAACCCTCTTATTTCCAATCTCGTGTATGTCCAAACGTTGAGGTGGTTGATATATTGAAATATTTCTATTTTTGGATCTTTAGGTGAGATTGAGTTGGAGGAGTATTACCCAGCCTTCCTAGACATGGTGAGGAATCTGCTGGATGGAAACATTGAGCCTACACAGTATGAAGATACATTGCGTGAAATGTTCACCATCCATGCCTACATTGGCTTCACAGTTGATAAGCTGATTCAGAACATTGTACGGCAGGTGAGTGCCACTCTGAGGATCTACTAGCAGGTGAGTGCTAGTGCTTTCTCATTGAGGGGATGGGGCTGAGTAGGAGATTTGGGATGTAATCTGGTTTCAGCTCCCTCAGTGTGGAGAGGGGGTATAGGTGAGATGAAGGCTACTGCACTGATGTTGAGTCACAGGTCCAGAACATCATGAACTAAGTCTGTTGCTGCACTGTGCCTCAAGCTGTGGGGTGGGTCTCTTCGACTAGAGACCGTCTCCCTCCTGCATCTGGCTGTGGTAGCTCACAAAGCCGAGCAGCCTCTTCTCTTTGCTGACCACACAAAACTTCTATCTATCTTTGATATTCATTGAATTGTAGGAAAGCCTGTAACCTGATCTCAAAATTGGCTTCCTCTGCACTCTTCCTACGGCAGCGTGAAACAGATGATCTGTGGTAGAAATGCTGATTTAGCTATTTTGACTTTGAGTCTCTTTCATCTTAGAAGTAGCTGGATAGTTTACAGCACAACTGCTTACAACCTGATTCATTCAACATCTTTCTGGGACTTTGGGAGACTCTGAGTCTAACTATTTTGAATGCTGCGACAGCTACCATTGTCTATAGCTGTGAATGCACATGCCATCGTCCTAGTTTTTTTTTCATTCACTCATGAGCTGTGAGCTTCGCTGGCCGGCCAGCATTTATTGCCCATCCCTAGTTGCCCTTGAGAAGGTGGTGGTGAGCTGTCTTCTTGAACCACTGCAGTCCATGTAGTGTAGGTACACCCACAGTGCTGTTAGGAAGGGAGTTCCAGGATTTTGATCCAGCAACAGTGAAGGAACAGTGATATATTTCCAAGTCAGGATGGTGAATGACTTGGAGGGGAACTTCCAGGTGGTGGTGTTCCCATCTGTCTGCTGCCCTTGTCCTTCTAGATACTAATAGTCGTGGGATTGGGAGCTGCTGTCTAAGGAGCCTTGGTGAATTCCTGCAGCGCATTTTGTAGATGGTACACACTGCTGCTACTGTGTGGTGGTGGTGGAGGGAGTTAATGTTTGTGGATGTGGTGCCAATCAAGCGGCTGCTTTGTTCTGGATGGTGTCAAGCTTCCTGAGTGCTGTGGGAGCTGCACTCATCCAGGCAAGTGGAGAATATTCCATCACACTCCTGACTTGTGCCTTGATGGTGGTGGACAGGCTTTGGGGAGTCAGGAGGTGAATTATTCGTTGCAGGATTCTTGGCCTCTGACCTGTTCTTGTAGCCACAGTCTTTAAATGGCTAGTCCAGTTCAGTTTCTGTCAGTGGTAACCCCCAGGATGTTGATAGTGGGGGATTCAGTGATGGTAAAGCTATTGAACATCATGGTTAGATTTTCTCTTGTTGGAGATGGCCATTTTCTGGCACTTGTGTGGCACGAATGTTACTTGCCACTTGACAGCCCAAGCCTGGATATTGTCCCGGTCTTACTGCATATGGACATGAACTGCTTCAGTATCTAAGGAGTTGTGAATGGTGCTGAACATTGTGCAATGATCAGCGAACATCCCCACTTCTGATGTTATGATGAAAAGAAGGTCATTGATGAAGCAGCTGAAAATGGTTTGGCCTAGGACACTACCCTGAGGAACTCCTGCAGTGATGTCCTGGAACTGAGATGATTGACCTCAAACTAGCACAACCATTTTCCTTTGTGCTTGGTATGACTCCAACCAGTGGAGAGTTTTACCTCTGATTCCCATTGACTCCAGTTTTGCTAGGGCTCCTTGATGCAATATCCAGGCTTGGGCTGACAAGTGTCAAGTAACATTCGTGCCACACAAGTGCCAGGCAGTGGCCATCTCCAACAAGAGAGAATCTAACCATGGCCCCATGACATTCAATGGCTTTACCATCACTGAACTCCCCACTAGCAACACCCTGACCAGAAACTGAACTGGACAAGCCATATAAATACTGTGGCCACAAGACCAGGTCAGAGGCCAGGAATCCTGCAATAAATAATTCAGCTCCTGACTCCCCAAAGCCTGTCCACCACCTACAAGGCACAAGTCAGGAGTGTGATGGAATACTCCCCACTTGACTGGATGAGTGCAGCTTCCACAACCCTCAAGAAGCTTGACACCGTGAAGAACAAAGCAGTCTGCTTGATTGGCACCACATCCACAAACATTCACTCCCTCCACCACTGATGCACAGTACAACTCGGTCAAATGTGGCCTTGATGTCAAGAGCAGTCACTCTCACCTCACTTCAGGAGTTCTGCTCTTTTGTCCATGTTTGAACCAAGGCTGTAATGAGGTCAGGAGCTGAGTGGCCCTGGTGGAACCCAAACTGGGCATCAGTGAGCAGGTTATTGCTAAGCAAGTGCCGCTTGATAGTACTGTTGATGACCCCTTACATTACTTCACTGATGATGGAGAGTAGACTGATGGGGCGGTAACTGGCTGGGTTGGATTTGTCCTTTTTGTGTACAGGACATACCTGGGCAATTTACCAGAGCCCCAGGTAGATTCCAGCGTTGTAGCTGCACTGGAACAGCTTGGCTAGGGGCACAGCAAGTTCTGGAGCACAAGTCTTCAGACCTATTGCTGTAATATTGTCAGGCCCATAGCCTTTACACTATCCAGTACCTTCAGCATTTCTTCATATCACGTGGAGTGAATCGAATTACCTGAAGGCTGGCATCTATGATGCTAGGGACCTCTGGAGGAGGGCGAGGTGGATCATCCATTCGACACTTATGTCTGAAGATTGTAGCAAATGCTTCAGGCTTATCTTTTGCACTGATGTGCTGGACTCCCCCGTCACTGAGGATGGAGATATATATGGAGCCGCCTCCTCCAGTGAGTTGTTTAATTGTCCAACACTATTCAAAACTGGATGTGGCTGGACTGCAGAGTTTAGATCAGATTTATTGGTTGTGGGATTGCTTGTCTATTACTTGCTGCTTATGTTGTTTGGCGTGCAAGTAGTCCTGTATTATAGCTTCACCAGGTTGACACCTCATTTTTAGTTATGCCTGGTGCTGCTCTTGGCATGCCCTCCACTCTTCCCAGTCTAGCAGCTATGTCCTTTAGGACTTGGCCAACTCGGTCAGTGGTGGTGCTACCGAGCCACTCTTTATGATGGACATTGAAGTCCCTCACCCAGAGAACATTCTGCGCCCTTACCACCCTCAGTGCTTCCTCCAAGTGGTGTTCAACATGGAGGAGCACTGATTCACCAGCTGAGGGAGGGAGGTACGTGGTAATCAGCAGGATGCTTCCTTGCTCATGTTTGACCTGATGCCATGAGACTTCATGGGGTCCGGAGTCGACTGAGTTGAGGACATACCCGGGATGGGTGATGGTTGCGTATGGGACATTATCTGTGAGCATAGATTCCATGAAGATGACTATGTCAGGCTGTTGCTTGATGAGTATGTTAGACAGTTCTCCACATTTTGGCACTAGCCCCCAGATGTTAGTAAGGAGGACTTTGCAGGGTAAACAGGGCTGCGATTGCCATTGTCATTTTGGTGTCTATGTCGATACCGAGCAGTCTGTCTGGTTTCATTTCTTTTTGTGTGACTTTAGTGCTTTGAAACAGCTGAATGGCTTGCTAGGCCATTTAGCTAGAGGGCATTTAAGAGTAAGCCAGACCAGGTAAGGACGGCAGATTTCCTCCCCTACAACAATCGACAATGGTTTCATCGGCAATGGTTTCATCGACAGTGGTTTCATCGACAGTGGTTTCATCGACAGTGGTGGGATTCGAACCCTGGTACCCAGAGCGTTACCCTGGGTCTCTGGATTACTGGTCCAGCCATAATACCACTACACATACGCCTCCCCTATCAGTTACACAATTTGGGCCTCCCTTTAACTGCCCCAGACCTGTTGTCAAGCAAATTTCATTACAGGCCACTTTATTTCAGATTAAAGACAAAGTTTCAAAACATAACCATCTCATAGACCTCATAATTGTAACTAATGACACCTCTGATTGTGTAACATTGCCTCGGTACACTGCAACGGAGTGCCTGCTTTAACTCTGTTCAAGTCCTGGAGTGGGATTTGAATCCACTGAGCTGCAACTAACACTTGAATCTTGGTTTCTTGTCTCCCACAGCTGCAGCATCTGGTAAGTGATGATGTGTGCGTGCAGGCAACCGAGGTTTACCTGAGTGAGAGGAAGCGAGGAGCAGCTGGAGGGAGTTTGCCCTCCCAGTGTGTTAGAGCAACCCTAGAAGCAGCCTACCAGCTGAAGGCTGAGCGCATCATGCCAGATGAAAATTGCTTCAAGGTAAGACTGCTCACTAAATCTGTGATCTTTCCCACTGAGCTGCACTGATACAGGTGGTCTGCTCCCGGTGAGCTGCGCTGATACAGGCGATCTGCTCCCGGTGAGCTGCGCTGATACAGGCGGTCTGCTCCCGGTGAGCTGCACTGATACAGGCGGTCTGCTCCTGGTGAGCTGCGCTGATAAAGGTGGTCTGCTCCCGGTGAGCTGCGCTGATACAGGCGGTCTGCTCCCGGTGAGCTGCGCTGATACAGGCAGTCTGCTCCCGGTGAGCTGCGCTGATACAGGCGGTCTGCTCCCGGTGAGCTGCGCTGATACAGATGGTCTGCTCCCGGTGAGCTGCGCTGATACAGGCGGTCTGCTCCCGGTGAGCTGCGCTGATACAGGCGGTCTGCTCCCGGTGAGCTGCGCTGATACAGATGGTCTGCTCTCGGTGAGCTGCGCTGATACAGGCGGTCTGCTCCTGGTGAGCTGTGTTGTCATGTTCAGTCTGTTTAGGATATTCGCATTTTCTTTCCCCTTCGCCAGCAGTGAAGTTTTTTGAGATTCTGTTTTGCGAATGAGATCTTGGTAGTTTGTGCTCTCGGAGATGGGTTGTTGTGACTAATGTTTCTGCACCCACAGACTTTACAAAGAATCGAGACACATGGTAACATAATCAATTAAAGCTAGACAAGGTGCAGTGAAAGGACTAACCTAGGGGGAAAATAATAATTGGCTCAAAGGCTTTGGGGCTAACTGTTGATAGGTAGGATAACGTTCAGCCAGATTGATCAGGCCAGAACAAAGTGAGAACTGTCACATGATCTGCTGCATAGGTTTGGGGATGATGAGAGGGAGGCTGTGATTAGGGGAATGATGTGAATCTGGATGGGGCTGCGTAGATGAAGACGTGGGGATGAGATGAGAAAGGATTAATGACAGAGGTTGTGAATCAGTGTAATGAGATTCAGTAAATTCATGTCACTTTTTGCTGCAGATTATGTTTATCCAGAGTAAGGGACATGTTTCCATGACGATTGAGCTATTGGACACGGAGGAGGCACCTTCTGATGACCCCTTGGAACTGCAGGTAAGAATTGTCCTTGCCTCACAGTGCATTGCCTGTGTGGGCTGCATAGAACTCACATCCCTGAGTGTCCCACTGCTGTATCTGGGAGTCAGGGCTATGATTTAAATACTCAGTTATTACAGTGGAATGTTTTCTTGTGTAAGAATAATTTAATGATGCAGCACAGAAAGGTCATTTGACCCATCATGCCTATGCAAACTCTTTGAAAGACCAGTCCTATTTATACTCATCAATCTTGTTTGAGATTCCCAGCACCTGGAGTGATCTGCTTTCAGTTCATCTCTAGTTGTGTTCCAGCAGGAACTCTGCATAGCCACATTGATTGTAACTCTCCTCCCTCATCTTTCTCATTGGCAGAATTTAACAAGCTATATGGAGCAGTACGCTGGCCCGGAGGCAATGCAGTTCGAGCAGACAGATGGGTTCTTTTATAAACCAGTGTTTTTACCCAGGTGAGTTCATACTGAGCTGTGTACAAAATGGAGCATCTATTTCCCTTTTATGCCTGATAACTCTGTCTTATGTATAATACATTACCACTTTACCCGACTAATCTGACCTTTTATACAGCACCATTTCTCAGGTCCTTAGATCTTTAAATAGCAACTTTGGAGATGTGGAGGGAAAGAGGGGTTTAGTTCAACAATTCCACGGTTGTTAACATAGCTTCTGTGTTTTGCAGAAATCTTCGGAAATTTCGGAAATGGCAACAGAAGCAGTTTCTGTCAATGAGAAATGAGAGCAGGAACAACAAGCAATGCTGTGTAGGCGTAGAGAACTCAAACAATATTGACTGCAAGTTTAAGCTGAACACTCACAAGCTTGTGTACGTCATGAACTCTGAAGATTTCATGTATCGTTGTGGAGCCTTGCACCGGGCTCGTGAGGTAACTGCTTTTCCATCTCTCAAACGCTCCGAGATATTAGACATTGTGAACCATTGGAATATGGCAGACACACTCAGTTTGAATTACCTTGCCCCACATGCCTGTAACATGGCTGCAATAATTAGTAACCACCTGCCCATCCACCGCCCTTCTCTGTTGCCTTCATACATATCAGACTGGAAAAAAAGGATTGGGTGTTCGGGCCACTGTTTCAGGGCGATGTTAGAACGATAGATCCCTAAAAACTAGGGTTCTTCTGAGTTAGGGGACTGAGACCCATCTGGAACAGTGTAGAGGGAGCTTTACTCTATATTTAACCCCGTGCTGTACCTGCCCTGGGAGCATTTGATGGGGACAGTGTAGAGGGCGCTTTACTCTGTACCTAATGCTATGCTGAAACTACTCAGGGATAGTAGGTGCATGAAATGGACCGGAGGCAATGCAGTTCGAGCAGACAGATGGCTTCTTTTATAAACCAGTGTTTTTACCCAGGTGAGTTCATACTGAGCTGTGTACAAAATGGAGCATCTATTTCCCTTTTATGGAAATGGAATTTATTCCATTCAGGGTAATGACAGGCTCAACTCAAAGAGCAGTTGTGTGTTTGCATGTCTGTTATCTGCAGCTCCAACATTCTGCACTGCCTGCATTTATTTGTTACTGAAATTTATCAATGGGTTGCACACGGTAGTGAATGTCTGTGCTTTATGCTACAAACATTGACACTCCTATTCTGATTTTCTCTCTGTCTCTGCACCTGTTCCCTTATTACCTTCCCCTTGATATTACCTCCCCACCTCCCACCCCTCGCTCCCGCCTCCCCCTCTCTCGCTCCCGCCTCCCCCTCTCTCCCTCTCCCACCTCCCTCCCTCTCTCGCTCCTGCCTCCCTCCCTCTCTTGCTCCCGCCTCCCACCCCTTGCTCCCGCCTCCCTCCCTCTCTCGCTCCCACCTCCCAACCCTCGCTCCCGCCTCCCCCTCTCTCGCTCCCGCCTCCCCTCTCTCGCTCCCGCCTCCCCCCTCTCGCTCCCGCCTCCCCCTCTCTCGCTCCCGCCTCCCCCTCTCTCGCTCCCGCCTCCCCCTCTCTCGCTCCCGCCTCCCACCCCTCGCTCCCGCCTCCCCCTCTCTCGCTCCCGCCTCCCCCTCTCTCGCTCCTGCCTCCCCCTCTCTCGCTCCCGCCTCCCCCTCTCTCGCTCCCGCCTCCCACCCCTCGCTCCCGCCTCCCTCCCTCTCTCGCTCCCGCCTCCCCCTCTCTCCCTCTCCCGCCTCCCTCCCTCTCTCGCTCCCGCCTCCCACCCCTCGCTCCCGCCTCCCCCTCTCTCGCTCCCGCCTCCCACCCCTCGCTCCCACCTCCCCCTCTCTTGCTCCCGCCTCCCTCTCTCCCTCTCCCGCCTCCCCCTCTCTCGCTCCCCCCTCCCCTTCTCTCGCTCCCGCCTCCCCCCTCTCGCTCCCGCCTCCCCCTCTCTCGCTCCCGCCTCCCCCTCTCTCGCTCCCGCCTCCCCCTCTCTCGCTCCCGCCTCCCCCTCTCTCGCTCCCGCCTCCCCCTCTCTCGCTCCCGCCTCCCCCTCTCTCGCTCCCGCCTCCCCCTCTCTCGCTCCCGCCTCCCCCTCTCTCGCTCCCGCCTCCCCCTCTCTCGCTCCCGCCTCCCCCTCTCTCGCTCCCGCCTCCCCCTCTCTCGCTCCCGCCTCCCCCTCTCTCGCTCCCGCCTCCCCCTCTCTCGCTCCCGCCTCCCCCTCTCTCGCTCCCGCCTCCCCCTCTCTCGCTCCTGCCTCCGTCCTTCTCGCCTCCCTCCCTCTCTCCCTCTCCCGCCTCCCTCCCTCTCTCCCTCTCCCTCCTCCCTCCCTCTCTCCCGCCTCCCTCCCTCGCTCTCCCGCCTCCTTCCCTCTCTTCCTCTCCCGCCTCCCTCCCTCTCTCCCTCTCCCGCCTCCCTCCCTCTCTCCCGCCTCCCTCCCTCGCTCTCCCGCCTCCCTCTCTCCCTCGCACTCCCGCCTCCTTCCCTCTCCCGCCTCCCTCCCTCTCTCGCTCTCCCGCCTCCCCTTCGCTCCCCCCACCTTCTGTCCCCTGCAGTCGCAGTGCCAAGTTACCAGATACCAGCACCAGCAGTTTCTGGAATGGCACAACCGTTGGCTGGAGAACCATGTGACTGATGAGATGGGAGAGCTGGTTCAGGATTGGCTGATGGGCGAAGACGTCGAGGATCTAATCCCATGTAAAACCATTTGTGAAACCGACACCATCCATGACATTGCTGTCAACAGATACCGTGTTCAATACAGCCGCTTCCCTCCGTCGCCATGAAACGCTTCTGCACGCACTTGTGCTTACACACTCACACACCGCAGTCGCAAGTGTACTGCGTACCCACGTGTGGTCAATACACGATGCTTAAGGCTGGTGAGGTGATTGTGTTAGCTGCCTGACTCCTGTATAAGAGAATGATCATTGCAGCACCAACCTACTGAACACAGCCAGTATTATCAATGAGGAAATGCATTTGACATGAATCTACTTGTGATCCTTGACCCCGTTTTCTTTCTCTCTTCATCCCACTCCTGCCCCTTCCCTGCCAATTGCTGTATTCGCATCCCCAACATCTTGCAAAAGATTGGTCAAACTTTGTGACACTGCATGAGATATTTTTGGTAATGCACAGCTTGCTGATGTGTACACTGTGTGATTCTGTGCACAGGAGATAGACTGAAGCAACTGGACCACTGGATAGTAGGACTGGTAAGTGATGACTCGTGTGGTCTCGCCATTGCCCCTCTCCCCGCACTCCCCCATCCTGAAAGAAAAGCAGAGGGTATCATTGCTTGAAGATGTAGCTCACCTTTTACACGTAGTATATATCTGGTGCAGCCTTTGAGAAACATTGGGAGATTTGTGAATCTGTCAACTCGGGAAGCTGTGCATTGACCTTGACAGTCAGACTTGAGGCTGAGCCACTGTTACTGTGGAGTCTGCACCTGCCTGAGGCATCAGTCAACTCTGGAGTGGCTGCATTCAACTGAGAGCTCAAACTCTACACCAATTCAAACTGATCAGGACCCACACAGTCCAGCTTTGAATGAACCCGAGGAGTTACCAAGTTGCCGAAACCTGTTGTTTTCTCAATTTGCAGCAGTTGAGTGTTATTAAATGTTGGGACTGTCTGTGAGCTATGATGTCCTGATGTTAGAGCTGGTGGGCAGCTTTGTTCCAGTCTATACCCAGCATTCAGTATTCCTGTCTGAGAAAGTATTCCTGTTCTTGATGTACGGAAGCCAAGTTAGTGAGAGTTGAGTCTGTGAGCATACAAACGGAGTCAAAGCTACCAACTGAAACTTCAAAGTAATTAGTGTGTCTTTCTGAACTGAAACTCAGTCTGGGCTGTGAGCTCAAACTGCTGCTTGCTCAGAGATGGACTAAGTTGACTCTGATTCTGACTACAGTGGAGAAGGATCAGTGAATGGAGATGGTTTTTCTTGGGAGTCGAGAACCTGCTCATTTCACAGGGCTCCTTTTGTTTCTCTGACCTTCACAGCGACATTTGTTTGAACCCTGTTGAGTGTTTAACTTTCTCTGAAGCTGTGCTGTGTATGAAGTGATAATGTACATTACCCTCTGAGTGAGATGGCTGGATGAGAGTCTGGAAATGCAAAAGCAAACACACAAATGCGTTTTTGTATTAACTGCCTGAAATTCAGGGGATTCTTTTGTGTAAGTATTATGGAAAGGTTTCAGGTTTTAGGCTCTTTCACTTATGGAAAGATCACAGTTTAAGTTGGTGTCTTGTTGGAGTTTCACTGTCCCCAGGAGAATTTTTTGAAATGGTTTTGTGTGTAGGAGCATCTTTTCCGGGAGGCTTAGAAACTCTTCACCTTTAAACAAGGGATGATCTTGGCTTGTTTAGGTTTCAGGATGCTAAGCAGCGGAGGTGTGTGGGATGCAGAATGATTGCTTGTGGCCGTGGAGAGTTTACCAGAAGCTCCCTGAACGCCTGGGTCAGTAACCAAGTCTCTCAGATCCATAGTTCATGCTGTGTTAGCTGATCTCAGTCAGCATTAGAGTTAAGGAGGGGCAACCAGAGGGGGCTCCTATTTATGCTCATTATCCTCTGATCTTAACTGGCAAGATGCTTGTGCAGATGTCAATTGAGGATAGAATTGGGTTTGAGTGTAATTCTGCCATGCTGGATTATCCCCCTGGCACCCACTGTCCAACATAATGCCTGAAAGAATAGCCACTTGGGTGAGATACTGAGTGGCTTTATAGAGGACAATGGAGAAAACTGGTGCCAAATAATAAGCTTTCCATCATACAAAGTTTTGTTTATTGTGGACCTGGTGTGGGCTGACCTGTTGGTGCTGGTCACCTCTCTGTCTGAGCTCTTGATACTGCTCCTGTTTGACTGTCTCGTCCAGTTATGGACACTGGCTGACATGCCTCCTGCGTCCCCTGATGGTGATGTGCAGGAATCAGATCAGCTGACTTAGCACAGAGCTGGGATAGGGACCCAGAGTCCCCTGATCACTAAAACTCAGTACCACATCTGTGGAGGGAGGTGTGTGTGTTTATTCTGTGTTACAGACAAGGAGTCTGTACCATTGTCCACTACAGCCACCCAGTCCGACAGCTCAATGAAATGGACACTCTTGTGACTCTGCAGTATCTGCCAGGTTAAGTTATCAATGAGGAGGAGGGCTGCACTTTGGAGAGATCATGGACCTGTTCTCGATTGAAAGCTGCTCGTTCGCAGCTCGGTATTTAAAATGCCTCTTGCCCCGGATTGCTGTGATTTGGAAGTGTGCGCAGTACCGAGTCTTTGCCTCCCGATGTCACTGTTGCACTTTGTCCGCCTGCAGAGGGGAGAGGGAAGGGGGGGGGGGGGGTGGACGGGGGAGCCCAGAGGCACAGGGCTTCCCGAGCCACTCTGCAGGGTCTCCGCCACACAACCAATCACGGACATTAGCACAAAGCCAGGGGAACTCCTGTCAATGTGTGCCCCCCGTGGAGGGGCATTTACAGCACCTTAGCTGTAACCTGACTTATTAATAAGGGGCTGGGAGGGAGAGTTATACATAATGTCTTTAGCAAGCATTTTGACGATGCTTTTTAAAATAAAAATGTTAAGATGCACTAAGTGGCATGTTCAGTTTCAGTGCGGGGGTGGGGGTGGGGGTATGGGGGCGGGGGGCCGCTGCTGTTGGTGTGACCTCACCGCCAGCCTGCATCTGAAGCATCCCACTTTTATTTATTATATTTGGGAGGGGAGGGCCACCGATTCACTGTTTGGACTTCAGCCCCCCACCCCCCCTCCACCCTCACCCTGCAGCGTTGCCTGGTGAAGCGGGGGCGGGGAGCTGCGGGGAGAGGAAATTTAAAAGTTCACTTGGACTGGAGTTATACTGGGGAGTAAGAGGCCATGAGTGCGCATCCCAAAATGGGGGTGTGCCAGATAACGACATTGCCACGGAGACCAATCCTTCGGTAGCGGGCTAGCTGCTGGAATGTTGCCTGGTTACAATGAATAAATTTCATTTTGTTCCTAATGTGTGTGAAACACTTGATGTGATTTTAATTGTGATAATCTGAATCTATGGAATTATCAATGTTTAAAGAAAATCTTTGTGTCGATGCTGTGCTGCGTCTGGTTGTTTTTGTAATGAGGATGGTTATTTGTGAGGTCACTTTTACCGGAACTTTCTCTCTCGATTTTAAACTTTGCTTCTGCCCCGTACAAAATCATCTTCACTGACATAAACTCTTTCAGACTGGGGGGAGGGGGGTTGCTTGAGGAGCCAGATCCCCACTGTGGGGGAGGAGGAAGGGCGGGGGGGGGGGGGGGGGGGTGGTGCGGAGACGGGCCTGATCCCCACAAGGGGTGGGGCTGGATCTCCACGGGGTGGGGGGAAGCCTGAGAATCGTGATCCCCACTGGGGGTAGGGGCCTGAGGGTCCTGATCCCCACTGGGGGTAGGGGCCTGAGGGTCCTGATCCCCACTGGGGGTAGGGGCCTGAGGGTCCTGATCCCCACTGGGGGTAGGGGCCTGAGGGTCCTGATCCCCACTGGGGGGGGGGGCAGGGTCCTGGGGGTTTGTAATTCTGAGTATTTAAGTTCTCCATCATTGCTGATGATTCTTCATTCAGATTGATTTGAAACAGAGCTGTACAGGGAGGGGGTATTTGGGGAGTAGGGTGGTCAGCGATTCCAATTCCCTGCATTCCAGTGTTCCTCACTCTTTGAAACATTGTACCTTCACTCAAAATAATAAAAGCGAAAAATGGATTGTTCCTGGACTCTGGCAGTTTGCTGGCATGGGAGTCAGTGAGGGTGTGGGTGTGCTATGGTTGTCTGAGGGTTGTGGGTATGGGGGTCAGTGAGGGGGATGGGAATGGGAGTCAGTGGGGGGAGATGGGTGCGGGTATGGGTGTCAGTGAGGGGGGTGTGGGTATGGGTGTCAGTGAAGGGTGTAGATATGGGAGTCAGTGAAGGGTGGGTGGGGGAATGGGAGTCAGCGAGGGGGGGTGGGTGGGTGTGGAAGTCAGCGGGGGGGTGGGTGGGTGTGGGAATGGGAGTCAGCGAGGGGTGGGTGGGTGTGGGAATGAGAGTTAGCGAGGGGGGGTGGGAGGGTGTGGGTATGGGAGTCAGCGAGGGGGCGTGGGAGGGTGTGGGTATGGGAGTCAGCGAGGGAGACTGGGTGGGTATGGGAGTCAGCGAGGGGGCCTGGGTGGGTGTGGGTATAGAAGTCAGCGAGGTGGGTGGGTGTGGGTATAGAAGTCAGCGAGGGGGGTGGGTGGGTGTGGGTATAGAAGTCAGTGAGGGGGTGGGTGGGTGTGGGTATGGGAATTGCGGTGAGATTTGGTTGGGATGAGGAGTTTGGTGGATGGGAGAGGGGCTGGGTGGGTGTGGGTATGGGAGTCAGTGAGGGGTGGGTGGGTATGGGAATTGCGGTGAGGTTTGGCGGATGGGAGAGGGGCTGAAGTCAGTGGGGCAGAAAATGGTGAAGAACTTGATACTTCTATCTGTTTTGACTATTGCCCTCAGTGCCTGGGCTGCTGGAGGCACAGGAGTGGGGTGGAAGGGCATTAGAAATGCTCTGTGCCAATGCCTGGTGGGAGTGGCACAGGTGGATGGGGCTTCTGAAATACCCTTTTTCCTCAACCGAGGTTTCACCTGTTCCCCTGGCTGTCAGGAGCTTTGATTGTGTCTAACCCGTATCCGCCACTACTCTCACCCCCTCCCATCCTGCCCCAAAAACCATTATCAAATTCCCCTTGCACTTAGCAGCCTCTCGTTCAGTGGAACATCACAAGCCACCTCAACCGTCTGCTTCCACATCTTCCAGACCCCCCCACTCCATTTTTCAGTAGAGTCGTAGAGGTCTACAGCACAGAAAAAGGTCCTTCAGCCCATCGAGTCTGCACCGGACAAACAAGTACCTAACTACTCTAATCCCATTTTCCAGCACTAGGCCCATAGCCTTGTATGCCATGGCATCGCAAGTGCACATCCAAATACTTCTTCAATGTTATGAGGGTTTCTGTCTCTACCACCCTTTCAGGCAGCGAATTCCACATTCCCACCAACCTCTGGGTGAAAAAATCCTCCCTCACATTCCCTCTAAACTTCCTGCCCCTTACCTTAAATCTATGCTCCCTGGTTATTGATCCCTCTACCAAGGGGAAAAGTTCCTTCCTCTCTAACCTATCTATGCCCCTTATAATTTTATACACCTCAATCCTGTGATAAAAACAAAAAAACTGCGGAAGCTGGAAATCCAAAACAAAAACAGAATTACCTGGAAAAACTCAGCAGGTCTGGCAGCATCAGTGGAGAAGAGTTGACGTTTCGACTCTTCATGACCCTTCAACAGAACTGATTTTTCTTTCCAAGGAGAGGGGGTGAAATGCCCACCTTAAACCAGCTTATATTTCACCCCTCTCCTTGTAAAGAAAAATCAGTTCTGTCGAAGGGTCATGAGGACTCGAAACGTCAACTCTTTTCTTCGCCGATGCTGCCAGACCTGCTGAGTTTTCCCAGGTAATTCTGTTTTTGTTCTCAATCCTGTGATAACCCTAATCCACCCTAACACTTTTGATTAGACACTTTGCAAACTTCTGAACTCAACATTTGAGTTCAACGAGTTTAAATAATTTAATGTCTCTCTTTCCTGTTTCTCAGACTTCCATTTTGAGCATTTTCTGTTTTTATTTCAGATTTTGTATTTATGGCCCTGTGCTCCAGTTATTCCAGTCCTCTATTTACCACCCGTAGGATAGGGTGTTAGTCTGGCGGCCGGACGCACGGACCACTGAGATCAAAGTTGGAGGCAAGTCGAAGGGTGAGCGCGAAACCGCCAGGTGGATTAAGCCGGGAGGGGGTAGAGCGAAAGCCACGGATTGATAGGGGTGAGAATCACTGCAGGAGAGAGGACAGGAGCAAAGGACGGCTTTAATATAAGGAGAAGCCCCCATGAAGTGGTGGTCAGTGAGAGCAGTGACAACAACTTTAGTTGGGGGCCCGAGGGGTCAATAACTAAATTTTGGGTGGGTAAGAGAGACGATGGTGAAGAAGAAGAGCTGGAATTCGGGGATCCGCCAAAGCGCAAAAGACCGAGTGGGTCACCCCGAACAAGGACAGGGAAGATGAGGCGATAGTGATTGTGATTGTGATGTGCTATTTGGAATTGGGAAAATCGACCCGGGAATTTACCGACAAGAGGAGCAAGGTCTGGGCCACGGTTCATGGCTCCAGGTAGAAAGGACTTTGAGCGGATTGGTCTAGACAAGGAAGCCGAGCCATGTGACAGTGATATTGCGGGGGAACCCGCCCCATCTCTAATGGGCCAAGTCCCACTTTACCACCCAAGGGTGGGGGGGATTGTGTGCCAATGGCACCCAAAACACAGGGACAGGGTGATAGAGGCAACTCGCGGAACGTGTGCCCTTCACTCCGGCTGAGAAATGAGTGATGGCCAAGAGCTGCCTACACCCTGAGGCACAAGCAGACCAAACACCCAACTCCGGGATAAGCCAGAGGAAATGATGTACATTCATAGGCTCAGGACCTGGTTCGGTCCAAACTGCCAGATCCTGTGGTCAGAGATGTCGGGCACAGTTGGGTTAAATTAGTAGCGCGGAAAAAAAAATAGAGATTTAAACAACTGGTCAAAGAAGGACGGGGAGGTAAACGGGCCAACTGGTCAACAAGGGGGGGGGGGTCACGGGGTGTGAGTGGCCGGAGTGTTCCTGATGTCCGGGCCCGGGACAGGCAAGACTGGGGTAGTAAAACCCACCAAGTGCCAAAGGGACAGCCTCACCCACTACCCAATAAAGGCTGAGACCCGCCCAGCGATCAGTCCAATTGTCCATCAGCCCGGCAGGGGGTGGGGGGTGGGGGGGGGGGGGGGGGGGGGGGGGGGGGGGGCGGTCCTGAGACCCCAGCATACCCGGCACCAACCTCCCCAGGGCGGCCAAGTGAAGAAACCCCACCCGGCCCTGCTGACTCCCGGTCAGCCGCACTGCCCTGAATGGAGTAGCCCCAGAAGCTTTCCCCATTGGAAAGAGCCCAGCCCCCCAGCCCCCCATCTCCAGCGGGCGGGGCAGGGCCCCCAGACCCCCGGTATCCACAGGACTGGACACAGCCAATGGCCCCTGGGCGATACCCTGCTGAGGAACCCGGCAGAAACTCGCCTTCATCTTGGATGACTCAATACACGTGGACCAGGTGCCACAGGTGCCAATATTCCCCTGGGCCATGGGTGGTGTCCTGGGAGCAGCAGAATCCTACATAATGTAGACCATTCACCTCACCTCCACCTCACAGGGGATCGGAAGGAGGATGTTGATAAGATGCCACGACTGGGCAACGTGTGGAGTAGGGGGAGGGGGTGAGGGAGGGTAAGAGGGGGTGGGGGTGAGAGGAGGTGAGGGGAGGGGGGTGAGGGAGGGTAAGAGGGGGTGGGGGTGAGAGGAGGTGAGGGGTGGGGGGGTGAGGGAGGGTAAGACTTGGTAGGGTGAGAGGGGGTGAGGGGTGAGAGGGGGAGAGGGGGTGAGGGGTGGGGGGTGAGGGAGGGTAAGAGGGGGTTGGGGGAGGGGTGGCGGTGCGAGGGAGGGTAAGTGGGGGTTTGGGGGGTGAGAGGGGGTGACGGGTGGGGAGGGGTGAGGGGGTGGGGGGGTGGGTGGGAGCGGGGAGAGGGGGTGAGGGGTGGGGGCGTGAGGGAGGGTGAGGGGGTTGGGGATGAGGGGGGTTAGAGGGGGTAGGGGGGTGAGAGGGGGTAGGGGAGGGGAGTGAGAGGGGTGGGGGGAGGGGTGGTGGTGTGAGGGAGGGTAAGTGGGGGTTTCGGGGGGAGGGGAGTGAGGGGGGTGGGGGGAGGGGTGGCGGTGTGAGGGAGGGTAAGTGGGGGTTTGGGGGGTGAGGGGTGGGGGGTGAGAGGGGATGAGGGGTGGGGTGGGGTAGGGTGAGAGGGGGAGGGGGTGAGGGGTGGGATGGGGTAAGAGGGGGTGAGGGGTGGGGTAGGGTAAGAGGGTGAGGGGGTGAGGGGTGGGGGGTGAGAGGGGGTGAGGGGTTGGGGGGTGAGAGGGGGCTGAGGGGTGAGGGGTGGGGGGGTGAGAGCAGGAGGGGGTGGGGGGTGAGGGGGTGAGGGGTGGGGTAGTCTGGGGGCTTTTTAATTAATGCTGCAATTTTATTGCAGGCTTCACAGAGATGGGCCACACCAGCACAGCACCCAGTGAACAGGGGCTGAGCAGCCCTGGACACCGTTGAGTTGGGGGGGGTGGGGAGGGCAGTAGAAAGAGGTGGATGTGCTCCTGAGCACTCCCATGTGCCCCCGCCCTGGCTCTACCCCAAATAGGGCAGCCCCTCCATCTGTTCACTAATAAGGACCGCAGGGTTCACAGCGCCCTGGATACCAGGCTCAGGGGGATGGGATGCAGCCGGAATGTACAGACCTAGGAGCAGCTGTTGACCAGAGACATGTCGGTGCAGCTAATTGGGGATTTGGCAGCAGCGCCGCTGAAGATGCTTAGATACCGGGTGAGTGTGGGGGAGACCCAGACATCGCAGACCCTGGGGTGGTATCCTTGAGGATCCCTGGAGTGAGGTAGACCTCACCTTGTTCACAGGTGGGTCACGTTGACATGTGGCCTGCTGCCCCAGAACAGGGTGGGTGGTGGTAGATGTGGAAGGAGATATCCCAGCGAAAGGAACCCTCCCTGGGGAACTGTCTGCCCTGCCCAAGTAGCGGAGTTAACAGCCCTCAGTGAAGCTTTGAAGTTAGGAGAAGGCAAGGCTGTGAATATATACACCGACGCTGGACTGGTGATCTAGAGAGCCAGGGGAATGCACTGGGGGTCCAGGTTTTACCACCACCTGGAAGTTCCCCTCCAAGTCACTTACCATCCTGACTTGGAAATACATTGCCGTTCCTTCACTGATGCTGGATCAAAATCCTAGAACTCCCTCCCTAACAGCACTGTAGGTCCCTTACTGTCTGAAACAGGGGAATTTATAATGGTGAACAAAGAAATGGCTGACCAACTAAATACTACTTTGGTTCTGTCTTCACAAAGGAGGGCACAAATAACATACCAGAAATGTTGGTGAACATAGGGTTTAGGGCGAGGGAAGAACTAAAAGAAATCAGTATTAGCAGGGAAATGGTGTTGAGGAAATTGATGGGACTGAAGGCCGATAAATCCCCAGGCCTGATAATCTACATCCCAGAATACTTAAGGAAGTGGCCGTAGAAATAGTGAATGCATTGGTGGTCATCTTCCGAGATTCTATAGACTCTGGAACAGTTCCTACAGATTGGAGGGTAGCTAATGTAACCCCACTATTTAAAAAGGGAGGTAGAGAGAAAACAGGGAATTATAGAAGAGTCAGCCTGACGTCGTTAGTGGGGAAAATTCTAGAGTCCATTATAAAAGATTTAATAACTGAGCACTTGGAAAACAGTGGCAGAATCGGACAGAGTCAGCATGGATTTACGAAAGGGAAATCATACTTGACAAATCTACTGGAATTTTTTGAGAATGTAACTAGTAGAGTTGATGAGGGGGAGCCTGTGGATGTGGTTTATTTGGGCTTTCAGAAGGCTTTCGACAAAGTCCCATATAAGAGATTAGCATGTAAAATTAAAGCATATGAGATTGGGGGTAGCGTATTGAGATGGATAGAAAACTGGTTGGCAGACAGGAAACAAAGAATAGGAAAAAACTTTTTTCGAATGGCAGGCAGTGACTAGTGGGGTACCACAGGGATCGGTGCTTGGAACTCAGCTATTCACAATATATATTAATGATTTAGATGAGGGAACTAAAAGTAATATCTCCAAATTTGCAGATGACACAAGGCTGGGTGGGAGAGTGAGCTGTGAGGAGGATGCAGAGATGCTTCAGGGTGATTTGAACAAACTGAGTGAGTGGGCAAATGCTTGGCAGATGCAGTATAATGTGGATAAATGTGAGTTTATCCACTTTGGTAGCAAAAGCAGGAAGGCAGATTATTATCTGAAAGGCTATAAATTGAGAAAGGGGAATGTGCAACGAGACCTGGGTGTTCTCGTACACCAGTCATTGAAGGTAAGCATACAGGTGCAGCAGGTGGTAAAGAAGGCAAATACCTTCATAGTGAGAGGATTTGAGTACAGCATCAGGGATGTTTTGCTGCAATTATACAGGGCCTTGGTAAGACCACACCTGGAATATTGTGTGCAGTTTTGGTCTCCTTATCTGAGGAAGGATGTTCTTGCTATAGAGGAAGTGCAGCAAATGTTTACCAGACTGATTCCTGGGATGGCGGGACTGACATGAGGAGGGATTGAGTAGGTTAGGATTATATTCGCTGGCGTTCAGAAGACTGAGGGGGGATCTCATAGAAACCTATAAAACTCTAACAGGACTAGACAGGATAGATGCAGGAAGGATGTTCCCGATGGTGGGGGAGTCCAGAACCGGGGTCACAGTCTGAGGATACAGAGAGTGATGAGCCTGTGGAATTCGCTACCACAAAGTAGTTGAGGCCAAAGCATTGTATGTTTTCAAGAAGGAGTTAGATATAGCTCTTGGGGCGAAAGGGATCAAAGGATATGGGGAGAAAGCAGGAGCAGGCTATTGAATTAGATGATCAGCCATGATCATAATGAATGCGGAGCAGGCTCGAAGGGCCGAATGGTCTACTCCTGTTCCTATTTTCTATGTTTCTATAGGTGGTGCGAGCAGATAGCAGCTGGCAGGAGAGAGATGAATGGGATAAAGCTGGTGCGGTTGAGGGGAAGGATGGGAAATGGAGAAAGGATGAGTGAGTGGTAACACCCGAGTACATACGACGGGCCATAGTCCAGCTCTAACATGGATATCAGCACTCAGGGTGCCCTGCCATGATCCGACGTCTTGAACGATATTGGTGGTGGCCCGGCATGGAGCAGGAGGTGTATCGTGTGTGTCCAGTATCACACAGAGAAGGCCATAAAGGTGAAATGATCCCATCAACCGCTGCCAGAGGGTCCCTGGGAACACCCCCAAGTGGACTTTATAGGACCGTTGCCCCCAGTAGAGGCAAGGGACATTGTTTACTTGTAATAGATCAATTTATGAGCTGGCTTCAGGTCTTCACCGTTAGGGACTGTCCGGCCAACAGGTGAGCTGCATATTCGCCTGGACGGGGTGCCCCTTGCAAATAGATTCTGATCAAAGGACACATTTCACAGGCAAGGTTATCAAATAGGTGCACACTTGGATGGGGATAAAACAGAAATTTCACATCCCATACCACCCGCAGAGTTCGGGAATGGCAGAACGCATGAAACGGGCACATAAGACATTGTCAGCCAAGGCCATAGCCGAGGGTGGGAAGGGATGGGCGGACAGGTTGCCTAGTATCCCAAGGAGATTTAGGGCTATGGGATTGACATCATTCGAGCTGATGACAGGGTGAGCAATGATGGGATATGCACTGGGACAGAGGGTATAGGCCCAGGCAGGGAGCGGGCAAAGAGCTTTGTGAAGGGAATGTGTCAGATAGGAGGTCAGAGACAGACTGTTAATCGAGGACTTAGAACTGGAGCGGAGCAGGGCGAAGACCCGGGATAAGTGATGGTCAAGGTAGCGCTGAGATGGACCATATGAGATTGTCCCTCAGCAGCGATACCTATGCTTGCGCAGGTGTGAGAGGCACAGCCGGTGGAAGCAGTGGCTGCAACTTAAAAGGTGTAAAGAAGTGAATAAGGACCAAGCAGTGATGGCTGGGAAATCCGCCTCTGCTCAGTATCCACACGGTGATCACACTGAGGATGCTGATCTTCACCGGAACCTACGGGATAGTTTGTGGGCACCCAGAAGTCAAACGCACAAATACAGACACGGGTGACTCACCCCAACTGATTTACTCCTGGATGAAATATGTGCCATTAGGCTGGGGCATTTGGAGGTGAGTGAAGGGGAGCGGATATGTACAGGGTGTACTCGAGGTACCAGGACCTTTGCTGGGGCAGATGAGGGAGGAGGGTGGACGGTCAGTTTTGTATGGATAGCCCCAGCACTACGGGAAGTTCCAGTTGGCCGCCCTGTGCATCGTAAGGGGTAATATTCAACCACCTGTAGATATACCAATGAGTTCGTACTTGACCTGCCCCAGGGGTTTTACCCCAGGGTGTCCCAGGTGGGTGATGTGTTGGAACAAGAAGCGCGCGACCACAACACATGTACCAACGACCAGGACCCTGAGGGGCACCTGTTATTACTGCTCTTAATGAACTCCCAAAATGCCCAACAACATGAGTAGGGCCACAGAGCAGGTTAATTTTAAGGGGCACCGATAAAATCCTGTTTGAAAATGTACAGCATGAAATGCTATCAGTGATACTAAATATAAGGCAGGTAGAACTCTGTGTGGCGCAGGGACAAAACTAGAGAGTTATATCACACATTGCTTTCCAGGCACCGGGAGCCGGGCATTGCGAGACCACTCCGGCCGCTGTTGAACCTGCTCCCTCGCTCTGGCCCATCAAAGACGCCAGCTTCTGCTTCAGGTCAGAACTCCCCAAGACCATCGGACTAATGCCAATAACATACTTGCGTTATAAGAACATAAGAAATAGGAACAGGAGTGGACCATTCGGCCCCTGGAGCCTGCTCCGCCATTCACTAAGATCATGGCTGATCTTCTCGATTTCCACATTCCCATCTAATCCCGATAACCTTTCATTCCCTTGCCTAACAAGAATCTATCTACCTCTGTCATAAAAATATTCAATGACTCTCCACCGCCTCCTGAGGTAGAGAATTCCAAAGTCGCACAAGAGAAAAAAATTCTCCTCATCTCTGTCCTAAAAGGGTAACCCCTAATTTTAAAACAGTGCCCCCTAATTCTGGACTCACCCACAAGAGGAAACATCCTTTTTTACGTCCACCTTCTCAAGGCCGTTCAGCATCTTATATACTTCAATCAGATCACCCCTCACTCTTCTAAACTCCAGTGGAAACAAGCTCAGTCTGTCCAACCTTTCCACATAGGACAACCCACTCATTCCAGGTAGCAATCTAGTAAACCTCCTTTGAACCACCTCCAATGCATTTACATCCTTCCTTAAATAAGGAGACCACAACTGCGCAGAGTATTCGAGGTGCGGTCTCAACAATGCCCCTTATAACTGAAGCATAACACCCTTACTTTCATGTTCAAGCATTCCATTAGCCTTCTTAATTACTTGCTTTATCTGCATCCTAACTTTTTGTGATTCATGTACTAGAACACCTTCCTCCACTGTAGGAGCAGATCAACATCTTGGAAGGACTGACGAGGTATCTGGAGCACGATGGGGTCACCATTCCCCAAATACTAGAGCAACTGATGGGAGTGTGGAAGGAGGCCCGAGGGGCAGTGGAGCGGTTCCATCAGATACGCTGAGAGTTGCAGCAGCTGGAACACGACGTGGAGGTTGTGTTGGTGGGTGAGCCATGGTGATGGAGGCTCTGGGACTGGGGCAGCAGCGTTGGGTGACGATTGCATCACATATGTTGGTGCTGGTACAGCTGATAGTTTGGCTCGGGCTTGTGAATGAATGGGGCACTGGCGAAGGCACTATCTGAAGGGTTGTGGGCAGATAGACAGGAGCTACTGGGGAGGTATGTAATATAACCGTACAGACCCATTGGAACTCACGAATCCAACGTACAGACTGGCCACTGGAAACGGGAGCGAGGAGCGAGCACCACCAATGGTAATGGCTTTCCTGGGCACTGCCAAGGGCCACATGGAGGGGGGGTGCGGAGGAATTGAAGGAAGATATAGATACAGAAATTATTAGACAACCATATAGAAAGGGGGTGACACATAGCTGTAGGCATCAAAAGGGGGTCAGACATTTAACTGAAAATTGAGACCTGTTTAAAAGCACAAGGAGGACATGTTCACTGTACAATATGTAAAGCAGGAAGTAGCTTAGCTTTAAAATGAAATGATTACTGTAAACAGAGTGGATATCTGTTTTAAAAACACAAAATGACCACTGTCAAATGCCTCAACTGCAGTGTCATCTAGTTGCACAAAGAAATGCAAAGTACTATAATAGTTCAGCATAACTTGTAGTCATATAATAACCAGAACACCTAAGTCACCGACATGACTGTAAAGTGTATCAATGTGTAAAACGAACTACGCTCGGGGAGGCAGGCTGTCTCTGAGCTGTATCCCCTGTGTGTACAGCTATAATAAAGCCGTTGTTCGGAACTCCACCGTCTCTGTCTCTAGTGTCGCTTGAACTCTACAACATCAACAACTTAGTGGAAGGATGGTCTCCATGTCTATCGCTCCCTTTCCTAATTTTAAAGACTCCTATTAGGGTCCAACTCAGTTTCCCTTTCTAAAAAATGCTGAGTCTCTTTGATCTGTCCTGCTACTTATATCCTCATGGTGCTGCTCTGCTAAACTTCTTCAATCTTTTTCACATTTTTAAAAATAAAAGTGGAGACCAGAACTGCTCTCGGTCCTCCAAATACATCAGCCCCAACTCGGCAGTTTTGATGGACTGGCGGCTTGTATCCCACAAAATGCACGGAAACCCCGTGCACCTCATATTTTACTGAAAACCTCAAGGTTCAATTGAAAAGCAGTGGGGTGGGTGGGGGGGAGGCGGGTGTGGGCGAGAGGTGTGGGGGTGGGGGGAAGAGGTATAGAGGGTTGGGAGGAGAGAGGTGTGGATGGGGGCGTGTGGGTGGGGGGGGGGGAGCTGCAGGGGGCGGGGAGGGTAGAAGTGTGGGGTGAGAGGTGTTGGGGTGGGGGGGGTGAGAGGTGTCGGTTGGGGGTGAGAGAGGTGTCGGTTGGGGGGGGTGAGAGGTGTCGGTTGGGGGGGTGGTGAGAGGTGTCGGTTGGGGGGGGTGAGAGAGGTGTCGGTTGGGGGGGGTGAGAGGTGTCGGTTGGGGGGGTGGTGAGAGGTGTCGGTTGGGGGGGTGGTGAGAGGTGTCGGTTGGGGGGGGTGAGAGGTGTCGGTTGGGGGGGGTGAGAGGTGTCGGTTGGGGGGGTGGTGAGAGGTGTCGGTTGGGGGGGTGGTGAGAGGTGTCGGTTGGGGGGGTGGTGAGAGGTGTCGGTTGGGGGGGGTGAGAGGTGTCGGGGGGGGGTGGGGTGTGAGGTGTCGGGGGGGTGGGGTGTGAGGTGTCTGGGGGGGGGTGGGGATGAGAGGTGTCGGTTGGGGGGGTGGTGAGAGGTGTCTGGGGGGGGGTGAGGGGTGTCTGGGGTGGGATGAGAGGTGTCTGGGTGGAGGGGGTGAGAGGTGTCCGGGTGGGGGGGGTGAGAGGTGTCGGGGGGGTGGGGTGAGAGGTGTCAGTTGGGGGGGCGAGAGGTGTCGGTTGGGGGGGGTGAGAGGTGTCGGTTGGGGGGGGTGAGAGGTGTCGGTTGGGGGGGGGTGAGAGGTGTCTGGGGGGGTAGGGGGTGAGAGGTGTCTGGGGGGGTAGGGGGTGAGAGGTGTCTGGGGTGGGATGAGAGGTGTCCGGTTGGGGAGGTGTGAGGTGTTGGGGGGGTGGGGTGAGAGGTGTTGGTTGGGGGGGTGAGAGGTGTCGGTTGGGGGGGGGGTGAGAGGTTTCGGTTGGGGGGGGGGGTGAGAGGTGTCGGTTGGGGGGGGGGGTGAGAGGTGTTGGGGAGGGGGTGAGAGGTGTCGGGGGTGGGGGGTGAGAGGTGTCGGGGGTGGGGGGTGAGAGGTGTCGGGGGTGGGGTGAGAGGTATCGGTTGGTAGGGGGGTGAGAGGTGTCGGTTGGGGGGGTGAGAGGTGTCGGTTGGGGGGGTGAGAGGTGTCGGTTGGTAGGGGGGTGAGAGGTGTCTGGGGTGGGGGGTGAGAGGTGTCGGTTGGGGGGGTGAGAGGTGTCGGTTGGTAGGGGGGTGAGAGGTGTCGGTTGGTAGGGGGGTGAGAGGTGTCGGTTGGGGGGGGTGAGAGGTGTCGGTTGGGGGGGGTGAGAGGTGTCGGTTGGGGGGGGTGTGAGGTGTCGGGGGGGTGGGGTGTGAGGTGTCTGGGGGGTGGGGTGTGAGGTGTCTGGGGGGGGTGGGGTGTGAGGTGTCTGGGGGGGGTGGGGTGTGAGGTGTCGGTTGGGGGGGTGGGGGTGAGAGGTGTCGGTTGGGGGGGTGGGGGTGAGAGGTGTCTGGGGGGGGGTGAGAGGTGTCTGGGGGGGTGTGAGGGGTGTCTGGGGTGGGATGAGAGGTGTCTGGGTGGGGGGGTTGAGAGGTGTCCGGGTGGGGGGGTGAGAGGTGTCGGTTGGGGGGGGTGAGGGTGAGAGGTGTCGGTTGTGGGGGGGTGGGATGAGAGGTGTCCGGGTGGGGGGGTGAGAGGTGTCGGTTGGGGGGGGTGAAGGGTGTTGGGGGGGGTGAGAGGTGTCGGTTGGGGGGGTGGGGGTGAGAGGTGTCGGTTGTGGGGGGTGGGGGTGAGAGGTGTCGGTTGTGGGGGGGTGGGGGTGAGAGGTGTCGGTTGGGGGGGTGGGGGTGAGAGGTGTCGGTTGGGGGGGTGGGGGTGAGAGGTGTCGGTTGGGGGGGGTGAGGGGTGTTGGGGGGGGTGAGAGGTGTCGGTTGTGGGGGGGTGGGGGTGAGAGGTGTCGGTTGTGGGGGGGGGGTGGTGAGAAGTGTCGGTTGGGGGGGTGGGGGTGAGAGGTGTCGGTTGGGGGGGTGGGGGTGAGAGGTGTCGGTTGTGGGGTGGGGGTGAGAGGTGTCGGTTGTGGGGGGGTGGGGGTGAGAGGTGTCGGTTGGGGGGGGTGAGGGTGAGAGGTGTCGGTTGTGGGGTGGGGGTGAGAGGTGTCGGTTGTGGGGGGGTGGGGGTGAGAGGTGTCGGTTGGGGGGGGTGAGGGTGAGAGGTGTCGGTTGTGGGGGGGTGGGATGAGAGGTGTCCGGGTGGGGGGGTGAGAGGTGTCGGTTGGGGGGGGTGAGGGGTGTTGGGGGGGGTGAGAGGTGTCGGTTGGGGGGGTGGGGGTGAGAGGTGTCGGTTGTGGGGGGGTGGGGGTGAGAGGTGTCGGTTGGGGGGGTGGGGGTGAGAGGTGTCGGTTGGGGGGGTGGGGGTGAGAGGTGTCGGTTGGGGGGGGTGAGGGGTGTTGGGGGGGGTGAGAGGTGTCGGTTGTGGGGGGGTGGGGGTGAGAGGTGTCGGTTGTGGGGGGGGGTGGTGAGAAGTGTCGGTTGGGGGGGTGGGGGTGAGAGGTGTCGGTTGGGGGGGTGGGGGTGAGAGGTGTCGGTTGTGGGGTGGGGGTGAGAGGTGTCGGTTGTGGGGGGGTGGGGGTGAGAGGTGTCTGGGGGGGGTGGGGTGTGAGGTGTCGGTTGTGGGGGGGTGGGGGTGAGAGGTGTCGGTTGGGGGGGTGGGGGTGAGAGGTGTCGGTTGTGGGGGGGATGGTGAGAAGTGTCGGTTGGGGGGGTGGGGGTGAGAGGTGTCGGTTGGGGGGGGGTGGGGTGTGAGGTGTCTGGGGGGGGTGGGGTGTGAGGTGTCTGGGGGGGGTGGGGTGTGAGGTGTCGGTTGTGGGGGGGTGGGGGTGAGAGGTGTCGGTTGGGGGGGTGGGGGTGAGAGGTGTCGGTTGTGGGGGGTTGGGGGTGAGAGGTGTCGGTTGTGGGGGGGTGGGGGTGAGAAGTGTCGGTTGTGGGGGGGGTGGTGAGAAGTGTCGGTTGGGGGGGTGGGGGTGAGAGGTGTCGGTTGTGGGGGGGGTGGTGAGAAGTGTCTGGGGCGGTGGGGGGGGGGTTGGTGTTTGCTGCGCGCTCCCATTTAATACATACAAGAAATGCGGAGACGTTATCATCTTTGGAAGGAGTTTATTGTTGAACAGGGTTCGTGTGGGCTGTTTACAGGCTTCACACTGTCTCATTGTCATCACTTGGATAGCTCCTGGTCACAACAGACCACGATGGTCGCTAAGAGGCACATGAACTCTTTAAAGTCGACATTACTCCTTTCATCTCCTTCCAAAGTCCTGAAGAAACCTTCGAAACGCTGTTCAAAGTCACCCTGTTGAGAGAGACCAGGGAGATTGTTAGTGTCACAGAAACATCAAACCACTCACTCTTCACCCAGTGTTTACACCATCACCACCCCCCCACCAATATATCTCCCCCCCACCTCCCCCCAACACCAACCCGCACTGTCGCCGCCCTCCCCTCCCACTCGACTGTTATACTGGGCGGCGAGGGGAGCCCAGATTCGTGCCCGCTTCTTACATGCACTAAAGATGGAAGCTGCGTCTTCATCAGCTGATGGAGCTCCTCCCGGTTCAGAGTTGTCTTGTCTCGGTCGCCACTTGCTGCTGCTTCTTTGAACACTTTGAGCAGGGCGTGCAAAGCAACATTCACATTTGTTAGGTCGTGAGCCATGATGAGATCTGGGTAGGGCACAGCACTGAGAGCAAAGAGAAAAACCGAGTCATTGGCACGTCAAATTCAAGCAATAGATAGGAGACCAGGAAACAGTTAAAAAGATAGAAAGATGAGGTAGAGGGATTACATATCCCCAGCACAGGAGGTGTAGACACTTGCCCAAACTTACCCAGAAAGTAAACATTCCATTTAAAATAACTAATATCCAAGTAAAAGAAAAAGCTCGTCAGCCTGTCCATACCCCAGACAGTCACAATTCCCATTCCAACTCCCAGTTTCTGCTGCTGGAATTTCTACTCCAATGTTTACTCACCTGACAGATAATCAGGATGGGAGGAATGAAGCCAGAGGTTTGGGAGCTGAACTATATACAGCTGTTTCATTCCCCCGCCTCCTGTCAATCACATCATATTTTGCAATAGGTTGGTCTTTGTTCTGCTGACACCCAGGATTTAGTGATTGGATTAGAGCAAGTTTCCAGGTGGATGTGGTTGTCCATCAATGAGTCATAGTGGAGAGGAAATGGCCTAGTGGTATTGTCGATGGGCTAGAACCCCAGGATAATGCACTGGGGACTCAGTTTCCAATCCAACCATGAGGTAAATTCAATAAAAATCTGGAATTAAAAGTTTAATAACCATCATAGCTGTACACCCTACAGCTAAGGCCTCAGCTCCACATCATGGGGAGAAGGGAGAATATTGCAGTTGACCTAACTCCTGTAAGGAGGGCTCACCTGAGGTGAGCAAAACATCTTATGATTACCAGTTGCTTAACATGAAGCAGAGGGTGATGGTCGAGGGGTGTTTTTGTGACTGGATGCCTGTGTCCAGTGTTGGGTGCCTTGCTGTTTGTGGTATATATAAATGATTTAGACTGGAATGTAGGAGGGTTGATCAGTAAGTTCGTGGATGACATGAAAATTGGTGGGGTGGTAAATAGTGAGGAGGATAGCCTTAGATTACGGAAGGATGTAGACGGGCTGGTCAGATGGGCTGATCAGTGGCAAATGGAATTTAATCTGGATAAGTGTGAGGTGATGCGCTTGGGCAGGACAAACAAGGCACGGAAATACACGATGAATGGTAGAACCCTGGGAAGTGCAGAGGGACCTTGGTGTACTTAAGGTAGCGGGACAGGTAGATAAGGTGATTAAGAAGGCATTTGGGGTACTTGCCTTTACTAGCCGAGGCATAGAACATAAGAGCAGGGAGGTTATGCTGGAACTGTATAAAATGCTGGTTAGGCTGCAGCTAGAGTATTGCGTGCAGTTCTGGAACCTCCATTATTGGAAGGATGTGATTGCACTAGAGAGACGGCAGAGTGCAGAGGAGATTTACCAAGATGTTGCCTGGGCTGGAGGGTTTTAGTTATGAGGAGAGATTGGATAGACTGAGGTTATTTTCCTTGGAGCAGAGGAGATTAAGAGGGGACATGATTGAGGTGTATAAAATTATGAGGGGCATGGATAGGGTGAATAGGAAGGAACTTTTCCCCTTGGTGGAGGGGTCAATAACCAGGGAGCATAGATTTAAGGTAAGGGGCAGGAGGTTTAGTGGAGATGAGAGGAAGAAGTTTTTCACCCAGAGGGTGGTTGGAATCTGGAACTCACTGCCTGAAAGAGTGGTAGAGGCAGAAACCCTCATAACATTTAAGAAGTATTTGGATGTGCACTTGCGATGCCATGGCATACAAGGCTATGGGCCTAGTGCTGGAAAATGGGATTAGAATAGCTAGGCACTTGTTTGACCGGTGCAGACTCGATAGACCGAAGGGTCTTTTCCTGTGCTGTAGACCTCTATGACTCTATGACTGTATGACTATGACACAGGGTCTATTTACAGGAACCACTGACACCCGCCTCCCACTCCCCGCCCAGGTACATCTACAGATTCATTTCTGTTCTTGTACCAGAACTCCCTGACCACAGGATCCCAGTGTTTTCCTGCTCCACATATCCCTCAATTCCCATCTCTCCAGAAATGCATCCAATTGCCGCTTGTCTCACTACATTGACTGCACCAATGTGCAGCCCTGGTAAGTTACTCCACTCTGGGTGATTATCGCCTGCCAGAATTCCCTCCTTTCTCTCGTTCCTGTTTTTAGTTGGTGTCATTGCTCAGTGATGCTGATTCTCAGCTTTGTGCTGATGTCCAGTTTTGATGGTTTCTCTGGTTTCCATGATGGGCATCAGGGAGTTTGACTCTCTGCTGTCTATTGATGCCCCACTTGGGAAGTTGCTAAAGATTGTGTAATGATCTATTATTCTGCGATAATCCTATAATAAACATCCGAGGACAAATATTTGCAGAAGATGTTGTTACACCAGGTGTATCCTGTGTCATTTATGGTCATGGCCACAACTTTGCAGAAATACATTAAACTATTCATTTTGACAAAAGATCCATGTATCTGATCAGTAACCGGTTGTTCAATTGAGTGTTTAACCTGCGCCAAGGCATTTGCTCTTGGGAACCCTGGCTGATCCCCCCCCTCAACCCACCCTCTCTCACCGAGGGATCACCGGACAGTGATCCAGAGCAGGAATCCTGGCTGATTTCCCCTCTCTCTCTATCCCAGGGGCCACTGGACAGTGATCAGGATCAGGGAGCCTGGCTGATTTCTCCTCTCTTTTCTGCAAGTGAACTGATGGGCACTGAGGCCAGATGTAATGCAAGAATGACTGGGCTGTATCTCTCTCTCTCACACAGTGGCCTGTGTCTCCCACTCACACTGGGGCGTAACTCTCGATCGCACTTGGCTGTATCACTTTCTCTCTCACACTTAGCCATATCTCTCTCTCATACTGGGCTGAATCTATATCACATTGGGCCCGTACCTCTCTCTTATTAGGCTGTCTCACTCTTTCTCTCTCTCACACACTGGGCTGTCTATCTCTCTCTCTATCTCTCTGGGCCATATCTCTCTATCAGTCTCTTGCACTGGGCCCTCTTTCTCTATCTCTCCCGCTGGGTCATATCTCTCCCTCACTGGACTGTTTTTCCCTCTTTCTCTCTCACTCACTCACACTGTGTCTGTATATCTCTCTCTCTCATTGGGCCATATATCTCTCTCACACTGGTCCATATCTCCCTCTCACACTGGGCTATATCTCTCTCTCTCCCTCTCTGTCTCACACTGGGCCGTCTCTCTCTCTTTCTGTCCCACATTGGGTCGTATCTTGCTCTCTCACACTGGGATGTAACACATATTCTCACACTGGGCCATATCTTTCTCTCACACTGGGCTCTTTCTCTCTCACACTGGGCCGTCTTTCTCTGTTTCTCAAACTGGGCTGTCTTGCTCTCTCTCTCACACTGGGCCGTATCCCTTGATATCCCTTACCCAACAAACTCTCAGTCTCAGTCTTGAATGCTCTGACTGTCCCTTCGCCGTGTCCCGTTTTTTA
Source organism: Carcharodon carcharias (assembly GCF_017639515.1). NCBI lineage: Eukaryota > Metazoa > Chordata > Chondrichthyes > Lamniformes > Lamnidae > Carcharodon > Carcharodon carcharias. The sequence continues at coordinate 123,899,745 of NC_054480.1, read as the reverse complement.
TGGGAGAGAATTTCAGATTTCCAACAGGCGGTGTGAAAATATTTCCTAAATGAGTTGGTTAAATGCCGATGGGACTTTGCTGACACATCCGTCTCTGGATTGTGTGCCATGTCTTTGCAGCAATGAAGCTGCAACAAAGTGTTTCTCCTCCTGTGCATGAACGCTGCTCTTTCAACATCCACCCCAAAGTCATTTTGATACCATCCCATTTCCAGGGATTTGATCTCTTTGCTGCTAAGGGTCCTGTATTGCCTGCTCTTCCCACTCCTTCTCCATCTGACCCCATCACCATATCCTTCTATTCCTTTCTCCCTTGTGTGTTTATCCAGCTTCCCCTTTAAATACATTGATGCAATTCACCTCAACCACTCCCTGTGGGAGCTAGTTCTACATTCACCCCATTCTCTGGATAAAGAAGTTTCTCTTGAATTCCGGATTGGATTTATTGGTGACTATCTGATATTAATGGCCCTGACTGTTGGTTTCCCCTGTAAGTGGAAACATCCTCTCTAGAGCAATCTCTATCAAACTCTTTCATAATTTTAATCGGGTCACCCCTGAAGCTTGTCTTTTCTGGAGTTTAAGTGTAAACACCCACAAACCAGTTGGAGAATCTGGGAGCTCAGAGTGCCACTTTGGAGAAATATTCAGGTCTACATTTACCTTAACATCTGGCAATAACTGAGATTCCAGGAGCAGGAAATCTGGATTCCAACAGATTTTCAACAGGTTTCATCTTGTTTGTCTTGCTCAGGCACAATAATGGAACCATCCTAAAGACTATAGACTGTGGGAAGTGTCAGGAAGGTATAATAATGTTACTGGAATTTATTGTAAAATAGTGGTATCTGTCCCTACATGTGCCTATGTGTGTGCATGGGATTTAATTGAGTTAAAGGCAGCTGGTCTGGAGGCTTTGATGTAATAGAAGATAAGCTAGTTTTGAAACATTAAATAGGCAAACCTACAGGTAAAGGGAACATTTGCATTTTTAAATAAACCAGACTAACATGAAAGCAAAAGGGGAAGTGAAATGTTTCACCTAGTCAGTAGACGTTAAAAAATAGTGTCTTTATTTTTCCCAAAGATTACTGGTAAAATTGGTACTATGAGAGATTTTTATTATCAGAGAGGTAAATTCCAAAGACATAGTGAAACAATGGGAATTTGCATTCAAAGGGGAAAATATGTATAAAGGAGCGAAGGCTGCGTGTAAGGGTAGGCATTTTTAGGATCTAACAAGTGTGAAAAGCCTTCAGCATTTATGCCTCAAGCTGCTGTCTACAACAAACTAAAGTTAAGAAAACTCACTTTGAGTTGGATTGTTCAGGGTAATACGTTTCTTCACCTGGATTTTTAAAAAATCTATGCATCTTACAGTTGCCTTAATGAAAGTGTAGCTGGGGGGACGTGGAGCTGATCACTACCCGCGATTGGTTGTGGGCCGCCATTTTGCGTGGGTGGGCCAATTAAGGCCTGCCCAGCGTGATGTGCACCTGGAAGGGCTCAGCGCTACCTGTGCGGGCAGGGGGAAGAGGGAGAGTTGGGGCCTGCGCTCTTTCTCGTATGAGCGCAAAAGAGCGTAGAAATCTCTCTGAGGCACGGAGCTGCCTCAGGGAGTTTCATTTAAGAATAAAACGTTGCAGAAAAGAATTTAAAAATTACTCAGGCATGTCCCCTCACGTGACAGTGTCACATGAGCTGGGAAATGTTTATGTATCTTAATAAAAATTTTTATTTAATTTATAAACCCTTCATGAAATCTCATCCTGCCTGTGGATGAGGTTTCATGAGAAATGTGAAGGCCGCCTGGGCTCTTCGCCTGCCCGCCAACCTTAAGGTTGGATGGGCAGACCAAACAATCAGTTTAATTAGGTACTTAATGGCCTTAACAGGCCTTTGACAGTTCGGCGGGCAGGCAACCGATTCTGGTGCACGCCTGCGGAGCTGAAGATCGCAATGACACGCGGTGACGTTGGGATGCATGCCCGATGTCACCGCGCATCATTTTAAGCATCGGCGAGCGGGCCCCGCCCTTGCACGCTGACCGGAAGATTCTGGCCTGGGAGTTAGATTATTTAGGGGATTTAGAAGTTATTATAGTAGTAATTTGTTAACAAAGCTTTGTGCTTAAAATCATTTCTCTTATTAATAAATGTTTAATCTAGCTTTGCAAAAACCTATAAGGCTTGGTGGTCTTATTACTACTGAATTCAAAGCCCGCATCTCGAAACATACAAATTGGCAAAAATAGTTGTGGCAGTTGTAGGCTCATAGACTCATAGACATCTACAGCACAGAAAAAGACCATTCAGCCCATCATGTCCACTCTGGTCAACACAGATCTGACTACACTAATCCCATTTTTCAGCGCTTGGCCCACAGCCCTGGAGGCTATGGTAATGCAAATGAATATCTAAATACTTCTTAAATGCAATGAGAGTTTCTGACTCAACCATCCTTTCAGGCAGTGAGTTCCAGACTCCCATCACCCTTTGGCTGAAAAAATTTCTCAACTCCCCTCTTAGCCTTCTACCTCTTATCTTAAATCTATGCCCCCCTGGTTATTGACCCCTCTACTAATGGAAAAACTGCCTTCCTACCCACCCTATCTATGCCCCTCATAATCTTATACACCTCTATCAGGTTCCCTCTCAATTTTCGCTGCTCCAAGGAAAACAACCCCAGCCTATCCAATCTTTCCTCATAGATCAGACCCTCCAGCCCACGCAGCATCCTGGTAAATCTCCTCTGCACCCTCTCCACTGCAATCACATCCTTCCTATAATGTGGATTGCAGAACTGCACGCAGTACTCCAGTTGTTGCCTAACCAGCGTTTTATACAGTTCCAGCATAACCTCCCTGCTCTTGTATTCTACACCCCGACTAATAAAGGTAAGTATCCTACATGTCTTCTTAACCACCTTATCTACCTGCTCAGCTACCTTCAGGGGTCTATGGATATGCGCACCAAGGTCCCTCTGATCTTCTTGTCTCAAGTTTTCCTATGGGATTTGAACAGCTCAGCATTTACCATCGGCTCTGCCATAACAGAGAGGGTGTATCTGTGTCAGTGTCTCCACTAGTTCACATCCATTCTCCACTCAGCTCCTGCACTGTTCCCCAATCAGCAGAGATTCATAGAATCTTGCACCTCAGAAGAAGGCCATTCGTCTCATCGTGCCTGTGCTGGGTTTTTGAAAGACGTATGCAATTACTCCTTTGCAAAAAATTTCCCTTCGAGTATTTATCCAGTTCCCTTTTGAAAGTTCCTATTGAATCTGCTCCCACCACCCTTTCAGGCAACGCCTTCCACAACAGCTCGCTGTGTAAAGAATTGTTTCCGCATATCACCTCTGGTTCTTTTGCCAATTATTTTCAATCTGTGTCCATCTTGTCACTGGCCCTTTCTCCTTATTTACCCCATCGAAACCTCATGATTTTGAACACCTCGATTAAATCTCTCCTTCCTCTGCTCATCCCTGATGCCATTCTAGAAAATCTCTTCAGCACCCCTGTTCCTGCATTCTCATTTAAATGGTACCGTTTAGTTTATTTTGCTTTTCCTCTTTCTTCCCACCAAATGCAATACTTCACACTTCTTTGTGTTAAATTTCATTTGCCGTATTTCTGTCCATTTTACCAATCTCTCTCTGTCCTGTTGAAGTTTACTACAATCCTCTACACTGTTAACTACCTCCTGGAACTTTGTGTCATCTGCTAACTTTGAAATAACTCTCTGTTAACCCAAGTCCAGGTCATTAACATATAATTCAGTTTCATACCCTTACGCCCTCACCTCAATGAATTTCGGGCTCGGCACGATGCTGAACTCTTCTTCCGCCGCCTTCATCTCCGGGCTCACTTCTTTGGGCAGGAGTTCTCTCCCCGTTCAACGGATCCTTTTACCTGCCTCAAATATTCTCCCTCCACCTGGATCCCTCCCTCTGGATTCTTACCTTCTCTTGATCTTTTCATTGAGAACTGTAGGCGTGACATCAGGTGTCTCAATTTCTCTGCTCCTCTCACCCACTCTAACCTGTCTCTTTCTGAATTTGCCGCACTCCGTTCTCTCAGGTCCAACCCTGACTTTTTCATCAAACCCGCTGACAAGGGTGGTGCTGTTGTTGTCTGGTGCACTGACCTCTACCTCGCGGAGGCTGAGCATCAACTCACAGACACTTCCTCCTACCTCCCCCTGGACCATGACCCCACCACTGAACATCAAGTCGCTGTTTCCAGGACTGTTACTGACTTCATCTCCTGTGGAGATCTTCCCTCCACAGCTTCCAACCTCATAGTCGCCCAACCTCAGATGGCCCGCTTCTACCTCCTACCCAAAATCTACAAACAGGACTGTCCCAGCAGACCGATCGTGTCAGCCTGTTCCTGCCCCATGGAACTCATTTCTTGCTTTCTTGACATCATTCTCTCTCCCCTTGTCTAGTCTCTTCCCACCTACATCCGCGATTCCTCTCACGCCCTACATCATATCAACAAGTTACAGTTCCCTGGCCCCAACCGCTTCGTCTTCACCATGGACGTCCAATCCCTCTACACCTCCATCCCTCACCAGGATGGTCTGAGGGCCCTTAGCTTCTTCCTCGAACAGAGGCCCGAACAATCCCCATCCACCACTACTCTCCTCCGTCTGGCTGAACTTGTTCTCTCAATGAACAATTTCTCCTTAAACTTGTCTCACTTCCTCCAAATAAAAGGTGTGGCTATGGGTGCCCACATGGGCCCCAGTTACGCCTGTCTCTTTTTGGGGTATGTGGAACATTCCTTGTTCCAGTCCTACTCAGGCCCCCTCCCACAACTCTTTCTCCGGTACATCGATGACTGCTTCGGTGCCGCTTCATGCTCTTGTCTGGATCTGGAAAAATTTATTAATTTTGCCTACAATTTCCACCCCTCCATCATTTTCTCATGATCCATCACTGACACTTCCCTTCCTTGACCTCTCAGTCTCAATTTCTGGTGATAGACTGTCCACCAATATTCATTACAAGCCTACTGACTCCCACAGCTACCTCGACTACAGCTCCTCACACCCCGCTTCCTGTAAGGACTCCATCCCATTCTCTCAGTTCCTTCGCCTCTGTCACATCTGTTCTGATGATGCCACTTTCAAAAACAGTTCCTCTGACATGTTCTCCTTCTTCCTTAACCGAGGTTTTCCACCCACGGTCGTTGACAGGGCCCTCAACCGTGTCCAGCCCATCTCCCCCGCATCTGCCCTCATGCCTTCTCCTCCCTCCCAGAAATGTGATAGGGTCCCCCTTGTCCTCACTTATCACCCCACCAGTCTCCGCATTCAAAGGATCATCCTCCGCCATTTTCGTCAACTCCAGCATGATGCCACCACCAAACACATCTTTCTTTCACCACCCCTGGCAGCATTTCGCAGGGATTGTTCCCATCTGTCCTTGGTCCATTCCTCCATCACCCCCTACACCTCAACCCCCACCCACAGCACCTTCCCATGCAACTGCAGAAGGTACAACACCTGCCCCTCTACTTGCCCCCTCTTCACCGTCCAAAGGCCCAAACACTCTTTCCGAGTGAAGCAGCATTTCACTTGCACTTCCCTCAATTTAGTCTACTGTATTTGCTACTCCCAATGCGGTCTCCTCTACATTGGAGAGACCAAATGCAGACTGGGTGACTGCTTTGTGGAACACCTTCAGTCTGTCTGCAAACATGACCCAGACCTCCCTGTCGCTTGCCATTTCAACACTCCGCCCTGCTCTCTTGTCCACATGTCCATCCTTGGCCTGCCGCAATGTTCCAGTGAAGCTCAACGCAATCTGGAGGAAAAGCATCTTCCGACTAGGCACTTTACAGTCCTCTGGACTGAATACTGAGTTCAACAACTTTAGATCATGAACTCTCTCCTCCTTCCCTACCCCTTTTCCGATCCCCCTTTTTCCAATAATTTATATAGATTTTTCTTTTCCCACATATTTCCATTATTTTTAATTGTATTTCCATCCATTGTTTTATCTCTACCTTTTAGCCTATTTCGATCCCTTCCCCCCACCCCACCCCCATTAGGGCTATCTGTCCCTTGCTCGTCCTACTTTCCACCCTTAATGTCCCCATTAGCACATTTCTTAGCTAATATCACCACCGTCAACACCTCTTTGTCCTTTTGTCTATAACATCTTTTGGTTATCTCCACCTATCCCTGGCCCTCTATCCAGCACTACCTGTCCCACCCCTCCCTTAAACCAGCTTATATTTCACCACTTTTCTATTTTTCCTTAGTTCTGTTGAAGGGTCATAAGGACTTGAAACGTTAACTGTGTTCCTCTCCGCAGATGCTGTCAGACCTGCTGAGTTTTTCCAGGTATTTTTGTTTTTGTTGTCATTAATATATATTTGTCCTGGCATCATTAACTAGTTAAACCCAGGTACAGTGACGTTGTGGTTGTTTGAACTAGCCAATCCAGAGTCCTGACTAATAATCCACAGAAACAGGAATTCAAATCTCTCGTGGGCATTTTGACAATGCAAATTCAGTTGCAAAAGCCTGTCTCTGTGAAAGTAATCACAAAGCAGTTGGATTGTTATTAAAATTCACCTAATACATTAAGGTCTTTGAGGGAAGGAAATCTGCCAACCTTACCCACTCTGGCCTACATGTGTATCCAGAACCACACCAATTGGTTGGGCCTAGAACACTACCCTGAGGAACTCCACTTTACCATTGCCAGATCTGTTCTTACCCCATTGAGAAATTGGCTGTCCCTGACTTCGCTGGGTCAAAATCCTGGAACTTCCCCCCTCACCCCCAGAACAGCACTGTGGGTGTGCCTACACCACATGGACTGCAACGGTTCAAGAAAGCAGCTCACCACCACCTTCTCAAGGAACAATTAGGGATGGGCAATAAATGCTGGCCTAGCCAGTGAGACCCACATCCCCTGAAAGAATAAAAAAAATAATTTTACTCTGGATTGTTCTTCGTCCTTTTCCATAGCCAGCCTTATGATACAATGATCACTGTTCCCTAAGGTTCTCCCACTGACACTTGATCTACTTGGCCCATCTCAATCCCAAGAACCGGGTCCAGCAGTGCCTCCTTCCTCCTATGGAAACATATCACGGTAGAAAATTCTCCTGAACACAATCCAGGAACTCTTTCCCCTCTGTTCCCTTTACACTAATACTTAGTATGAGGATAATTAAAATTCCCCATTATATTAACCACTCTTTAGCGCTTGCGCCTGTATGTAATTTCCTTGCAAATTCAGATTCCTTTGAAAGGTAATGTGAATTATGGTTGCCTTTTCTGGAGATGCCGTGTGACAGACTGTTCTTGTTGATATGGGTGGGCTTTGTTCTTTTGACAGTGAAACTGAGACCTACAGTACACTCAGCCTGTTCTAATTGTTAAGTGCCTGAATATAGTGGCTACTCTCTGAGTAATGGTGCCCACTGAGTTCGTGTTCCAGGTGTGAATCAGATGAAGCCTGTTCGGATGGAGGTGGCTGCAAAGTGATTAATCAGTGAACAATCTCAAAACAAAACTGACCCCTCCATGGCCTATGATTGGTGCATTCTTTAGGCAGTTAGAAATATTCCCATTTCAATAAGAAACTGAAGCTTCCACGGCCTCACCCCTCCCTATCTCTGTAATCTCCTCCAGCCCTACAACCCGCTCAGATTTCTGCACTCCTCTAATTATGGCCTCTTGAGCATCTGCAATTTTTTCCATCATTGACAGCCGTGCCTTCAGCTGCTCAATCCCGGAGCAGTGGGATTCCCTCCCTAAACCTCTCTCCTCTCCTTTAAGATGCTCCTTAAAACCGACCCCTTTGACCAAGCTTTTGGTCACTTGTCCTAATATCTCCTGTGGCTCGATGTCCGATTTTGTTTGATAATTATTCCAGTGAAATGCCTTGGATAGTTTTACTGCATTAAAGGTGCTATATAAATACAAGTTGTTGTTGTTGAATTTCAAACTATTGTAAAACCCTGAACTAGTGAATGAAATTGGAGAAGCTGCTGCAGCCCGAGAATCACTTTTATTGGAGCTGCTGAAACAATGTCCAGTGTTTAAGGGTTTACAGTGATGATTCTGCACTGGCTTGTGCACAAAGAGTATACACAGCACACACTCAGTACGAGATTGGCCCCTTCATCTTACTCCTCACAACTTGCCCTGTTTCTTCAGGAGCTCGACAAAGAACTCATTGCAGGCGATGGTGAGTGCTGTCACCAAATGAATAAACTCCTGGAAATCCACCTGCCCATCACGGTTCATATCCAAATCTCTCATGATGACTTCGACAGAGTTGGGATCTTTCTGATACTGTAGGACGAGAAAAGATTAAAACTGACAGTTTGTACATTCTCTACTTTCTACCATTAACAGTTCCTTAGTGGGAAATCACTCGACAGGGTGATGGTCCCGTGAAGCTAACGTCTCCACTGAGAACACACATGTTCTCTATCCATTGCTATCTGATAGCTTGCCTTCAGACAATAGTTGGATAATGGATTTTGTGATTTCACAAATTCAAATGTTTTCTGATTTAGGGTTAAATATTGGCTCAGAGACACCAGAGAATTCTCCTGCTGATTTCCACCTGACAGAGTCTTGATTTAATTAAAGATGGGACCTATGGCAGTGCAGCGCTCCCTCGGTGCTGACCCTGCGGCAGTGCAGCGCTCCCTCGGTGCTGACCCTGCGGCAGTGCAGCGCTCCCTCGGTGCCGACCCTGCGGCAGTGCAGCGCTCCTTCGGTGCTGGACTGGGAGTGTCAGCGTGGGTTTTGTGCTCCAGTCTGTGGAGTGGGACTTGAACCCACAACCCTCTGACTCAGAGGTGAGAGTGTTTATTGAGCCATGCTAAAGATTTCACAGACAGGTGGAAACATTAATTCTGTGATAATTGGAAGATGATTTCTGCGGTGAGAAGAATACTGAGAGATTGTTTAATAAATGTACAGCAGGGTGGTGCACAACAAAGTCTGTCCTTTTGTAATGATGGGGTGTGCTCGAGTCTGGTGTGCGTTATGTGTAATCAGGTTTATATTTTGCTTCCAGACCCTGTATCTGTGATTCTGATCTGTCCAGCGTGAATCTGGATAGGGAGAGGCCGGTCTCTTCCCAGCTTAGTTCAACATAGCGGGATATGGGTTCCACAGGCACAGACTTCTGGGGCTCAGTGTTGCATCGGTATTCGGGTGCACATGGTGGCAAGAAATTTCTAAATATGGTGGAGATAATAAATTGCATTTGGTGGTGAAGGTCCCATAGTTAAATATCACTTTAGTATTCCATTCATAAATTCACACAGAAACTATGGCCATCTGGGTGCAAATGCACCCAAAAGTTACTCTTCACCCCTCTACCTCCAACCCCTCACCCACTCCATCTCCTCTTCTCTCCCCTCCCCCACGCCCCTCCTCCATTCTCTCCCCTCCCCCACGCCCCTCCTCCATTCTCTCCCCTCCCCCACGCCCCTCCTCCATTCTCTTCCCTCCCCTCCATTGTTGCCCCTCCCCCATTCCTTTTCCTGACAAAAAAGCATTTGGCAATTTCCACTGAAGATTCCTTTCTGCAAGAGCCTTACTAATCTCAGACAGTTTGTCACCTCAAACATTCATTAAAATCTCAGCTAGTAATTATCTCACATTTTTGGAGGAGCTTTGTAAATCCCTCTCAGGACTTAGAACTGAGTAATCAGTGCTCATATACGGAGCCCAAGCTCCTGATTGTTGTAAATACCTCAGTCCCACCCTGTGCAGACTCTCCCCTTCTCTATAAATTATTCGGAGCCCGTAAACTTTCATTACTCATTGGAAGGATTTCAGAAACTGGAAGGCATTAGTGGTGAGTGTTTCACACAAACCCCAGGTACATTCCCACATTTCTTCTCTGGTGACCCAGGGTGCACAGATCCCGGGAATAATTTGGCCGTTAACAGAGTGGTTGGGTCTCCAGCCACTTACTCCCAATGTAAGTGATCCTGTGTTATTTATCAAATCAGATTAATTGGGTTACTTCCTGCTGCTCTAGGGTGAGACTGTTTTCTGTGGGGACGTTGTGGAAATACTATTAAGACAATTAATTTGAACAGGGCTCTTGCAAATTGTTTCCACATCAACATGTCTGTCTGCAATCTCATCCCTCACCATCTCATCGTGCCTCCCCCTCGTCAACTACATTCCATCCCCACCCCGCCTCCCTTCTCCATTCCCCTCCTCATCCCCTACACCCCTCTCCCTGACCCTGTGCCCTATCCCTTTCCTGTTTGGACTCTTTTGACTCCCAATGATCCAGTGCTGACTCCCAGCCCAATCCCACTGAGAATGAGGAGGAGATGGGGGTTTGATTTCGGGCAGAAGGTCCCTGGGGAATGTTCTCAGGTATCCTGGTTGATCTGCAAGTGGGCGTTCTGTAGATAATTGGGATCGGGGAAGGGAGAGGGACCTGTGGATGCCCTCCCAGGATCCAGCAGCGGGGCTCTATAATCACGGAGAGTAAACTAAGAGTGGAAACAATCTAGACCAATTCTCATCATTAACCTCAGCTGTTGATTCTATAAAATCTACACTTTCAATCATGAGATTTGTTTTCTGGAGATGGAATCATTTGACAGTCTTTATCCCAGATTTCCACCTTTAAGCCTTCTTTTTCCAGAGGAACAAGTGAGATTCTTATCAAAAGAACAAACTACAGTGTCTGCTTTACATCAAAATTACAGCACAGAACCAGGCTGTTCGGCCCATCCACACCAAACTCGTGCTTCTGCTCTACATGAGTCTCCTCCAACCCCCTCTCCATCTCACCCTATCAGCATTCCTTCTATTGCCCTCTCCCTCGTGTGTTCACCCAGCTTCCCCTTAAATACATCAACACTATTCACCTCAACCACTCTCTGTGGTAGTGAGTTCCACATTCTCACCACTCTCTGGGTAAAGAAATTTCTCCTGAATTCCCGGTTGGACTTATTAGTGACTGTCTTATATTGATGGCCCCTAGTTACAAGTGGAAACATCTCTACATCTATCCTGTCAAACCCCTTCATAATATTAAAGACTTTGTTCATGGCAACCCTCAGTCTCTTCTTAGGCATTCTCCAGTGCCTCTGCATCATTTTAATAATATGGAGACCAGAACTGTTCACATCACTTTAAATGTGATCTAACAAGGTTCAATGCAAGTTCCACTCTTGTGTACCCTTCAATATCCCACCCAGTTTAATCCCATTCTCCCATTCCATCTGCCCTATAAGAAAGATCAAAAGTATCTGTTATGTTGCAATGAGTGGCTGGCTAGTGTAAACCCTTCCAGTAACTGTACAGAAATACATAGGAACTGGAAATATTCCTGTGATGGTGTCTCACAGCTTGTCATTTATTGCAGCCATGCCGTAGGGCAGCTGATGGGCTAAGGCTTACAGAGGATTCTTCCCTGAGAGATGGCTGGTCCAGCTCGCAGATTTCTTGACAGGACAGTGCAAGTTGGCACCGGGCAGAGATGCAGACATGAGTCTGCCCTCCAGTTGTTTGGTGCCTCTTTGCTGTATCCCACTGGTATCAGGCTCGCCAGGGGTCAGCTCGGGTCACTTGGAGTCAGAAGATTGTCGGTTCGAGCCTCACTCTAGAGACTTGAGCACATAATCCAAAAGCCTGGGTTGACACACACAGCACTGAGGGAATGCTGCACTGTCAGAGGCGCTGCCTTTCAGAGGAGATGTTAAACAGAGGTGTCTTCTGTCATCTTTGATAGGGTGTAAAAAATGCCATCACTATTTTGAAGAGGAGTAGGTGCTGTGGGGGCCAATATTTATCCACTAAAGGTTAATGATCTGGTCATTCTCACATTGCTCTTTGTGGGATCTTGCTGTGTACAAATTGGCTGCTGCATTTCCTACATTACACTGACTACACTTCAAAAAGAAATGTAATTCATGGGCTGTGAAGCTTTTGGGATGTTCTGAGGTCACAAAAGACATTATAGAAACCGGATTTTGTCTCCTTCCAAATAAACAGACTGTTGCTTTCCCCCAAAAGTTAGCAATTTGGATCTAATTGGTGGATTGCTAGACTGATCTGCACCAATCAGATCTCACCCAGCAGATACTAGCAGCCACAAGAAAGGCCTGCCTCCAGAGAACATCATCACTTATCACCTCTTAACATTTAAATCCATCACAGAAATAAACATCATGATTCTAGCCCTATGATCTGACTTGATAACTCTCAGAGGTCATCAGAGTCCCAACATTTCCAGTAGAGGAGAGCCAATCAGCTCTGGCGCCACAATCCAGGATTCACAGAATCAGTTTCGAACCTCTCCGTTTTTGCAACCTAAGCTAACGCTTTATAATTTACCTTCAGGAAAGCTCCAAGTTCCCCTGTCAGCAGATCCTTGAGCTCAGCCTTGGTCAGAGTATATTTGTCACCTTCTTTCCCCGAGTATTTGTAGAAAACTTTGATGATCGCATCCATGGCACCTTCCAGTTGGGAGAGCATGCTGGTGATAATGTCTGTTACCGAGGGGAGAGCTGCTTCAAAGAAAACAAGGATGAAAGGAAGATGTTACTCCATCAAACAGTAAACATTCCTCACCCACAGGCAAGGTTTCTGCTAAAAACAGCAGCCACAGCTTTGCTGACCCATAGACCAATTCTCATCATCAGCTAAAAGCTTCAAATCCAAATATAACAGACTCAGCTCCTGTCCACTAAATGTGAGAACATGGCAATATGATCTGATCAATCTACCACCACTGAAGTATTTTTCAGTTAGTTCCTTCTTTCAAGAATTCTATTAAATTTACAGAGTTAACAACAATACATCAATTTAACAAACGAAAGGGCTGAACCATCTGTCCAAAGGCCACTCCAAACTCTCCCTCACTTACCAATTTGAAGATGTTAAAGGATGGGGAATGTGACTACCAGCACCTGCCCTTTATACAGGGTGCCTGTCAATCACAGCACTCAGTCCCACCTCAAATAACCTATTGGCTCATGGAAATCATTAAAAAACAAACAAGTTGAATGCTCCCCAGGGACAGTCCGCACACAACCTGCTTCCCCCAGGAAGATTACTCAGAATGGGAGCATTCTGGTAACATTACGGGACTAGTAACCCTGACATCTGGATTGATGATCTGGAGAGGTGAGTTCAAGTCACACAAATGGAAACTGAGGAGTTTAAATTCGATGAATCACAGAAATCTGGAATACAAAGCTTGTATCAATAATGGTGATGGATTGTCATAAAAGACCAGCTGGTTTGCTAATGTCCTTTAGGGAAGGAAATCTACCATTGTTTTCATTTTTTCACGGGATGTGGGCTTCGCTGGCTGGGCCAGCATTTATTGCCCTCCGTAATTGCCCTTGAGAAGCTGGTGGTGAGCTGCCTTCTTGAATCGCTGCAGTCCATGTGGTGTAGGTACACCCACAGTGCTGGTAGGAAGGGAGTTCCAGGATTTTGACCCAGCGACAGTGAAGGAACGGCCGATATATTTCCAAGTCCGGATGGTGAGTGACTTGGAGGGGAGCTTCCAGGTGGTGGTGTTCCCATCTATCTGCTGCCCTTGTCCTTCTAGGTGGAAGTGGTCGTGGGTTTGGAAGGTGCTGTCTAAGGAGCCTTGGTGAGTTCCTGCAGTGCATCTTGTACACACTGCTGCTACTGTGTGTCAGTGGTGGAAGGAGTGAATGTTTGTGGATCTGGTGCCAATCAAGTAGGCTGCTTTGTCCTGGATGGTGTCAAGCTTCTTGAGCGCTGTGGGAGCTGCACTCATCCAGGCAAGTGGGGAGTATTCCATCACACTCCTGACTTATGCCTTGTAGATGGTGGACAGACTTGGGGAGTCAGGAGGTAAGTTACTCTCCTCACGATCCCTAGCCTCTAACCTGTTCTTGTAGCCACAGTATTTATATAGCTAGTCCAGTTCAGTTTCTTGTCAATGGTAACCCACAGGATGTTGATAATGAGAGATTCAGCAATGGTAAAACCATTGAACATCATGGGGAGATGGTTAGATTCTCTCCCTTTGGAGATTGTCATTACTTGGAAACTTGCGTGGAATGAATGTTACTTGCCACTTATCAGCACAAGTCTGAATGTTGTCCAGATCTTGCTGCATTTGGATATAGACTCCTTACCTGGCCTGGCCTACATATGACCCTACAGACTAACCTCTGAAATGGCCCAGCAAACCACTCAGTTGCATCAAATGCCCACGAAAAAGTGTAATAATAAAACCAGACAGACCACCCAACATTGACCAGGGCACCAGAAATGACATTGGCACACCCTGTCCAGTCAACCCTGCAGAGTCCTCCTTATTAACATCTAGGGGCTTGTGCCAAAATTGGAAGAACTGTCCCACAGACTAATCAAGCATCAGCCTGAGATAGTCATCTTCATGGAATCATACCTTACAGATAATGTTCCAGACACCATCATCAGCATCCCTGGGTTTGTCTTGTCCCACCGGCAGGACAGTCCCAGCAGAGGTGGTGGCACAGTGGTATACAGTCGGGAGGGAGTTGCCCTGGGAGTCCTCAACATCAACTCCGGACCCCATGAAGTCTCATGGCATCAAGTCAAACATGGGTGAGGAAACCTCCTTCTGATTACCACATACCACATTCCCTCAGCTGATGAATCAGTGCTCCTCCATGTTTAACACCACTTGGAGGAAGCACTGAGGGTGGCAAGGGCACAGAATGTTGTCTGTGTGGGGGACATCAATGTCCATCACCAAGAGTGGCTCGGTAGCACCAGTACTGGCCGGGCTGCTTAAGTCCTAAAGTGGTCAGAAGTGGGGATGTTTATTGATGATTGCAAAATGTTCAGCATCATTCGTGGCACCTCAGATACTGAAGCAGTCCATGTCCAAATGCTACAAGACTGTGACAACAACCAGGCTTGGGCTGATAAATGGCAAGTAGGCTGAAGGACAAGGGCAGCAGACACATGGGAACACCAATCCCATGGAAGTTTCCCTCCAAGCCACTCTACATTCTGACTTGGAAATATATCGGCCGTTCCTTCACTGTCGCTAGGTTAATGTCCTGGAACTCCCTTCCTAACAGCACTGTGGGTGTACCTACACCACATGGGCTACAGCAGTTCAAGAAGAGGGGTTATTAGGGATGGGTAATAAATGCTGGAGCTGCAAGTGATGCCAACAGCTCATTAATTAAAAAGAATATCTCTCCTGAAAACCTTGCACTCCCCAGGGGGGAATCTTTGCTCATGCAAGCATCAGGGGGAATCCTCAGGCACTGACTCCCCAGGGGTCAGGGGGAATCTTCTCTCAGGCACTGACTCCCCAGGGGTCGGGGGGAATCTTCTCTCAGGCACTGTCTCCCCAGGGGTCGGGGGAAAACTTCTCTCAGGCACTGTCTCCCCAGGGGTTAGGGGGAACCTGAGGCTTTCCCTCCCCAGGGGTCGGGGGGGAATCGTCGCTCAGACATTGTTTCCCAGGTGGTGGGGGGGGTGGTGAGACAGGGACAGGGGCTGTCCCTACTCTCTGAGTCAGAGAATTCTGTTTGGGCTGGGGATTCCACAGAACAAGCTAAATGTTCTTAAAATCTAGAGTTGGCCCAACCTGCAGATGTTCCCTATGCAGTGTTCAGATACCTGACTGTCTGCCCCTCTTCCGTGGCTACGTTTGTGGCTGGGTGTCCCTGGAGAGGGAGCACGCGGTGTCTGCCGGCACCGTCGAGGCCTTCCATGGCCGGTGGGCACCGCGGGGGCTGGGGTGCTTTCTCGATCCTCTTAATCACATTTTGATTTGATGCTTGTAAGTTTCCTTTAAACTTTGTGTTCACCCCCTACAGCACAACACTGACTAACACAAGATGAGTTTGAGTTGCTTTTCATTCGGGTTAGGCTATTAAGAGTAACAAGGCAGCTGGATGGAGTTGAGCTTCAGCCATAACCTCACTGAATGACTGAACAGATTCAAGGGGGTGAACGACCTGCACCTCTTTCTGCGGTGCCCGCCGCCCGGACATGCCCTGGCGTGCCTTGTTGCCGTCTGGCGGCGGAGTTCCTTGTTGGGAGACCCTCTACGGAGGTGTCCTTCTGCTTTCCATTGGAGACTTGGGGTGGAGGGTGTTGCACAAGGCAGTCCCCTATAACCGGAGAATGTGTCGGTTCACGGACTCCCAGGATACCTGAACTTTTTGCGGTCTTGTGGAGTCCGTGGACCACGTTCATGCAGGGTGTTGTAGGCTGCACTCCCTTTTCAGTTATCTAAAAAACCTTTTATTACTGTTTTGTTTGCACTTCAGTCCCACACTCCTGATCTACGGACACCGGGTGGGGAGGGGGGCCAGGAGGGAGGAGGACTCCCCGTGAACCTGCTCCTGGGCCTGGCCATGTTGGCCATTAACAGATCCAGGCAGTGGGTGATTGAGGGGATCGTCCAACCCGACTGTTTGCCCCTCTTCCGCGGCTACATTCACGGCCGGGTGTCCCTGGAGAGGGAGCGCGTGGTGTCTGCCAGTACCCACGAGGCCTTCCATGCCTGGTGGGCACCGCGGGGGTTAGGGTGCTTTATCAACCCCCTTAATCACATTTTGATTTGATGTTTGTAAGTTTCCTTTAAACTTTTTCTTTGGTTTTACAGCTGACCTGACTTAGGGGCTGTGTTTCCTTTATCCCTCATTTTTGTTGATTTAGTTTATTAGGTTGGCTTTAAAAGAGCTGCACCTCTTTCTGTGAGACGTCCTGAGGTTGTGAAGAAGACAATATGAATGAAAGTTGTTTTTCTTCTCCATGTTTGAAGATGTTATGTTTTGAACAGGATGTTCCTGGTTTTCGAGTTCCAGCCCATGAAGTAAACATGGTGAGAACTGGAAAAGCCAGCTGTGTGGGGCTGATGTGATCTTGTTTGAACATGTATTTTGCATCAGGCAAATGAAGAAGCCGTTTGTTCTGAATGAATTCTCTGTGTCGTTGCCATTATCGATGCTGTTCTGGGTCAGCCCAGTTCCGGCCCATTATTGACCCAGTATTGGCTTTGTGTTATTCTGAGTCTGTGCTTCCATGATGGATTTTGTTATTTCTGAGTTTGTTTGGGCCATAACAGAGTTTATTTAAAAATGAACCAACGTACATCGTCACTGAAATCCTTACTTGAGATCAGTCAGTCACAGGGACACAACCCAAACTGAAACCGGGGGACTTTCAGAGGGAGGTCGTCCATCCAAGTTTTCATAAAATATCCCCCGGTTTGATTTTTAAACAGTACCTTCTTGTTAATCGGCTGATTAAAACCTATGGGAGCATGGGAACAGGAGGAGGCCATTCAGCCCCTTGAGACTGTTCCACAATTCGATCAGGGATGATTTCTATCACAAGTCCACATGCCCGGCTTGGCTTCATGTCCTTGTTTGGTTTTTGATTGTCCACAAAATGAATGAATCGATATGTTATCTGGAATTTGGAATTGCAATTTGTTTAAAGTTAGTCTGTACTAGAAAATATTTTGTTAGTACTTAAGAAACATCCAAAATGCTAATTTAGAGAGAAGCATTCGCACTCTCAGCATTTCCCAAATTGCTTTACAACAACTGAAGTACTTTAAAACTGTTGTAATGTGGGAAACCTGGCAGCCAATTTGCACACAGCAAGATCCCAAAAGACCCCATAAACAGAAATGTGATAATGACCGGATAACTTGTTTAGTGATAAGGGGATAAATATTGTTTTATAAATGTTAAATATTAATAAATATAATTAAATTATTTATAGTGGTTAGGGGATAAATATTGACCAGGACACTAGGGAGAACTCCCCTGCTCTTCTTCGACATTGTGACGGTGGGATGTTTGCAACTCTGACAGTGCAGCACTCCCTCGGTGCTGCACCAGGTTATCAGGCACCATCATGTGCTGAAACTCTGTCTTGGGTCTTGAACACACCAACTCCCAACTCAAGTGATTGTGTCTGAAATATCACAGGAATTAATTTCCTGGACGATAGATTCTGTGAAACCCAAAGCTGATTTGTATATTGCCCCACAAGCGGCAGAGTGAGGGAGTTTCTGTATCAGTCTGGCTGTCGTTGTGACAGATCACTGGATAATGCTTGAAGTTATGTTGACATCCTTGAGGGGAGATTGTGGAACAGATATCGGTTTGTCTTGCATCCATTTCTCGGGTGTGATCCAACATGGGGTTGGGGTGCTTGACCCCAAGGAGAATTCTTCCACATTCAAAGGTAAATTCCAATGTATTTTTAACAAAAGGAAACTGATTCGATTCAGCCTGGGGAAGGTTTGCTCGCCCCTCAGTAGCTTACTCCATTACCCCACCCAACCCCAGGCTGCACAATGTTGATCCAGTTGCTTGAGGGAGGGGACTCGCATCCCAGGTTGATGAATCTCGAAAATTCCTCAGCTTTCTGGGTCTGGACAGGAGCTAGGCCAACATCCGCACTCCTGGAGTGGCTCATCAGTCCAAGTGGCCATACGTGGCCAGCACTGTTTAACGCCACAGTTACACATTCAGTATGAATTGTACCCTCCTTGGAGACTGCAATGACAAACAGACAATGGAAACCTGTGTGAAAGCTCCAGATGGATTTAGCTCTTTAAGGAATAACAGATCTGAACAGGGCAATGGAAACCCAGGAACTCAGCAAGGGCTTAGAACCAAAATATTGTTGGATTTTGTTGTTGGAAAGTCCTGTGTGAGGGAGCATTTTATTTTTACATTTTTCTTAATTAGATAGCAGGCTTGTGACTTGGAATAATTTCTGTTAATTGTAGCAGAGGCCCTGTGGGGAGGGAGTTTAATTGCTGAACTTGTATTTAAATGGAGCACAAAGCAAAGCTTACCTTTTAAACACTTAGAAAACTGTCTGAATTTTGAAGATGTATATATGTAATATACATTTATATAAAACCAGCTTGGTTACTTGCTCTGTTGCCAGTACCTCTGTTGGAATCATTTCATGTGGTGGGGAATTACCCTGGGGGAGATCTGCTGTATTGGTGTCAGGAACCTGTTCCTTGTTGTCCCCTCCCTCAAAACTGTTGCAGTATTTCCCCAGAGCCGCTCGTGATTCCAGGCCACATTCTGTCTATTTAGGGAAGTATCAAGATGTTTAAAATAGTTATCCCCAAGCCAAGAGGAGATTTAATAGAGTTACTCAAAATCATAAAAGGTTCGGAAAGAGTATTGTAGATGACGGTGTATAAGCTGACCAGACATTTAAGCCAACCCAATTATTTGACCCCAAAAATCCTGTTTTTGCATATTCTCTGGGTATAAGTGGACCTCGCTTTTCAGCCAGGACATACTATACATGCACTAGTGGTCAGTCTTAATTGTTCACCCTACAAATGGATGTTTCACTGACTAGGGCCTTAGGTCTGGGCACAAGGGATCAAGCAGGTGACCCAGGTTGTGTTGTGAAGATCCACGGGAGTTTAATACTTGCACACACAGAGCAGGCCCCACATGGCGAACACCCACACTCACACTCAGGCCCACACTCAGACCCACACCCACACTCACCCACACTCAGACCCACACTCAGACCCACACTCACTCTCACACTCACACTCAGGCCCACACACACCCACACTCACCCATACTTACAAACACACTCACATTCACATTCACACACACACCCATACCCACACACACTCACACTCACACCCAAACTCACACACACTCATTCCCACACAGACCCACACCCACACTCACACTCACCCACGCCCACACACATACTCACATCCACACCCATACCCATGCTCACACCCACACTCACTTGCACCCAAACTCACTCCCAAACTCATCCTCACACACACCCACACTCACTCCCACACAGACCCACACATACACCAAACTCATACTCACTCACACCCACCTGCACACTCACATCCACATCCACAGCCATGCTCACACCCACACTCACACTCACCCACACTCACACCCATAGTCACACTCACCCACACCCAAATTCACACACACACCCATATTCACACTCACACCCATGCTCGCACCCACACTCACACTCACCCATACCCACACCTAAATGCACATTCATGCCCACATTCACACCCATGCCCAAACTCACACTTACACTCACTCTCACGCTGGTGCTCACACTCACGCTCACACTCACATTCACCCACACTCATACCCGCACTCACACTCACATCTACACCTAAACTCACACTCACACTCACACACACTCACTCTTAATCTCACACTCACATTCACCCACACTCATCCACACCCACACTCACATCCAGACTCACACTCACAGCCACACCCAAACTCACACTCACACCTACACTAACACTCACACCAACACTCACACCCACACTCACATCCACACTCACATCCACACTCACACTCACACTCACACCCACACTCACACTCACACCCACACTAACACTCACACCCACACTCACATCCACATTCATCCTCACACCCACACCCACACCCAAACTCACACACATCCAGGCATGCACCCACACTTGCACCCATACCTACGTCTGCACGTGCACATGCACACCCACATGCACACATCCACATGCAAACAAACACATGGTTCCAGGCCTCTTAGTGAGACACCGAACAACCTTACAACATGGTGGCAGTGAAGGATGGACCCTGAAATCCCAGAGAAGCTGGAGAAGGAACCCAGAATCTCAAAGCATGAAAAACTAAAGAAAACTGAAGCCTGACCTGAGAGAAATGCACCTAAATTAAAGACACAGTTGGTGATTGTCTGAAAAGAAGCTCCATTACAGATTGGGATCTGAAGGATTTCATCATGGCACGTGGAGCTCCACTGCCAGACCTGATTGAACACAGAGTCAAGAGACCTGGCCAAATCACAAGAAGGGTGAGCAAAATACAGTAAAAAAAAAAAGCTGAAATTACCTTTTAAAATCAGCAGCAATCAGGATCAGCACATCCAGAGTCCGGCTGCAAGAAGCTGCAGCAAGCGGTCCACAGCCAGGACCATGACGCGCAGTGACTGAGCTCAACTGAAGGAAAAAAAATGTTTTCAAAATGGCAGGCAGAGCTAAAAAATCACCTTCCATTTGATTCTCTGTCTTAAAAAAACACGTAGCTGGCCCAAACCTCTTGTTTTAAAGGTTTCATGCCAAGTTAATAACTTGAGAAAAAAACAGCCCTGTCCTGGTTTACAAGAATGTTGCCAGGGTTAGAAAAGTGTAGCTACGAGGAGAGGTTGGATAGGCTGGGGTTATTTTCCTGAGAACAAAGAAGGCTGAGAGGTGACTTGATTGAGGTGTACAAAATTATGGGGGGAATAGATAGAGTGGACAGGATAAAATTGTTTCCCTTGGTGGAGAATTCTAGAACCAGGGGATATAGATTCAAGATAAGTGGCAGAAGGCGTAGGGGGGACATGAGGAAGAACTCATGTGGGTGTCTGGAATTCGCTGCCCAAGTTGGTAGAGGCAGAAACTTTAAACTCATTTAAAAAGTACCTGGATCTGCACCTAGAGTGCTGTAAGCCGCAGGGCTATGGGCCGGGTGCAGGAAGGTGGGATTAGAAAGGGCACCTGGCTGTCCTCGGGCTGGCATGGACAAGATGGGCCGAATGGCCTCCTTCTGTGCTGTAACTGTTCTATGGTTCTATGCAACCGGAGCTGAAAGCTAAAGATCACAGAAAAAAATGGCAGATGTGGAGCTATTTGAAGAAAAAAAACTAAGGTGCTCACCTGTTATGTAAAACGGCCATAGACAGTAAATTAAAACTGCCAGGCCAGTTTAGTCTCAGGCAAGGGCCACACCAGGAACAAAATTAGGTATCCTGGAAAAGAGAATTCTTAGATTGCAGTGGTATATCAGGATTAAGTCAAATCAGAAAAAAGTACAAGTTGATATGTTTTTATACTCATTGGTGTACCTGTGGTTGAAGTAAACCTAATGCAAAGGCTTTGAGGAACCCTCAACCACATTTGGTGAGATATTAAAAGCCTTTAACATATATCTTAAATTCCAAGTTGTGGAGAGCATGGATCTTAAGTGAAGGTATAAAACACTCCCAATAAAGCACCAAAGGGGCAAAAAGAGCCCAGGATGAGGCAGACATGAGACTTCAGAGTGAGTGAGTGAAGGAGCAGTTCAAGAAGGCAGCTCACCACCACCTTCTCAAGGGCAACTAGGGATGGGCAATAAATGCTGGCCCAGCCAGCGAAGCCCACATCCCGTGAATGAATTAAAAATAAAGGCGACCCACAGCAAGGGAGAAAGGAGACCCCAGGCTGAGAGAGACAATACATAAGCAAACCGCAAGATGGTCAAAGATCATGTCAGCGCAATGAGGTGCACGAGCCGAAAAGCTCAGTGCAGAAGAAAGAAGACAAAAGGCTTAAAAATTGAGCTTTTTGAAAATGCCAACACATTATCCAAACTGTAACAGCAGGTGGGTAGTACAGAGAAAGCAGCTGGCTGTGAATGAAGGAAACCTATCTGAGGTAACCCAAGAGAAACAAAATTTGCAAAAAGAAAATGAAGCTGTTACACAGGAAAATGTTTGTTTCAAATGTAAGTTGGAAGAACTCAGCTAGAAGTACAGCCAGACACAGCAGGCAGAAAGGGTACTTAAAGAAGTCACTGCCCTGAAAGACTCTTTGAAGAATCAATATGTAGCCGTGAAAAAATATGAGCTAAGAAATGTATTAAATAATACTGCAGAAAAAGTTGCATTGAACCATCAATAGCAACAAAGCAACGCACTGAAGTGCAGCATGAGTTGGCAAGATGTCAACAAGAAAATACATGGTTGAAAGAACTGCTGATTATCCTTCAAGATCAAATACAAAAGAATTACGTGACCTTTCAGCAGCACAAAGAAGTGAAGACTGTCTTGAACAGCAGGATGGAAGAACAGAAACAAAATCCAGAAGACTCTGCTAAATTACAAGAAAACTCAAGAAGAAGCAATTGAGCTTCACAACAAAAAGGAAAATCTGTTGAAGGATCCCTCAGGTCTAAGTTTGTTCCTCCAGAAAATTACGAACAATGAATGAATTTAAAGTCACTACGAACAAACTGAAGAACTAGTTGCCAGAGAAGACTCAGCAATGTTCTATACACCAAGAGGAAGCCAAGTGGTACAAGAAACAGACTGAAGAGCTGAAGAACCAGCTGAATGGAGAAAAGGCATTGAAAGGAAAAGCCATAGAACTTTCCGAGCTGCGAGTGGATATTGAAACCATGAGCAGCACAATAACAGAATGAAACAAGTGACTTCACCAGAGACAGACCTGGACAACAGTAAAATGAAAATGAAGGACACGGACAAAGCTCTGCTGCAGGTAAGAAAGAAAAGACAGAAATAAGATCGGAAAATGCAAATCCGATGCTCAGGTTCAAGGAATTAGAAGACAAAGCACTGGATGCCTTAAGCGTACTCAGAACCAGTGAGCTATTGAAAAATCAGATGGCTGAAATTGTTTAACAAGTGGAAATGAAGATTTTTGAAATGTTAGCTCCAAGGAAGAACATGGTGGACTTCACGGAAAAGAAAATCGGAGTCCACTGTAGGAATGAAGAGTGAACATTCCCTTTGGAAAGTACAGGACAAACCCAGAGTGACCAAACAAAACACACAAGTTGGTAATAAGAGAAATTCAACTCGACAGAGCACAAAATGCAATTCAACTGGAGATAACCTAGTGCTGGAAACACCGAGCACTACAATTTCAACGCCAAACTGACAAAGTCAACCCAAAACAACTGAGATTACCATTCCTCTAAAGCTGACAAAACAGAATCTGGAAGAACATCTGAGTTTATAAAGTCAGAGACTTGAGGGGGGAGAAGGGCTAGCACGATGAATGGTAGGATCTTGGGAAGTACCGAGGATCAGAGGGACCTTGGTGTGCATGTCCACTGGTCCCTTAAGGTAGCAGGACATGTAGATAAGGTGGTTAAGAAGGCATATGGGATACTTACCTTTATTAGCCAAGGCATAGAATATTAGAGCAGGGAGGTTATGCTGGAACTGTATAAAACGCTGGTTAGGCCACAGCTAGAGTATTGCATGCAGTTCTGGAATCCACATTATAGGAAGGATATGATTGCACTAGAGAGGGTGCAGAGGAGATTTACCAAGATGTTGCCCGGGTTGGAGGGTTTTAGTTATGAGGAGAGATTGGATAGACTGGGGTTATTTTCCCTGGAGCAGAGGATATTGATGGGGCACATGATTGAGGTGTATAAAATTATGAGGGGCATAGATGGGGTAGACAGGAAGGAACTTTTCCCCTTGGTGGAGGGATCAATAACCAGGGGGCATAGATTTAAGGTAAGGGGCAGGAGGTTTAGAGGGGATGTGAGGAAGAATTTTTTCACCCAGAGCCTGAAAGGGTGATAGAGGCAGAAACCCCCATAACATTGAAGAAGTATTTGGATGTGCACTTGCAATGCCATGGCATACAAGGCTATGGGCCTAATGCTGGAAAATGGGATTAGAATAGCTAGGCACTTGTTTGACTGGTACAGACTCGATGGGTCGAAGGGCCTTTTTCTTTGCTGTAGACCTCTATGACTCTATGGGCAGAATTTTCTGCCTGTCGGCGGGGGGGGCAGGCCCGACCCAATCTCCGGTGGGCAGGGAGCCGATCCCCGCCAGAGAAGCAGGCCCCGCCATCATTTTATGTGGGTGGGCCAATTAAGGCCCGCCCAGTGTGACATCTGATGGGAAGCGCTATACACTTCCTGCGGGCAGGGTGGGGGGCGCGATTCCCCAAAAGCGAGAGTACGCTCTTTTGCGCATGTGCACAAAAGAGCACACATCTCCCTGAGGTTAAGGTGCTGCCTCAGGAAGATTGCTGACACTTTTAAAAACATTAAAAATAGAAAAAAATAAATTCCCTAACATGTCCCCCTCATGCGACAATGTCACACGAGATGGGACATGTTCATAATTAACATAATAATTTTACTAAAAATTTTAAAACCCTGCATGAAACTTCGACCCGCTGGTGGATGAGGTTTCATGTTTTATCTGTTTGCCGCTAGGGTTCCTGGCCTGTCCACCAGCCTTAAGGTTGGACGGGCGGGTCCACTAATTACTTTACTTGATCTGTCAATGGCCTCAAGTGGCCATTGACAGGTTAACGGGCCCGCAGCGGATTTTGTTGCACCCCCGCTTTCCTGATATTTAAATGGACTGGGATGACGTCGGAACTTCCGCCCGACATCATCCCACGTCATTTTACATGTCGGCGAGCGGGCCCACCCCCTGCTCGCCAACGGCAAAATTCTGCCCTATAAGTCTATAAGTAAAGAAGATTGTATTGTAAATGTATTTGGGTATCGACTTGGGGGGAGGTGTTTGCCAGAGTAAGGGTTAATGTGGGCCTGGGAAACAATACCACCAATAGTATGATGGAGGGAGTCACATGGTAGTAGACTGTGTGTAGCAGAGTCTGGAAGAAGCCAGCAATGGAGACAGCAGCCATGCAGGGCTCTGTCTTGGAGGTCTAAATAGCTATGACTTGTTAATAAACACTTAGTGTTCAACCATACAAGCTTTCAAACCTCTTCATGAGACACTGAACAACCTTACAACAGCCAACCTTCCATAAGCCTTTTAAAGTTATTTTTTACCTGTTCATTAGTATTCTCTGTACTTGGACCCTATATCTCATTGCTCCTGCCATTTAAAAAAAAAACCTCTGATCTTTCTTACTTGGGGAGGCCTCACACATCCCCACACTGGCCTCCATCTGCCAAGATTTTTACCCATTCAGTCTGCCTCTGTCTGTCTGTAATCTCCTGTTCCCATCTAAACAGCTTCCTGTGCCTCCCAACTTTGTGTCATCTGCAAACATGGATATGGATTTCTCTATTCTTTCATCCACGCCATTAAGAAATACAGTGAAAAGCTGAGACCTCAATACAGATCTCTGGCAAATACTATTTGTCACATTCAGGCAAGCTGAAAATGTTCCCTTTATCCTCACACTCTGGCATGTGTTGTTTGTAAATCCTATTTGGGTAAAAGTGTTGGGAGTGAGTGGGGGGGGGGTGGGGGGGGGGGGTTGCGGGGTGTGTGGTGGGGGGTGGAGGTGTGGATGGTGGGGGAATATCTGGTAAACTTGGTTAAATGCTGCCTGAACTGCCTTTGCTTTAACCTTGTGGACTGATGTGAGATAGTGAACGTTTTCAATTGTGGACTGACTCTCTACATACCAAAATTTGCAGGCAGCATTGGCTCCACACGCAAGCACTGGATACAGAAAATCCCTAAGGGAATTGTTTAGAGGGAATCTCTACAGAAAAAAAACACCAACTGGAAACACAATCTTCCCCCTCCACCATCTTGACTGTCTCAGTGACCCCAGGGAACAGGTGCAGAAACTACCGCCCACTGTTTACAGGCAGTGACACACCTGTGCTGGTGCAGGTTGCCACTGTTGTCCTCTTTACATCACATTAACACCTTCATTCCTTTCCTGCTCTCCCTCTGTCACACTGACCTCTGCAGGAACACTGATAATTTCAGGAAACGTAGCTTCCCCAAATGAGCCACCTTGTGCATTAGTGAATGTCGAGCAAGCAATGTAATTCAGGAACAGTCGAGAGAGGTGGTGGTGAGGTAGAGCTGGGTGTTGTCAGTGTACATATGAAAACTAACACTGTGCTTTCAGATGATGTCACCAAGGAGCAGTGTGTAGATGAAAAATGGGAGGGGCCAGGATAGATCCTTGGGGACACCTGAGGTAACAGTGCGGGAACAGGAAGGGAAGCCATTGCAAGTGATTCTCTGGCTATGATTAGATAGATAAGATTGGGAGCAGGTGAGAGCAGTCACCCCCAGCTGGACAACAGTGGAGAGGGGTTGGAGGAGGATGGTGTGGTCAAATTGTGTTGAAAGGCTGCAGATAGGTCAAGAAGGATGAGGAGGGAATGTTTACATTTGTCACAGACACAGAGGATATCATTTGTGACTTTGATGGGGGCTGCCCAACAGAGGTTCCAGCTAGCAGGGCAATTGGAGGGGTAGAATGCCACTTGAGTGGCCACCCTGAAGCCAAGAAAGGGTAAGGTTGTAAAGGCTTTTGTAATGACTGGACAGATTGGACAGGTTTCAACAAGAAACAGATAAACTTTATTACAGAGAATTTTTCAGATGCTACATGCTCGATCAGGACTCTTGTCAGGAAGCTTGCCCCTCTGGATTACCCGCACTTAGGGCTTATTGGTTGGAGCCTTCAAGAATATCACATGATCCCTGATAGACAGCAAGAGAGGCTATACCTTCAGTTACTACATTCCCTCCCCCTTTAGTTTTTTTTTACAGTTTGCATACGAACATATGAACAAGGAGCAGGAGTAGGCCATTCAGTCCCTCGAGCTTGCTCTGCCATTGAATAAGATCATGGCTGCTCTGATAGTAACCTGAAATCTGCATCCTGCCTACCCCCGATAACCTATCACCCCCTTGCTTACCAAGAATCTATCCATCTCTGCCTTAAAAATATTCAAAGACTCTGCTTCCACCACCTTTTCATGAAGAGAGTTCCAAAGACTCACGACCCTCTGAGTGA
This sequence comes from Carcharodon carcharias, assembly GCF_017639515.1. Lineage (NCBI taxonomy): Eukaryota > Metazoa > Chordata > Chondrichthyes > Lamniformes > Lamnidae > Carcharodon > Carcharodon carcharias. The sequence continues at coordinate 123,872,199 of NC_054480.1, read as the reverse complement.
AAAAATTTCACCTCATCTCTGTCTTAAATGGGTGACCCCTTATTTTTAAACAATGACCCCTAGTTCTAGATTCTCCCACAAGAGGAAACATCCTCTCCACATCCACCCTGTCAAGACCCCTCAAAATCTTATATATTTCAGTCAAGTCGCCTCTTACTCTTCCAACCTCCAGTGGACACAAGCCTAACCTGTCCAACCTTTCCTCATAAGACACCCTGCCCGTTCCAGATATTAGTCGTGTAAACTATTTCTATTTACAGAGAACATTTGAATATCCAACAACATATACATATTTACAACTTCAGGTGCTTAAAGATTAAGTCTCTGAGGTGCTTTCCTTATTCAGTTCTTCGACATGATCAGGAGCTGCAGCACAAGATACATCATTAGAAAGTGGGCGTTCAGGTTTTGGCAACTCTACAGAGACATTGGGTATGCCTATGGTAGGTTGATCTGTCGCCTCAGGGATTAATAGTTCGACATTAATCACAGGCAAAATAGCTGGTTGTTGGAATGTTTTTCTATCACGAATATAGTCCTTGTGTTCTCGAACAACTTTGTCTTCCACTTCCACCTGGAAGGATAAGGGACCAGTTTCTGAGACAATGGTTCCAGGAACCCAACAAGGGCCACTTCTGAAATTCTGCATGAAAACCGTGTCTCCTTCAGTGAATGTGCGAGCTTTGCTATGAATATCGTGATTCAATTTCTGATCATTCTGATTCCTCTCTACCCTCCCCTCTTAGTTTGGAAACACCAGATTTAACCTTGTACATAGGTGGCATTTCATCAATAATTCAGACGGTGTTGAACCCCTAGTCGAATAAGGTGATGTACAAAAATGGAGAAGAAAGTGGGAAAGTTGAGTTTCTAGAGTCCTTTCTGATAACCTCTTCATTCGAGATTTGAAAGATTGCACAGTTCTCTCAGCTAAACCATTTGATGAGGGATGGTATGGGGCTGTTTTAATATGTCTGATTCCATTCAGATTCATGACTCTCTGAAAGTCTGTACTGGTAAATATTGTACCGTTATCAGAAACGATGACTCCTCGTAGGCCATGCATAATAAAACAATGAAGCAGCTATTCGACAGTTGCGTTTGATGTTGGTGATCTGACTTTGTATACATCCATCCATTTAAAATATGCATTTACGATGCACGGTACCTAAGGTTGGTCCTATATATCAATACGTATTCTAACCCAGGGTTGACCAGGCCACTCCCATGGATGCAGTGGAGCTGAAACAGGCAACTTCTGTTGTTGCTGGTGCTGGAGACAGTGCTTGCCCATGCCTTCAATGTCACTGTCAATGCCTGGCCACCAGACATAGCTTCGCAAAAGCATTTTCATCTTTGATATGCCTGGATGTGCACTGTGAAGCTCTATCAAGAGTGGTTCTCTTCCTTGCAAAGGGTCGACAACTCTTGATCCCCACAACAAGATTCCATCTTGACAACTTAACTCTGTTTTTCAGGCATAGGATGGCCTCATCTCTTGACTGATGAATTTGACTACCCTTTCAATACAAGGTCTTGGACTTCTGACAAAATTGGATCACTGTTCATCCAATGCTTTGCACACACAGGCTAAGAATCCAAGAAATTCAGTGTTAGCACAACTTCTTGTGGCACTGGAACAATGCTATCTGATAATGGAAGATGACTGAGTGCATCTGCATTTTCAATATATAAGCCAGGAAGGTACATAAAGGTATATTCATACACAGATAATATCAAAGCCCAATGTTGTATTCTTGCTGATGTTCTTGGTGGAATGGCTTTATCCTCACTAAATAAACCCATTAATGGTTTATGGTCCGACATGATGGTGAAATGTCATCCATGCAGGTACTGGTGGAATTTCTTCACCCTGAATATCACCAATAAATCTTCCTTTTCTAGTTGGGAATAACCCCTCCCGGCTGTGGAGAGGGTTTTCGAGACATAGCCAATGGGCCTTTCTGATTCATTTTCCATTCTATGTGATAACACAGATCCCAATCCATAGGGAGAGGCATCACATATTAATACCAACCCCCTCGATGGGTCATGGTATACCAATAGACATGACGAATGCAACAGCTTCTTAACTTTCACAAAGGTTTCTTCCTGTTGTTAATTCTACAACCAACGGTGATTCTTTTTTAACAACAAGTGTAAAGGTGCCAACACCAATTGATAAGTTTGGCAAGAAGAGGATTTAGGAGTTGATCATACCCAGGAAAGACTTAAGTTCGGTTAAATTGGACGGTGAAAGGGCATCTTTTATTGCCCGAACTTTATCTTCTACAGCAAATCCATGGCATCCACCCTATGACCCAGGTAAGTGACTTCTGGCATTTGGAATGTACATTTCTCTTTCTTTAATTGTACACTGACTTCCATGAATCTTCTTAGCACCTCCTCCAGGTTCGCCAAGTGTTCGGTATCAGTTGACCCTGTGATTAGAACATCATCTAGGTAAATTAACACTCGGAGAAGTCCTTGCAAAAGTCTCTTCATTGTCCTTTGGAAGATTGCACATGCAGACGATACTCCGAAGGGTAGGCGAGTGGACTGATAAAGACCCTTGTGTATGTTGATAGTCACATATCCTCAAGATGTGCTATCCAGCTCTAATTGTTGGTAGCATGGCTCATATTCAATTTTGTATAGGATTTGCCTCCAGCTAGCTTTGCATATAAGTCATCTATCCTTGGGATAGGATATTTTTGCTGCCTTATTTACAGTCAATTTGTAGTCCTCACAAATACATATGCTTTGGTCAGGCTTCACTATTGGGGCTATGGGCACTGCCAATTCCAAAAATTGGACCGGTTGGATGATGCCCAGCTTTTCTAACCAGCACAGTTCCGTATCCACCTTCTCCTTCAATGCATAAGGCACAGGTCAGCCTTAAAGAAACATTGTGTCCTGTTATTACACAGCAGTTTGTAAAGCTAAGGTATTTAAAAATCCCAGAGGGAAACTTTAAACAACTATCATAACCTATGTTTTTAAGTGGTATGTTTGAGATGCATCTCTAAATTCAAGAATCAGACCACCAGTTCTCGAGGTCTTATATTAAACTAAATGAAATATTTTATTAATTTACACAAGTTAAATATATACACGTGGCTACAAATTGCTATGATCATAACTTTTTAACAAATTCCCAAACTAATCTCCATTAACGCAACAGCAACCCATATACTTAACCAGACCCTGTGCAAAGCATTTTCACCTACTGAGTTCAAAATGAGGTTCCTTTCACTTTGGTTCCTGTGGAGACAGTTCTAGGCTTACAACTACTTTGATCTTACATTGCCTCTGTCCCGCACACATGAAAACTGCTGAAGCTATACCTAGCACAGCTCATTGAATGTAAATTGTATTACCAGCCTCTTTGACAATAAAACCCCTTTCATAGTAGCAATTTTATTTGTAATATAAACATATTGCTTGGTATCTGTTAGCTGGGGGCCAGATTTCACTTGCCTTCTTGAATGCTCTACTCAATTAAATGCAAATACACTCTACCTCTCTTATATCTCAAAACTAGTACACACCAAAGCACCCAGACTAGCTGGCTTTAATCCAATTAAGACACACACACCGACTACTTTCTTTTTGAAAAGAAAAATATTTTCCAATAATGTTATATACATTAATAGCTTCATGACAGTTGCCTGAGGATCCACATATATTCTAACCTGCAGGCCTTCTATTCCTTAATTTGTCCTGAAAAACCTGTCATATTCCCTTATCAGATCAGGAACTCCTCCTGTTTTCAAATGAAATATTTCAGACCAGCCAAACTTGATTTTCTGTAACCTGCCTCAACCCAGAAGACGCAACCTTTCTCCTGTCACTATGATCATTGGAAGCTGGGCTGTCTGTTGGCTAAAAGACATAGGTATTGTGGTGATGCCCTTTACCTGTGTAGATTCTCCAGTGTAAGTCTTCAATTTAGCAGGTGTCTGCTCCAGATCCAGTGGATGGTATCTTCATTTAGGTATCTAAATATGTGCTCTCCCACCACTGTGGTTGAGGCTCTCGTATCTACCTCCCTTATTAGTCGTTTCCCCTTAACTTGGATTGTGACAGTGATAGGTTCAGTTTTTACAGCTGTGACGTTATACAGGGAATAAATGTCAGTGTTGGCGGCTTCAGGTTCTGCTGTATTTTTCAATTCAATCATGTTGGTTTGCTGCTTTATGAACTGTTTTGACCTCACCCTGCATTGCCTTACTACGTGACCTTTCTTAGGGCAGTAATGGTATTCTGCCCCCTTGAATCTGCAGGTGTCTGGTCCATGATCACCCGCTCCACATTTATAACAGATTAACCTTGGAGCCGCTGCTGTGTCTCTGGTTTTCGCACCACGCTCGGCAGTAGGTTCCCACCCCACGTGAAGAACAGTGCCATGTTGTGCATGTTACAAAGCCTGCGGGAGTCTCGCAGCACTTTCCATGGCAAGGGATATTTCCAGGGTGTGCTTCAAGTCGATGTCGACCTTTGTGAGTAAACAGCACTGAATGGCATCATCCTGATCTCCACAAACTAATCAGTCCTGCAGCATATCACTGAGTGTGCTCCCAGAGTCACAATGTTCTGTCAACTGCTTCAGCTTCACTACATAGGTTGTGATAGATTCTCCTGAGGCCCTAGCTCTGGGAATAAACTTAAACCTCTGCATTATTACGGATGGCTTCGACTGAAAGTGGATTTTCCACGAGGTGTGCTAATTCATTAAAGGACTTAGAATTGGGTGGGCTTGGGGCCGTCAGACTGTGGATGAGATTGTTTGTCTTGCTGTCACATACACTCAAAAAGATTGCTTTTAGCTTTATCTCTGTGGTAATTTCGTCTGCTACGAAATAAAAACCAAGGCGCTCTACATACTGGCTCCAGTCTACCATAGTCACATCTTAAGGAGCAATTCTGGTGAAGAGTGGCATGGCTGGTGAGTAGTCTTTTCTTTTTCTTAAGATTCAATATACTCATTTTAACAGATCGAGTTGCAGCATCGGAGACGTTTTACCCTCATCACCAAATGTAAAGACTTGATGGAGCGGACAGGTTTCAACAAGAAACAGAGACTTTGTTAGAGAGCTTATCAGATGCTACATGTTCGATCAGGACCCTCGTCAGGAAGCCCTGCCCCCACGGATTACCCATTAGGGCTCATTGGTTGGAGCATCCAAGAACATCATGTGACCCCTGATAGACAACAGGAGGAGTAGGGGGTCTCTTGATTGTATCCCAGGTTGGGGGAAGGGAGGTTGCAAATGAAGGATATTCTCAGCCCGGGGCAGTTGTTAGAGGCAAGGTGGGTTTACAGGGAATTCAAGGCTGTAAGATTCAGCCTGAAGAGAAAGATCAATTTTTAAGAAACTTTCTCTCCAATGTTTCAGCTCAGATTTGCTAACACTTTGAAGCTGACATACATTGTCACCCTCTGCTGCTCCTGCACTGGGTACTCCCAAAAAATAAGCAGGACAATCACTCACTCCCCGGCCAGGAATTTCTCACAGCATTCCTGCTCCATTGTTATCATTACCATGGTGATGGGGATATCTGAAACATGCTATATAAACAGCAGATGGACAGTTAATTGTTGCAGGATATTTGGAAAGGACACAAGAGGAAGTAGGTGTGGCTTTCTGGATGATGACATCTCTACAGCCCCACACTCACCACATTGTAGCATTAGGCTGTTTGGGACTGTAAGGTTTAATCTGAGACTGGGGAAACAGTACCGCCCATGTTATAATGTAGAGAGTCACATGGGAGTAGTAGAGATAGTGGTGACTCTGATAGAAGCCAGCATGAAAATAGCTCCTGGTCAGGACTGTGTCCTGTACATAGTTATGTGTTACCACTAAACAGCATTGTTCAACCATGCAAGCCTCTAGACCTCTTCATGAAACATCATACAACATTACAACACATATCTGCCAGAAATGGGACGTTGCACATCAGCTCACCTTCAGTCCCCAACATAGCCCTGGTGCATGACTTCTCCTGTAGTGCAGTCGGTTAATTCTAATCGTTTAATATGCTAATCACATAATGTGTATATCATCACTGGAAGTGATGCAACATCACATGGTTTGGTCTCTCATGCAGCCTCATGGAAGACATAGCCAGCAGTAAGATGAGTTCAAATAAAATTTCTGTTTTACATACATATCTCTGCGGACTCATCCTGTGTTAGTCAAACAATACCAAGAGTATTATGTGGTGGCAGCATGTGAAAAATAATGATGGAGGCTTCTCTGCCATTGCCCGAAAGCTTTGAGAAGCTCACTGGCCTCAACCAAGCAGAAGCATGGCTGAATTGGCATTGAAGATTTGCCAGATATTACACTGTGTTGGACCTCATTGTGAAGACAAACAATGAGCAGGTCAGTACACTGTTATATGTAATGAGTCAATGTGCAGATGATATACTTGTCATGCAGGGTACCAATGAGGAAAAAGCCATATACAATGAAGCAATCAAAGCACTTGATACATACTTCATTCTGAGAAGGAACACTATTGTTGAATGGGCTAAATTTAACAAATGTACCCAACATCGAGGGGAAAGCATTGATGCATTCATGAAGGACATATATTGACTAGCACAGGACCGTGAGTGTGGCAGCTTGAAAGATGAACTGAGCAGGGACAGAATCATTACCAGAGTGTTGGATGATGCCTTATTTGAGTCTTGAAGTGAAGAGAAGATGTAACCTTAGCAAAGACAATCCAATTGAGCAGACAAGATGAAGTCAGGAAACAGAATTGATCTATAGTTCAAGGTGACAGGGAGAGCCCTATCTCAAAAGCAGCTGAGTATATCAAATTTAAAAAATGAAAAGTTGTCATTAAAAGCAGGGGAGACAGAGCATTCATCAACAGCCCAAACTAGCTGTAATCGGTAGGAATATCAGAACAGGAGTAGGCCATTCAGCCCATTGAGCCTGCTCTGCCAATCAATTAGATCATGGCTGATCAACCTCAATGCCACTACCTCTATATATCTTGATGTCATTGGTCTCCAGAAATCTGTCTTGAACATGTTCAATGATTGAGCTTCCATTGCCCTCTGGGGTAGAGAGTTCCAGAGATTCACCACCCTATGAATGAAGAAATTCCTTCTCATCTCAGTCGTAAATGGCCTACACCTTATTCTGAGATGATGCCCCCTGATTTTAGACTCATCAGCTGGGAAAACATCTTATGTACATCCACTCTGTTAATAAATTGTAAGTTTCAAGCGGTCACCTCTTATTCTTCAAAACTCTAGAGAATACAGGCCCAGTCTCCCCAGTCTCTCCTCATAAGACAATTCTGCCATCCCAGGGGTTAATCTGGTGAATCTCTATTGCACTCCTTCTATGGCAGATATATTCTTCCTTAGATAGAGGGACCAAAACTGTGCACAATAATCCAGGTGAAGCTCTGAAAAACTGCAGCAAAACACCCTTATTCCTGTATGCAAATGCCCTCGTGATGAAGGCCAGCATATTATTTGCCTTCCGAGTTGCTTGCTGCACCTGCATCTAACTTTTAGTGAGTCATGAACAAGGACACCCAGGTCCCTTTGGACATCAACACTTCCCCACCTCTCACCATTTAAGAAATACTCTGCCTTTCTGATTTTTCTACCAAAGTGGATAACTTCACACTTATTCGCATTTTATTCCATCTGCCATGTTCTAGCCCATTCACTTAGTCTGTCCAAGACCTCTTGAAGTTTCCTTGCATCCTCATAATTTACATTCCCACCCAGTTTGGTGTCATTAGCAAATTTGGAAATATTACATTTAGTCCCTACATCCAAGTCATTGATATAGACTGTGAGCAGCTGTGGCCCCAACACTGATCCTTGCGGTACCCCATTAGCCACAGTCTACCATCCTGGGAATGATCCGTTTTTTCCTACTCTCTGTTTTCTGTCTGTTAACTAATTCTCAATCCATATGAGTATATTTTCCCCAATTCCATGTGCTCTAATTTTATTTACTAACCTCCTGTGTGGGACCTTATCGAAAGCCTTCTAAAAATCCAAATCCACCACGTCCACTGGTTCTCCTTTATCTATGCTACAAGCAACATCCTCAAAAATTCCAAGTTTGTCAAACATGATTTCCCTTTCATAAATCCATGTTGATGCTGCCCAATTTTACCATTCTTTTCTAAATGTCCAATTATCACATCCTTTATAATAGATTCTAACATTTTCCCTATCATTGACATCAAACTAACAGGTCTGTAGTTCTCCATTCTCCCTCTTCCTCCCTTCTTAAATAGTGGGGTTACATTTGCTACTTTACAATCTGTAGGAACCTTTCCAGAATCTATAGAATTTTGAAAGATAATCACCAATGCATCCGCTATTTCTCTAGCCACCTCCTTCAACGCTCTGGGATGAGGCTCATCTGGTCCAGAGGATTTATCAACCTTCAATCCAGTTAATTTTTCAAGTACTACCTATTTACTAAATACTTATTTCTTATAGTTCCTCAGTTTCACAAATCCCTTGGTGGCTTAGTATTTCTGGGAGATTTTCTCTATCTCCTTCTGTGAAGCAGACATAAAGTAACAGTTTAGTTCCTCTGCCATTTCCCTGTTCTCCATTATAAATTCTCCTGTTCTCTCCTGTAATGGGCCCACATTTGTCTGCGCTAATCTTTTCTTTTTCACATGCCTAGAGAAGTTTTTACGGTCCGCCACTATGTTCCTCACTAGTTTTGGTGTGGCAGGAAGAAAACAGATGGGAAAACTGCCCTGTCAAGGAGGCATAAAGATGGGCCATTTCCACACTGTGTGCTGTAGCAAGATGCCTGTATGGAATACGTACAAAGGGAAGCCTTCAAAAGGTGGCAAGATCTGAAGTAGACGATATTCATGATATTGAGGTGCTTTTCCTCAGAGAGTTGCAGAAGTGGAAGCTTCCTGAGTGCTGATATCCGAGTAGACGGAAAGAAACAGAGCTTAAGTTAGACACAAATGCAGCAGTTTCGGTTCCTTCTGACGCTGAACCATGATTGCAAAAGATCTCTCTTCAGCCATCATGCAAAAAATTACATGAGCCAGAGGATTAGAACTCAAGGTCAGCGGAGAACTGAAGGCAACCCTCCAAAAACAAGAGAAAGAAATCAAAGAAACATTGGCTGGGATTTTCTGGTGCCCCTGAAATTCAATGGATTTTTGGGTTGGTCCTCCAAATTTTCCATTCCCACCTGTGATGGGTCCCACCAGGAAAATCCCAGCCATTGTATGTGAATTAGAATCAGGAGTGTTCACTCTTAAGCAGGGAAGCCTGTCCTGACTCACATCGGATTTGCAGAGTAGAGGAACTGGAAAGCCGAGAAGATCAGCCCAAAAACTTCAGGGCTGCATTCCCATGGCTGTTCTCAGGAGTAGGAAAGCTGAAGACAGTGAACCACATCACTCTACATCCTGAAATGCAGACACTGTGTCTGTTTACACCCAGAAAAGTTCCTCATCCACTCTTGCCTAAAGTAGAGAAGGAAATTGACTCCGTGTTGAAGCAGAGTTATTTTACCTGCGACAAAAGCAAGCTGGCGCTCAGGGGTGGTCCTGGTGCCAAAACTTAACGGATCTATCAGAAGTTGTGTAAATCTTACCCAGCTGAACACAACAGGTGAACACAAAATTCTTCCCCACGTCATCATTGGGAAAGAGTTCAATATTCACAAAACTTAATGTAAATAGTGGCTTTTGGCAACTACCCCTCGGTGAAGGGTCCAAATTGCCTTCACTACATCATGTGGGTTTGCTTCAACTGGTTATCCTTTGGTATCACATCAGCTCCAGAAACCCTCCAGGCAACATTGCCAAACATTCTAGAAGCACTGGGTGTAGTCATATGCACACAAAACTCATTCCAAATTAGAACATTTGATGACAAATAATCACTGATCGTTTTTGAGCACATTTGAATGTAAAAATGATTCCAAAATTTTCAGGCAGGGGCATGTCACATGGATGATCTCCTGATCTATGGACCCACTCAGACAGAACATGACACTAGAGTGCGAGCTGTGCTGTGAAGTCTCCAGGAAGCAGGACTTACATTCAACAACAAATGTGAATTATCATAGCCGACTGTCCAGTTCCTTGGGCATATTGTGGATGTACCCAGTGTCAGAGTTGACCTACAGAAGACAAGAACAGCCAAGGAGTTCCAGCTCCTTGGAATGTGACTGAACTCCATTGATTAGTGGGGTAAACCAAGTTGGAAAGTTCTTGCTAAACCTAGCCACTAAACCAGCTGTTATGACAGGACAATACATGGAGCTGGGAGGAAGCACAACAGAGGGTCTTTTGGGAAAATTAAAGAGATGCTGATATTACCTACATTTCAGCTCACTGTGACCCATAGCTGCTCTCTATCATTGCTGCGGATGCATCTTCTACGGGATTGGGAGGTGTGCTCTTTCAGGTACAGATAAGACCATAAGATGTAGAAGCAGAAGTAGGCCATTCGGCCCATTGAGTCTGCTCCACCATTCAATAAGATCATGGCTGATCTGATAATCTCTAACTCCACTTTCCTGTCTTTTCCCCATAACCCTTGATTCCCTTACTGATTAAAAATTTGTATATCTCAGCTTTGAAAATACTTAACAACCCAACCTCTACAGCCCTCTGTGGTAAAGAATTCCACAGATTAACTACTCTCTGAGAGAAGAAATTCCTCCTCACCCCTGTCTTAAGTGGGTGACCCCTTACTCTGAGATTATGTCCTCTGGTCCTAGACTCTCACACAAGGGGAAACAGCCTCTCAGCATCTGCCCTGTCAAGCCCCCTAAGAATCTTACATGTTTCAATAAGGTCGCCTCTCATTCTTCTAAACTCCAATGAGTACAGGCCCAACCTACTCAACCTCTCCTCATAAGAAAATCAACCTAGTGAACCTTCTCTGGACTGCCTCCAATGCCAGTATATCCTTCCTTAGATAAGGGAACCAGAAATGTTCATAGTATTCTAGGTGTAGTCTAACTAGTGCCTTGTATAGTTTTAGCAAGACTTCCCTATTTTTATACTTTATTCCCTTTGAAATAAAGGCCAACATTCCATTTGCCTTCCCTATTACCTGCTGAATTTGTATGCTAGCTTTTTATGTTTCATGCACAAGGACCCTGAAGTCCCTCTGTGTTGTAACTTTCTGCAGTCTTTCTCTATTTAAATAATATTCAACTCCTCTATTCTTCCTGTCAAAGTGCATAACCTCACACTTTCCCACATTATATTCCATCTGCCAAGTTTTTGCCCACTCACTTAACCAGTCTATAACCCTCTGTAGACTCCTTGTGTCATCCTCACCACTTGCCTTCCCACCTATTTTTGTAGCATTGGCAAACTTGGCGATTGTACATTTACTCCTCTCATCCAAGACATTAATGTATATTGTAAATAATTGTGGTCCCAACACTGGATGGATGGAAAGTGCAGACCAGTTTACTACACATCCCATTCACTGACAGCGACTGAACAGAGATATACAGTGATAGAGAAAGAAGCGTTAGCTGCTACATAGAAATACACATATTACATTCTTGCACTTCAGGATAGAGACAGAACAGAAACCATAAACTCTTGCTGACACTCTTTAAGCTCTTGTGGTTGCAGAGACAAAGACTGATTACCATGTCCCAGCAGTCATCTAAAATCCATTGCCTGTTGATTTATATCTCAGAATGTGTAAAATGGTAAAAACAGGCAAGACATGTTTTTTTTCCTTACAGGAGTACACAGGGAAAATGGGTTAAAAAGCTAGCTGCACAGCCATGCTAGTGTGTGTTGGTGAGATGTAAGAGTGATAGCAGAAGAAGATCAGCTAGTCACCCCTGCAGTTGCAGGCAGTCTCTCTTTCTCTATCTCTGTTGCTGGAGGCAAGTAGCAAAGCCAAAGTCAAAAAGGAAACAGGACAGCTTCTTCAGCTGACCAGTAGAACCAAGTATCTCCAAACCAAGTGCGAACCTGCCAAAGTCAGCTTTACCGGAATCACCCAGCTTAATGGCCACAACGCTTTGCCATCTATGCCTCACGGACAAGCCAAAGAATGATACGTATATCTTTTTTAACTTTTATTTGGACTCAACTTCTCATTTCTGATCTATGTGTATGTGTGTTGCATTTTTATTATTTTTTTTCTTGGGTTTTTAGTAAATAATAAACATTGACTCAAGGAAGCCTGGTTAAATACATTTGGACAGGGGAAAGGTATCCATGGGGAGGGGAGCGGAAGGGATCCCTTTAAAATTAACCTTGTTGCGACCAGTTAAGGGGGTTTAATGAAGAAGGAGAGCCAGTTCATTCCTCCTCACCCGGGAGCATAACAAAATTGGGGTCCCATTCAGGAAGTTAACAAATTGGGGACCTCGCCCGGGGACTGGTCATAACAAATTGGGGGCTCACTGACGGAATAGATCCCACAGGTGAAATGGAAGAATTAGAGTGGGGAAGCAAATTGTTCCGTTGAAACCAATTTTTAAAAATCGCAAAAAGGTTTCCTTGAGTCTGCCCGACTAAAGTATAAAAATGTCCACATTTGATGCCAACGGTTTTACAGACAGAAGGGACGTTAGCAATGAAAATTTAACAGTTTTATCCCTCAAACAATTAAAAGAGCTAGCGAGACACTTAGGATTAGAATTTTGCCCGGAAGCCAGAAACCCAAAATTTTAACAGGGGTTGCCAATGGTCTATATGTGGAAATTGAGGATGATAAAATCGATTGAGTAGCAGTAGAGAGATTGAAAATGGAGCTGCGGAAATTAGAGCTTCAGTAAAGAGAAAAGGAAAGAGAAAGAGAGAGAAGGGAAGAAGCAGAAGCTTTGCAAAGAAGACTGCAGGAACTGGAAAGGGAGATAGAGGCATCCCGTAAAATAATACTCCTGAGCAGTCAGGAAAAATCACTTCAGCCAAAAGAAACTGGATGAGCCAGAGGAAGTCAGCCTGGATCTGTAGGAATACAGGGAACCCAGAATGGTTCCGAGGCCTTAGAAGGGGCAACCGAGCCTGTAAGTGTTGAAGTAGCTAGGCAAGGGCTACTTGCAATCACAGAGGCAGGGAGCACGCAACCAAATTCTGCAGACAGGTAGAGAGCTGGATAGTGTTCAGGGGCCCAAAGGGTGGCGAGAGAACCAGTGAGCGTTGGAGTAGTTAAGAAACAGCTTCTTGAACTTAAATAGGCCAATGTCAGGTCTGTAAAGTTAACAAGGGTCTGGAAGAGATGGTAGAATTTAAACCAGGCAGCGAGGATGACAATGAAATGGAATTAGTTGGTACATTTTTGGCAGAATTAAACAGGGACCAGGGGAGTTCCAAGACAAGTGAGGAGACAGTGACAGAGGTGCCACTCCCGGCTGCAGAGCTATTGGAAGTTAAAAGGGCCAAAGATAGGCCTGCAGAAGTACAAGGAAACAAGGTAGAACCTAAGCATGTTAAAAGGATCAAAGTTAGAACAGCAGTAATGAAAGACATCCAAGAGGGACCTGTAAAGTTTAATAGGAGAATAGGAATAGGCCAATGATCTGCTTGGCAAACAGCTTCATGGCAGATTTAAATGGGGATGAGGGGAGTTCTTAAACAGAAAGGAAGATAGTGAGAGAGCTGCCTCACATAGTCAAAGAGCCATATTGCAGAGCAGTAAAAGCTAGCCAGCCCCATGTGAGCCAGGGTATCCCAGAGGACATGGGACCGAATGAGGATCGGCCCAGCCTTACAGTAACTAAATTGGGAAGTCATCACCCAATGAGGAAGTCCACACTTGCCACCACCCAAAAAGCAGAACAAGCGTTGCAGTTAACTCCCAGGCATCCAAGACAGGTGGGCAGTACTCAGCAGGGGAGCCTGGTGAGGCAAAAAGTCTGGCATGCGAACAGCAAAGGTTGAAGGAGATGCAGCCAAAAAGGGGCTAGTGAAATCCTTCTCCCCAGGGATAAAGAGGGACCCAGAAAATCCTCAGACCCAGTCAGAAAATTTAAAAAAGAGGTCTAGATGTTTGAAATATTATTTTCAGTTTTTGAAGACAGAAGCCAGGAAAGTCCCCAAATAGCTACTCAGTGGGCGAGGAAAGTACCTTGCCCAGATATAAGGCAAAAGGAGCCTGCATCCCTGCTGGGTGTGCAAGAGCTCTGGCTACCCAAATGCACATTTCCAAATTAGGAGGCAGACCAAGGAACCTCTCCCCCAAGCTGGTGAGCAAACTGCCTCACCCAGTTGAAGAGCTGCAGGGCACAGCAGCTGAAACTAACCCAACCAGTGGGCGAGGATATCCCCAAAGACAGAACAGGTAAACAAAAATGTCTCAAACCACGCAAAACAATTTTGAAGAAAGGAGCCTGTATCCCTGCAGGATGAGGACGTCTGGTTAGCTCACACTGTCTTTCCAACCTTAGAGGGAGAACAGGGAAGGACCGAAGTAGACATGCAGACGGTGAGGGAGATGCCTCACCTAGTTGATGAGCTGCAGGGCACTGCAGAAAGAGCTGAACCTCCACCTGAGGGCGGTAGTGTCTCTGAGGGACAGATTAGGGGACGACCCCCTCCTAAAGCAAAAATAGAAGAGAGGAGAGTCTACCCTAAAGTAGGCTAAACTTGTGAAGATCACAAGGAGAACAGGGGTTAGCCCTGGTAAACCAGACAAAACCAAACAGGCTTTAGACCTCAGCCAGAACAGTGTTGATGAAAATCTCACTAAACGTGAACTACCTGAACCAGAATCCCTACAGGAGGTGGCTGTCACAGCACGGCCCACTAACCTCCTGGCAATTAGACCTGTAAAAATGCCTGGGTTTGAGCCAGTACATTCATGGGTTACAGAGGTAGGCAAAGAGTTAAACCTGACAGCAGCTCAGCGCAGCAGCCAAACAATTTGCATAGTAGCACCCTGTGTAGAAGATGGCTTGAGGCCAGGGGAAAGCGCAATCTGAGCTTCTTTGCTGCTGTTAGCAGTTTGGGAGCTAAGAGTCAGGTAAAGCGCCCAAACCCCATTGATGATACTTAACCCAACATCACAGCGAGGGATGGACACAGGGTTACTGATCATAATGACTCCCACCAGAAACACAACAATTTCGAAACCTTGATACCAGGCCAATCCGTAAATGTAACCAGCCGTCTGAGAGCAGATTATCCAGGGCCTAAAACAGTTTAGGGCCATCTGGGTGTTGACCAAGGCTAGGAGAATGAATGCGAGTGTGTGTGTTTGTTTGTTTTATATTTTTTTCTTTTTAGTAATTAAATGAGAATGAATCTCATTCCATTCGTGGTGTAATTGAAAAGCCAACTACAGCCATGGAGTACACAAGGGCATATTGAACCTTTTAAGGAAGATGTGTGTGTTTTTTAAGAAATACAAACAAGGACACTGAGCAAAAGATGCTGATAACGTAAAGTGACCACTTGCTGGAAAACTCCTTTGTGGATTATACTGACAGACCTGCCCTCGGAGAACATGGAAAGTTCCACTTGAAAAGGTGTCATGGCCTCCCTCAAGCAGAGACACTTGAGAGGGAGATAGGAAAGATGCAAAAGACTGAACTTTAATCTCCTGTGGTTGTAGAGACAAAGACTGATTACCATGTCTCAGCAGTCATCTAAAATCCATCTCCTGTTGATTCATATTTCAGAATGTGTAAAATGGTTGGAGATTGAAAAAAAAACAGACTCTGGGGGCAAGACATGGGGCAAAACGTTTTGCTTGGCTGGTGGGCGCTTGCCCGACCTGCTCGAGCGTAAAATGACGCGCATTGAAGTTGGCTGAGTGTGCCGATGTCAACACACACTCTCACTATATTTTGCTCGGCGGGTGCACGATGGAGATGGAGGCACACCCGCCATTAATTAAAAGGCCCTTAACACACCGATTGTCTCCGAGTTTACGTAGCCCGTGCAAATTTTCGGCCATCGCACGGGCAAAACGGGCAGACGGGTAGGCCACAATTTTCAAAAGCTCATCCACGGGCAGGGTAAGAAGGGTCGGCAGCATTGTCAACGTGAGTAAGGAGGAGTTTTGGAGATCGTGTTCTGCTGGCTGATTTTGTGAACTGGACATCTTCATTTCACTTCAGAGCCACATTCTGAGCATTTCCAGGCTTCATTTCAGGACTCATTGGTGTCTTCCAGGCCCCCAGAGGATTCAGACCATGTGGGCCCTTCCAGGAATCAGATACCCTTCCCTTACCCTGGTAATGGGGATTGTGCTCTCCGCTGGTGGCACCTCCTCTGAGGAGGAAGAGAGGGGCAGAAGGGAAAGGGGGCCAGGTGTCCCAATGCAGCTTCCAGGGGAGTGACCTGTGGGAGGAGGGGCACAGGCAAAAGGACGCAGGGCTATCAGGAAGTCCAAGGTGGAAGGGGCCACAGAAGACAGTGCTTTCCCGCTGCCAGGGTTTACAGGCAGCAATGCAGCTACCTCAATATGTCCGAGGTGCAACGCTGAAGGAGGCTCCGCCTCTCAAAGGAAACAATGATCTCCATTTGTCAGATGATTGAGCCTGAAATCAGCTCTGAATGTGTGGGTGGACACCCCATGCCAGTGGCTCTGAAGGTCACAGTGGCCCTCAATGTCTATGCCTCCAGCTCTTTCCAGGGCTCAGTGGGGGATCTGTGTGGAGTCTCCCAATCAGCTGTCCACAGTTGCATCAAGCTGGTGACAGAAGCTCTGTTCAGGTGGTCACTGACCTTTACTCTTTACCCTATGGACGAGGCCAGCCGGGCGGAGCGAGCCAGAGGCTTTGCAATGATTTCTGGGTTTCTCCATGTCCAGGGTGACATCGACTGCACATGTGGACATCAAGGCGCCAGTGGGTCAGCCGGGTACCTTTGTCAACAGGAAGAGATTCCACTCCATGAACATGCAGATAGTGTGTGACCACAGGATACATATTCTGCAATTCTGTACAAGGTACCCTGGCAGCTCCCATGATGCCTATATCCTGAGACACTCCCAGTGCCGAGGCTGTTCAGTGCTCCAGCCCGGCTGTATGCATGGCTGCTGGGTGACAAGGGCTATCCCTTGAAAAGGTGGCTCATGACATCTCTCCGCCATTCAAGAACAGAAGCCGAGCAGTGGTACAACAGGAGCCATGCCTCCACAAGGGCGGTAGTAGAGAGGACCATAGGTGTTCTTAAGGTGTGCTTCCGATGCCTGGACCATTTAGGGGGAGCACTCCAATACCTGCCCAGAGCGGGTGTCACTGATCGTGGTTACATGTTGCGCTCTCCACAATCTGGCACTGGCAGGGGGGACCCACTGGAGGAAGAGGATCTTGACGCAGCTCCACAGGCCACAGAGGATGAGTCCAGTTGTGGGTCCGAGGATGAGCACAGTGAGAAAGCTGAGGGGATAGACGCTGACCTGGGTAACCTCCAGGCAGGGACGCCCGGGACGTTTTGATGCAATGCTATTTCAGCTAGCCTACCAAATAAGAGCCACCACCACATGCCAGGGCTGCAGGTTCCATAACCAATCCCCAACAGAACCAGTTCCTTGGCCACCAACATACATCCTGCACCTTTGCAATTGCAAAAGTTTCAGGAGACACACGTCCATCATTACATAATGACCTTCCCTGCACCTACAGAACAAATGAAGCATCCAGAGGCCAATAGCACAAAATAACATCCCACTTAATTGTCTATGTGAAACAGTTGAAATGAACATAAACCGGTGTTCTTAATCACACCTTTAAAAGAATTAAAGAAAAATGGGGGAACCAAATATCACCTGTGATAAGTTCATGTTGTGCTTAAAGTACCTTAAGTTTTTGCTTGCGGGTGCTATGTCTAGGTGTTCCCCCCTCGCTGGCACCGACGTTGGAGACAGCCTGTTCACTGTGCTGTCCTGTTGGCCTTGATGACCTGGGTAGTTGTCCTCTGGCCCATGGAGCCTGTGAAGGCCCAATGGGAGCAATGAGTGCCACAGCTGGCATCTCCCCAGTTGCCGCAGTTTCATCAGATGCCACAGTCACGGGCAGAGGGGCGGAGGAGCTGCTGCCCTCATCCGGAGCCCCCTGAGAGAAGTCCACAGAGATGACAGGCAGCTGCTGTGCCAACGTCAGGTCACTTTGGACCTCCCTGCTCACCACTGATGGACGGGCACCTAGATGGGATATGCGGTGCCCAATCCATCTCCCACACTGATACTGACCAACTGAGGTCATTGCTGCTGGGAGAGCTTGCAGGTCTGAGCACATCCCCAGGAACTCCTGATTGAGTCCCTGGAGGAACCTCTGCATGACTATTGCCAGTCTCTCCATGGAGGAGGCATTGCGCTCGGCCATGAGGGTCAACGCAGTGGTCATGCTCCACAGGAACTCCTCCACAATGGACACCATGGTACACATTCCCTCATGTATCTTCGCCAGATCCTCCTGCACACCCTGCTGGACTTCCAGCATTTGGTGCCGCAGGGACAACTCCAGAGGCTCATCATCAGCCACCGACTGAGCATGTGCCTGGTCCCCTGCAGTCCTCCGACTACCATCACCCAGGGGACTCTCTGCCTCCGCCTGCACCTCAGGCGAGTGTGAAGTGCCCTCACTAATGTGCACCGATAGACTACACGGCGATGTTATGCCCACCGAGGTGCTGGTGCCTGCTTGACAGACGGTGTGACGCAGGTGCGTGCTGAGCATGGTGGTCCTCTGGGCTCAGGGTTGGGCCTTCATGCTCCTCATGGTGAGTGCCTGCTGGTGAAACTAAAAAGGAGAAGAAGGACATGTCATTAGGTTAAGTCATCGCACTGTCATTCTGCATCCAGGCACCCGGGTGAAACAACAGATATCTGTTTGGTGCCCATATCTTTCCATTATCAATGGGGACTCCAGTTTAGAGGCTCACATCAATATAGAGACTACACTACAATGGTTGCAATAACTGACATTCTCACCTCAGTGCACTGCACACTTACCTTTGTCTGGAACCCCAACCTCACCGCTTGACCGAGGTGCGTGCCGCCTCTCCAGCTCCAGGGCCTCCTGCTCATAACACGTGAGGATGAGAAGGTGTGGGGTCCCCCACCAGTCTGCGACCTCTCAATATTGTTATGGGATGTCTTCTTCTGAAAGGACAGATATGCATTGATTAGTCCACTCTCTACCTGCAGTGCTATTGCAGCCTGGCCACCCTCAGCTAAGGAACATCTCACGGGGCTCAGCAGATTCGTGGGCCTTGAGCTGCAAGGCTCTCAGTCCAAGCAGTCAGGGTTCACCCCCTTGGCCAGCTCTGACATCATTGACAGTTGGTACTCACACCCTAACACCCCTCAGGTCCACAATGGGTCTGGCCAGCCCTTCACTGCTCTGCTCGCTGACCCGTGACAGTATGGTACTCACCCTTTGTGATCACAGCAGATGGTTGAAGTGCTTCTGGTACTACACCTATGTGTGCCTCACCACATTGTGGCTGCTCACCCTAGAAGCCACCTCCTTCTTTTTGGTGAGGTGGGGGGGCCTCCTGCTCCCTTCTCTGGGGACAAGGGCTTCCCTCCTGACTGCTACCTCCTCCAGGAGGGCAGTGAGGCACTCATTGGAGAAATGCCCTCCCGCCTGCCGTGTCCAACCACTACAGGATCCATGGAGGCCTCAGCGTCCTTCAGTGACTGCCTAGGCCCCTTTTGAACTGGCCGCCAGGTCACCATTGGAGCTGGTGGATATCATGCCCCCACCCCCGCCGGCCTCGGAGCTTTCCAAGCCACCTTTCACTCTGGGCAGGCCTTAATTGCCCTGCCAGCGTGAAATCGCGGTGCCTTGCTGATTGCGTGGGGGGGGGGGCGGTCGGCTTTCTGACTGCCTCCACCCGCTCCCACCGAGCCCGCCCGTCAACGGCAAAATTCTGCCCATGGTTTTTTTCCTTACAGGGGTACACAGCGAAAAATGGGACAGAAAGCTAGCTGCACAGCCGTGCTAGTGTGTGTTGGTGTAATGTGAGAGAGACAGCAGAAGAAGATCAGCTAGTTACCCCTGCAGCTGCAGGCAAAGTCTCTCTTTCTCTCTCTCTGTTGCTGGAGGCAAGTAGCAAAGCCAAAGTCAAAAAGGAAACAGGAAGCTTCTTCAGCTGACCAGTAGAACCAAGTATCTCCAAACCAACTGCTCAACTGCCAAAGTCAGCTTTACCGGAATCACCCGGCTTAACGGCTGTGATATTTTGCCATCTATGCCTCACGGACAAGCCAAAGACTGATCTGTATATATTTTTAAACTTTTATTTAGACTCAATTTCTCATTTCCGATATGTGTGCACGTGGGTTGCATTTTTATTATTTTTTCTCGGGGTTTTAGTAACTATGAAACTTATTCTTTCTTTGACCCAAGAAAGCCTGGTTAAATTGTTTCCTCCTAAAACATAAATACATTTGGACAGGGAAAAGGTATCCATGGGGAGGGGAGGGGAAATGATCCTTTTAAAATTAACCTTGGAGAGAATCTTCCCCCCGTTGGGAGGGTTGTGTGGGGGAGGGGGTGGGCGTGGGCGGGCGTGGACCTGATCAGCGCCCCCGATCGGGTCCACGCCACCATTTTACTTGGGCAGGTCGGTTAAGGCCCTCCCAGCGTGACGTGCACCTGGAAGTGCTGTGCGCTCCCTGTGCGGGCGGGGAGGGTGGTTCCCTGAGTCGGGAGTGAGCTCTTTTGCGCATCGGTGCGAAAGAGCGCAGAAATCTCCCTGAGGCCCAGAGGTGTCACATGAGCTGGGACATGTCAATGAACTTTAATGGAAACATTTGCTTAACTTATAAACCCATCATGAAACCTCATCCCTCCCGTGGATGAAGTTCCATGAAAAATGCGAAGGCCGCCTGGGCTCTTTGCCTGCCCGTCAGCCGTAAGGTTAGACAGGCAGCTTTCTCAATAGCGTTAATTAGTTAATTAATGGCCTTACCAGGCCTTTGACAGATTGGCGAGTGTCCCGCTGACTCAGCCACGCGCCCGCCGAACTGAAAATCTAAATGAGGCATGGTGACATCGGGACACCTGCCCGATGCCACCCTGCGTCGTTTTACACCACAGCAAGTGGGCTCCAACCCTGCTCGCCAAGCCAAAAGCTTTTGCCCTTGTTGCGACCAGTCGAGGGGGTTGAATAAAGAAGGGGAGCCAGAAAGAAGGCGAGCCAATTCATTCCTCCTCACCCAGGAGCAAAACAAAATTGGTCTCCTGTTCAGGAAGTTAACAAAGTGGGGGATCTTGCCTTTGACTCAAGAAAGCCTGGTTAAGTTGTGTCCTCCTAAAACATAAATACGTTTGGACAGGGAAAAGGTATCCATGGGGAGGGGAGGGGAAGTGATCCCTTTAAAATTAACCTTGGAGAGAATTTTCCCCTCGTTGGGAGGATTGTGTGAGGGTGGGGGTGGGCGTGGGCGGGCGTGGACATGATCAGCGCCCCCGATCATCAATATTGTTGATGATTTATTCATCTATGATGAGAAAGTGGTCATTCCAAGAGTCCTGAGGCTCAATATACTGCAATGATTGCATCAAGGGCATTTCAGCATCACAAAATGTCGAACCAGAGCAAAATATTCTGTTTGGTGGCCAAGTTTCTCAATGTTGTTGGAAGAGATGATATCAAACCTGTACTATTCATCATCAGGAGACAAGAGATGATGTCATCTTCCTTTCCATTAAGACTATGGGAACACCTTAGCCTGGAGCTTGGTGATCACAAGGGTGAGATGTTCTTGATCTTCGAGATGACAAGAGGGGAGTTGAGGGGAAATTTTTCCACCCAGAGTGTGGTGGGAGTCTGGAACTCACTGCCTGAAAGGGTGACTGAGTCATAAACTCTCATAACATTAAGAAATATTTAGATGTTCATTTGCGTTACCATAGCCTCCAGGGCTATGGGCCAAGCGCTGGAAAATGGGATTAATGTAGTCAGGTCTTTGTTGACTGGTGTAGACATGATGGGCCAAATGGCCTCCTTCTGTGCTGTAAACATCAAAAAAAAAATTACTCCAGATGGGTAGAAGCCTATCTGCTGTAGAGTCACAATTCTGAAGCAGTGATTACGTTACTGAAGGAGTTACAATAAATGGAATTGCAGACATTGTAATCTCAGACAACGGCCCACAGTTTGCCAATGAATACATTAAAGAGTTCATGCCATTGTATGGATTTTTCCAGACTGCCAGCTCACCAAGCCACCCTCAAGCCAATGGTGAAGCTGAAAGAAGAGTGTGTACAGTGAAAGCATTGCCGAAGAAGAACAATGACATCCAACTTGCCTTTCTGAACTATCGTTCAGTGCCACTCTGAAATGGTTTAGTACCATGTGAACTCTTCATGGGAATTCAACTTCCAACTCCCTATTCTCCCACACACACTCATGCCACATGTGCAAGCTGTGATTTGGACAAGGTGAGAGAGAGAGAGGGTGAGTATCATTCCAGCCAGATGTGGAACTATGACAAACGTCACAAGGCACGAAACTTGCCAGACCTCCAATCAGGAGACCCAGTTTGGATCAGAGACCCAGTGCGTTATGGACAAGTGGATGAACAGACACAGTATCCACAGTCCTACCTCATCCAGGGAACGGTACAGTAAGACAGAACAGACGTGCACTTGTTGCCACACAGAAGCAGCCTCCTACCCTGTGAGTGCAGTCAGCTACCCAATCGAGTTGGCCAGCGGTGCCGCATTCATCCAGGTGGCAAACTGACTGGTGACCCTGAGACATCTACCAAACCCCGACCTGCCCAACAGAGTCTGAGAGACCACCTGGAGGGCTCAAACCACCACCACCCTCATCCCGATCCCCTCCAAAGGAGAAAAGGACCCGTTCTGGCCACAGGGGTGCCCAAGGGAGGAATGAAGGGAGGCTAAGAGAGGAAAACAAGATTAAGGACTGCAACACACTAGAGTTCAATGTTGTGGTTTCTTTGATGTTCTCAATAGAATTGGAAATCAGAGACTAGGGGGAGGGGTGATATAGTGTAAAGGATTATATTGAATATTGGGTTATTAGTGGGTTAATTCTAATAATTTGAGAAGTTAATAATGTGTACACCATCACAGGAAGTGATGGAACAACAGATGATTTGGTCTCTCATGCAGCCTCATGGAAGATGCAGCCAGCAGTGAGGTGTTTCCAATAAAACTCCTGTTTTATATACCGCTGCAGAGTGGTTAAGTAGTGGAACAATATCAAGAATATAGCCAACCTCCCCACTGTCCTCCCACTTCCCCACCCCTGCTCAGGCCCAAGCAGGGCCCCAGTGCATGGCTCCCCAGTCCTCAGGCCACTTTCTCTGACAACTTTTCCTTCGTGATGCCAAATCTATTCAATCCATTTACAGTGAAGAGTTAACAGTTTGGGATGGTTGTTTTCGAATGTCTGTTTGTTGTTTTGGTTTTCTGCTCTCAATTACGATTGGATCTTGGCAAGTGTGGTGAATACTTTGGAAACTTATTCACCATCTGGCACTCACTTTAATATGCGCCTTAAGTAAACTGCAGCTGAACAAAGCCAGTAACTCAGAGGCCCCAGGCTAACTGAGGAGTGGGGGGACTGAGCAGCAGTAGGGGGAGTGCAGAATGGGCTCCGCACATGTTAACGATAGGTTTGTCAAAAAATATATTGTAGGCCGGGGGTAAATTTAGAAAGGGTGCTCAAGAGAGCAGCAGAGAGAGAAGTAATTGCACTGCTCTAGTTGCTGAGGACAGAGCTGGATGAGCCCAGGATACAGGGAATGATGGAAGACTGGAGAAGTTGGGAAATGTTGTGGAATTTGCTGGAATACATGAACAGGAGGATGTCATTCAGCTCCTCAAGCCTGTTCTGCAATTCAATGAATTCATGGCTGATCTATACCTAACTCCATGCATCTGCCTTGGCCTCATATCTCTTCCTACCCTTAACAAACAAATATCTATCAATCTCTAAGTTAAAATGACTAATTTGGCTAGTACCAACTGTTTTTTGTGGCAGTGAGCTTAACACATCTGGCGGTTACAAGGGGTGGGCACAGTAAGTTAGGAATAACAGCCATTGGGTCAACCACAGGCAGTGGATGAATTCCAGGAGGTGTGAGAGATTCAGGCAGTGAGAGAACTACAGGCCATGTGAGAGATACAGGCAGTGAGAGAGCTACAAGCTGTATAAGAGATTCAGGTAGTGGGCGAGTTATAGGCAGTGAGTGAGTTATGTGATGTGTTCACCATAGAAACCTAAATGTCACTGTTGAGAAGGCACATTATTTCCATTCTGTTGATTCTGTTCTGCTGATAGATTGTTACTAGGAGTCTAAAGCTCTGTGCTGTAATCTCAGTATTCCAATCACACTGCTGTGAACAATGAACAAAGACAAGGCTGGCACTGAGGGATCAGGGACACTGAACCTGGTTAAAATGCCTCCAGTAACATCCCAGCAAAGGCCAAGCACAGAACTAGGCCTAGTCTTCACAGCACATCTCCTGATGTGGTCTGTCCAGGTGTTTGTAGGTCTGGGATAGAATTTACCTTGCAATTTTAGAGGAAAAAGCTGGAATCAGATGTAACGGTATTACAGTTGAACAAAGGCAACTACAGAGGCATGAGGGAGGAGCTGGCCAGAATTGACTGGGAGATGAGCCTAGCAGGAAAGACAGTGGAACAGCAATGGCAGGAGTTTCTGGGAGTAATTTGGGAGACACAGCAAAAATTCATCCCTAGGAAGAAGAAGCATACTAAAGGGAGGACAAGGCAACCATAGCTGACAAGGGAAGTCAGGGACAGCATAAAAGCTAAAGAGAAAGTATACAATGCGGTGAAGAGCAGTGGGAAACCAGGGGATTGGGAAGCCTACAAAGACCAACAGAGGACAACTAAAAAAGAAATAAGGAGGGAGAAGATTAAATATGAGGGTAAACTAGCCAGTAATATAAAAGAAGATTGCAAGAGTTTTTTTAGATATATAAAGGGTAAGAGAGAGGCAAAAGTGGATATTGGGCTGCTGGAAAATGACGCTGGAGAAGTAGTTGTGGGGAATGAAGAAATGGCGGAGGAACTGACTAGGTACTTTGCATCAGTCTTCACGGTGTAAGACACGCGTAACATCCCCAAAGTTCAAGAGATTCGGGGGGCAGAGGTGAGTATGGTGGCCATTACCAAGGAGAAGGTGCTAGGAAAACTGAAAGGTCTGAAGATGGATAAATCACCTGAACCAGATGGATTACATCCCAGAGTTCTGAAGGAGATAGCTGAAGAGATAGTGGAGGTGTTAGTGGCGATCTTTCAGGAATCACTGGAGTCAGGGAGGGTTCCAGAGGACTGGAAAATCACTAATATAGCCCCCCTGTTTAAGAAGGGGGTGAGGCAAAAGATGGGAAATTACAGGCCGATTAGCCTGACCTCTGTCGTTGGTAAGATTTTAGAGTCCATTATTAAGGATGAGATTTCAGAATACTTGGAAGTGCATGGTAAAATAGGGCAAAGTCAGCATGGTTTCATCAAGGGAAGGTCATGCCTGACAAATCTGTTAGAATTCTTTGAGGAGATAACAAGTAGGTTAGACAAAAGAGAGCCAACGGATGTTACCTACTTGGAATTCCAGAAGGCCTTTGACAAGGTGCCGCACAGGAGGCTGCTCAGTAAGACAAGAGCCCATGGTGTTAGAGGCAAGGTACTAGCATGAATAGAAGATTGGCTGTCTGGCAGGAGGCAGAGAGTGGGGTTAAGGTGGTCCTTCTCAGGATGGTGGCCGGTGACTAGTGGAGTTCCACAGGGGTCATTGTTGGGATCACAACTTTTCACTTTATACATTAATGATCTAGATGAAGGAACTGAGGGCATCCTGGCTAAGTTTGCAGATGATACAATGATAGGTGAAGGGACAGGTAGTATTGAGGAGACGGGGAGGCTGCAGAAGGATTTGGACAGGTTAGGAGAATGGGCAAAGAAGTGGTAGATGGAATACAACATGGGGAAGTGTGAGGTCATGCACTTTGGTAGGAATAATAGAGGCATAAGCTATTTTCTAAATGGGGAGAGAATTCAGAAATCTGGAGTGCAAAGGGACTTGGGAGTCCTAGTCCAGGATTCTCTTAAGGTTAACTTGCAGGTTGAGTCAGTAGTTAGGAAGGCAAATGCAATGTTGGCATTTATTTCGAGAGGACTAGAATATAAAAGCAGGGATGTGCTGCTGAGGCTTTATAAGGCTCTGGTCAGACCACATTTAGAATATCGTGAGCAATTTTGGGCCCCGTATCTCAGGAAGGATGTGCTGGCACTGGAGATGGTCCAGAGGAGGTTCACGAGAATGATCCCAGGAATGAAAGGCTTAACATATGAGGAACGTTTGAGGACTCTGGGTCTATACTCAATAGAGTTTAGAAGGATGAGGGGGGATCTGATTGAAACTTACAGAATACTGAAAGGCCTGGATAGAGTGGACATGGAGAAGTTGTTTCCATTAGTAGGAGAGACTAGGACCCGAGGGCACAGCCTCAGAGTAAAGGGAAGACTTTTTAGAACAGAGATGAGGAGAAACTTCTTTAGCCAGAGAGTGGCGAATCTATGGAATTCATTGCCACAGAAGGCTGTGGAGGCCAGGTCATTGAATGTATTTAAGGCCGAGATAGATAGATTCTTGATTGGCAAGGGGATCAAAGGTTATGGGGAGAAGGCGGGAGAATGGGTTTGAGAAACTTATCAGCCATGATTGAATGGCGGAGCAGACTCGATGGGCCGAATGGCCTAATTTCTGCTCCTATGTCTTATGGCGTTATGGGATACCGTCATTTAATTCCCAGGTGAAGGTGTCCCATTATGTGATTCAATGTTTTTTTGCAGAACTTTGATACTTATCTGTAATCTGCGAGAGAATGCATTCTGCCAGTGACTGCCCAGATCTAATCGCATGGAATGATGGGTTTAACATCCCCTCCCCCGCTACTCACCTTCCCATTCGCCCTCTGAGCACAGCGTTTGGGATGAAAGTGCTGAACCAAAAGGCCTTTTAGCCAATCATCTCAAACCACTATGAAGAATAATGCAATGCACTAGCTGAGTTGCTCTTGCAGAGAGCTGGCACAGATACGATGGGCTAAATTGTCTCCTACTGTGCTAAAGCCATCCTAGGATACCATGCTTCTAGGGTCAAGGGGATGTTTCACCAGCACCTTCTCAAAACTGCAAATAAACCTGTCCTTGCCAAAGCTGCCCACATCCTGAGAGTATATGAATGCTGGTATTGTCCACTCATTGAGTCTGACACTGGACAGCACAGTCTGTTCTCGAGATTAACAGCAGATTGAAAAGTTGAGGTCACGATAGAGCCACTGTGTCCTATGGCAGTCATTGTGTTTGTGATGATTGGAACAGCAGCTTTCAACTGGGATTGAGGGGAGTGTGAGAGTCCATGGGTGTTCAGCGAAGACCCCGAGGAATGCACCTTTCATCCTTTCTGGAAGTCAGCCAGGAGGTGGGGCCAGGAGGCAGGGCCAGGAGGTGGGGCCAGGAGGCGGGGCCAGGAGGTGGGGCCAGGAGGCGGGGCCAGGAGGTGGGGCCAGGAGGTGAGGCCAGGAGGCAGGGCCAGGAGGCGAGGCCAGCAGGTGCGGCCAGGAGGCAGGGCCAGGAAGCGGGGCCAGGAGGTGAGGCCAGGAAGTGGGCCAGGAGGTGAGGCCAGGAAGTGGGCCAGGAGGTGAGGCCAGGAGGCGGGGCCAGGAGGTGGGGCCAGGAGGGGGACACCAGGAGGTGGATTGACCATTTAGAGATAATAAAGCTGACAGTCTCACATTAACCCTTTTTTTTACAGGTTTAACCCTGGTCGATTCAAATTCAGATCTTGGAAAACGCAACAGATTCAGAGAGATGGTCAGAGTCTTTACAGCACTGTTTGTGGGCCAGGAGGAACATGATTGCACAGCCCCCACATCCCCTTCAGCCCCACTCCCAGATGTAGACCCCCCCCATCCCTGAGACAGGGCTTGGAGAATTCCGGCCCCTCTGGGTCAAGGTTCAGACCCCCCTCACCACTAACAGCTGCAGGCTTACTAACACTCTTGCCACTAACTCTGATTTACTCGAGATAGATAAGAAGCCAGGTTTGTTCTTTTGATTAAACAAGTATTATCTATTCATCTCAAATTCCACCATCTGCCATGGTGGGATTCAAACCTGGGTCCCCAGAGCAATACCCTAGGTCTTTGGCTTGCTAGTCCAGCAACAATACCACTACACCAACACCTCGCCCCGAAAAAAATAAGTGCACCGTTAACAGCAGGAATATCACAGGATGTCCCCATCGGGCAATGAGTAGCCTTGAACTGGTTAAAAAAATCTCTCACAATCAGGTAAACGGCTCAGGGGTTCATAAGGCACCACTGAGTTCTGCATTTCCAACTTAGACCCAGCAACACTGAGAGTGTTAATGGCAGAACAGAACAGTGGCATTCTCTTTGTTATATTAAATAAGAATAAAATATTAATCACTTGGCAGAGGCCATGTTAACACAGAAAGAGCTGGAGGGAGTGAAGGTACAATCTTAGTCATCACTGGTGGAGGTTTCGGTGAGGATGAGCAGAGAATCTAATATTCAACCATCCCAAACAATACTGGAATGCTGTGAGGAAACTTTGATTCACCCATAGAGGCCACTTTTTCAGAGTCTTTGTTCCTGATGTGAGCAGGTTTGCTTTAAGATTAATTGGCTTAACTACAATAGTTACTTCCTTGAACTCCTGAAAGAAATTTGCTTTGCACAGGTGTGTTACCTCGGAGTTAACCACTAGTGTGCAGATATTCAGAACCTAAATGTGGGCATTTTCAATAACACTGGGATAGCACAGGGGGATGTAATGAACTGAAGCACATCCTGATGCAAGTGAGGATGTTATGGCATGGCAGATGGTAAATGGCGAGCTGCACAAATCCTAGAGGGAAACTTGAAACAGCTGCCAAAACAGTTATTGCAATTTGTATAGTATGAGGAGCGGTTCTGAAATCAGGGAATGATTTCCCCAACTACTTGTGATGATTTTACAGTAAAGTAAACATTTATTAAAAGGAAAAAAAAGCAAAAAAATACCACAATTACATTGAAACACAAGAATGGCTTCACACTGTAAGCAGTGCTTCACACCAGTTTCACAAGATCTTAACCTTACACTCAGAGCTAACCTTTCCATTTTCTGTTCAGCAACTATCCTTATAGATTTCAAAATCTATAGAATTCCAGTAATTTTACCACACAGTGCTTTTTTCCCTTGGGGTGCCCTCTGAGGCTGACAGCAGCTGGGTCTTCAGGCCTGGCCTTGTTCACCTTATCTTCTTGGAGTTCTGTCCAGCCACGCTATTGTCTTCTGGAAGTTCTGACCAGCTACCCACACATAGGCATCAGTATTTCCTTAAATGCATTTCTTCCCTTTGATCTCTCTATTATCTCGACCAGTCTCTTCAGAAACGCTTTCTTCCCAGAATTGATTGAATCGATCTTTACCTTAGCTCTTAGAATTGTAAAAACAAACTTACCCTATCTTTACCTCACTTCCTTACAACCTGGTTATATCTCCCTTTCAACTAA
This sequence comes from Carcharodon carcharias, assembly GCF_017639515.1. Lineage (NCBI taxonomy): Eukaryota > Metazoa > Chordata > Chondrichthyes > Lamniformes > Lamnidae > Carcharodon > Carcharodon carcharias. The sequence goes on along the minus strand of NC_054480.1, from coordinate 123,842,689 downwards.
AACAAGTCAATTCAAAACTATTCTTGTTATTGCTTTATGTAAATCTCTGATTGAAGTACCTCTTGATTCATTAACATATCAAAACCAATGTTGGCTTTAGACTCTTGCTGTCACTCTAGCTCTTATCCAATTACATCCTGACTTCCAGTATATAAGAAAATATGCTAGGGTTATTACCAGAAAAAAAATTACAATTTCTTGTTCTCTTGACACTGAGAATATGCATAGCTTTATCTGACCATCCATCAGCATGCTGACACTGCCAGCTGATTTATGGTCAGTCTATCTGCCGTTGATTCCTCACCCTAGACACTGTTCTAAGTGTTAGAAAACAGCATTTGAAATATTAGAAAATGGGATAGTAAAAACCTGTTAAAGGAAATGTAAGAAACACAAAAATACTGAAATGACCTGTTGAATTTTAAATTTGGTACAATAATTCCAGCGGAGTTGCAAGTGCAGTGAACTGAAGTATATTTCCTCTTGGCTCTCAGTCAATGACTTTAGGCGTTTGGAGCAAGATGGGAAAGCAGTAAATGACAGAACAAATAACAGGCCAACTGTCGTGGTGATTTATGCATACACCTCAGTAACAGTCACACAGCAAAACCACTTCCCAGGCCGCAGAGCAACACTGTGGGCAGAGCTCATTGTTATTTTGCTTTGCGTTTACTCTCTGCTGGGTGTTGTTAAGATCAGTCCCTGGGCGAGGTTCCCCAATTTGTTATGATTCCAGATGAGGTACCCCAAATTGTTAACTTCCCCCCAATTTTGTTACACTCCAGGGTGAGGAGGAATGAACTGGCTCCCCTTCTTTATTAAACCCCCTCGGCTGGTCGCAATGAGGTTAATTTTAAAGGGATCCTTTCCCTTCCCCTCCCCATGGATACCTTTTCCCAGTCCAAATGTATTTATGTTTTAGAAGGAAACAATTTAACCAGGCTTCCGAGTCAAAGAATTAGTAAATTTATTAGTTACTAAAACCCCGAGAAAAAATAATAAAAACGCAACCCACATACACACAGATCAGAAATGATTTCCACACTCTGAGATATGACTCAACAGTAGATGGTTTCTTCTGAGATGGTAATCAGTCTTCATTGTCTCTGCTGCCACAGGAGATTAAAGTTCAGTCTTTTTGCATTACATCTCTCCTTTTCAAGTCTCTCTATCTGAAGTAGGCCTTGACACCTTTATTAGGCGTGACATGCCATGTTCTCACTGGAGTAGTTGGTCAAGTATAATCCACAAAGGGATTCCCAGACAGTGGTTACTTTACATTCCCGACTAAATTTTGCTTGCATGTCTTTTTAAAAAAAACACATCTTACTTAAAAAGTTCAATATGTCCAGAAGTAATTTGGTCTGTGATCCACTGTCATGACAGTATCTTCATAAGGAGGTTGCTGAGTGAGATTGGTATTCAAAAAAGTTATAGCAAAAGCATTAGCTTTCCAGCCACGTCGATTATGTTTTGGATACAAGTAGCTCAGCAATGAAGCAGGCACTTCGCGATTTGGTGTTTTGTTTGGTTCCAGATGGGTTTCAAAGTAATTGCCAACACATTGTGATTCCGTTGTACAGCAATTTTAAAAGACATATAGAAGCAGCAAATGTTTTTTAGCTAGGCCAGTGGCTGACTGTCTGTTAATACATTTGCTGAAAGGGACTGTGTTTGCACAAAATTGCTGGCAAGCGGGTTGTTCTTTCGTGTAGACTCCATGCTTTCTCCTGTTCTATGACTATTAATTTGGGAATTGTTTTCTCTGATATATTTTTTGAAACCTCACTGCTGGCTGGATGAAAAAGTGCAACGGGCCGCATCCAGCCCCGGGCCAGGCATCCCCCACCCTCATGTACAGGGAGCTATACTCTGTATCTAACCCCGTGCTGTACCTGTCCTGGGAGTGTTTGATGGGGACAGTGTAGAGGGAGATTTACTCTGTATCTAACCCCGTGCTGTACCTGTCCTGGGAGGTTTGATGGGGACAGTGTAGAGGGAGCTTTACTCTGTATCTAACCCCGTGCTGTACCTGTCCTGGGAGGTTTGATGGGGACAGTGTAGAGGGAGATTTACTCTGTATCTAACCCTGTGCTGTACCTGTCCTGGGAGGTTTGATGGGGACAGTGTAGAGGGAGCTTTACTCTGTATCTAACCCCATGCTGTATCTGCCCTGGGAGAGTTTCATGGGGACAGTGTAGAGGGAGCTTTACTCTGTGTCTAACCCTGTGCTGTACCTGTCCTGGGAGTGTTTGATGGGGATAGTGTAGGGGGTACGGTTTATTATGCATCTGACCCATGAATTGACCTGAATAAATAAGAACATCATAGAGTCACTGAATGTTACAGTACAGAAGGAGGCCATTCAGAGCAATTCAGCTAATCCCACTCCCCAGCTTTTCCCACCCCCTGCAATTCTTTTCTCTTTAGATAATCATCCAATTCCCTTTTAAAAGCCTTGATTGATTCTGTCTCCACCAAACTTGCTGTATAAAAATATTTTACCTCACTCTGCCTCTGTTTTTTTGCCATTCAGTTTAAGTCAATGTTCCCTGGTTCTGGATCCTTCTGCCAAGAGAACAGTTTCTCTCACTCTCTACACTGTCTAGACCCCTCATGAATTAAACACCCTTTATCAAATCTAATCAAGTAAGTTGCAATCTTTGCTAAAATGAATTAAGCTGGACTGTGTTTCTTGGTGCCATTCACTGTGTGAGACGTACAATACCAGTTAGTCTGATTCATTTGGATGTTTTGGCCTGTTGGTCTTATCTGTTGTGTGGATAGTGCCGAGTGAATGATCTTAATCAAATTAAGATTTCACAATGCTCATATTGTGTGATTGTTGCACTGGAAATAGAAATTGTGCAATTTATAAATGAGGTAATGAGTTAATATTTGAGGAAGGTGAATTATATGTATTCAGTTCTGAGCTCACTTCTCTATATTTGATCAGAATGTTACTTCCTAATATTGTTATATTCTGGATTCGCGAAGTGAAAGTTTAGAATGATTGATTTATATCGATGTCCAGACAATCCAACAAAATGGATTTGCTTTCAGGAGCACTTGGAAAATAGCGATCTTCTTTTCAAGTGGGAAATTCAGAAACACTTGTACACACAAAGCGTAACAGAAATTTGGAAATCTCTTCCACAAATGCCAATTGACGCTGCCTCAAATATTAATGTTAAATCTGAGATTGATACATTTTTGTAACATGTATGTACCCGCAAAGGCAGGACAAGCCACCAGCAGGACAGGCCCGGCAGAGGTGGCGGCACAGTGGTATACTGTCGGGAGGCAGTCGCCTGAGGTGGGTCCTCAGCATCGACTCCAGACCCCATGAAGTCTCCTGGCATCAGGTCAAACATGGGCAAGGAAACCTCCTGCTGATTACCACGTCTCGCCCTCCCTCAGCTGATGAATCAGTGCTCCTCCATGTTGAACACCACTTGGAGGAAGCACTGAGGGTGGCAAGGGCGCTGAATGTACTCTGGTTGGGGGACTTCAATGTCCATCACCAAGAGTGGCTCGGTAGCACCACCACTGACCGAGTCCTAAAGGACCTAGCTGCCAGACTGGGTCTGCGGCAGGTGGTGAGGGGACCAACAAGAGGGAAAAACATACTTGACCTCATCCTCACCAACCTGCCTGCCGCAGAGGCATCTGTCCATGACAGTATTAGTGGGAGTGACCACTGCACAGTCATTCTGGAGACAAAATCCTGTCTTCACATCAGGATTACCCTCCATCGTGTTGTGTGGCCCTACCAACGTGTTAAATGGGATAGATTTTGAACAGATCTAGCAACTCAAGACTGGGCAACCATGAGGTGCTGTGGGTCATCAGCAGCAGCAGAATTTTGCTCAAACACAATCTGTGACCTCATGGCCCGGCATATCCCGACTCTACCATTACCATCAATTCAGGGGATCAACCCTGGTTTATTGAAAAGCGCAGGAGAGCATGCTAGGAGCAGCACCAGGCATACCTAGAAATGAGGTGTCAATCTGGTGAAGCTATAAAATAGGACTACTCGAGTGCCAAACAGTATTAGCAGCACGTGATAGACAGGGCTAAGTGATTCCACAACCAATGGATCAGATCTAAGCTCTGCAGTCCTGCCACATCCAGTTGTGAATGGTGATGGACAATTAAACAACTCATTGGAGGAAGAGGCTCCACAAATATCCCCATCCTCAATGATGGAGGAGCCCAGAACATCAGTGCAAAAGATAAGGCTGAAGCATTTGCTACAATCTTCAGCCAGAAGTGCCGAGTGGATGATTCATCTCAGCCTCCTCCCGAGTTCCCCATCATCACAGATGCCAGTCTTCAGCCAATTCAATTCATTCCAATTAATATTAAGAAATGGCAGAAGGCACTGGATAGTGCAAAGGCTATGAGCCCTGACAATATTCTGGCAATAATATAGAAGACTTGTGCTCCAGAACTAGCTATGTCCTTAGCCAAGCTGTTCCAATGTAGCTACAAAACTGGCATCTACCCGGCTTAGTGGGAAATTGCCCAGGTATGTTCCGTACACAAAAACAAGACAAATCCATCCCGGCCAGTTACCACCCCATCAACCTTCTCTCGATCATCAGTCAAGTAATGGAGGGGGTCATCAACAGTGCTATCAAGCAGCACTTGCTCAGAAATAACCTGCTCACTGATACTCAGTTTGGGTCCACCAGGGCCACTCAGCTCCTGACCTCATTACTGGTGAGGTGAGGGTGACTGCCCTTGACATCAAGGCAGCACTTGACCTAGTGTGGCATCAAGGAGCCCTAGCAAAACTGGAATCAATGGGAATCAAGGGGAAAACTCTCCACTGTTTGGAGTCATACCTAGCACAAAGAAAGATGGTTGTGGTTGTTGGAGGTCAGTCATTATAGTTCCAGGACATCGCTGCAGGAGTTCCTCAGGGTAGTGTCCTCAGCCCAACCATCTTCAGCTGCTTCATCAATGACCTCCCTTCTATCATAAGATCAGAAGTGGGGATGTTCGCTGGTGATTGCATAATTTTCAGCACCATTTGCAACTTCTCAGATACTGAAGCAGTCCATGTCCAAATGTGGCAAGACCTGGACAATATCCAGGCTTGGGCTGACAAGTGGTAAGTAACATTCATGCCACACAAGTGCCAGGCAATGACCATGTCCAACAAGAGAGAATCTAACCATCGCCCTTGACATTCAATGCCATTACCATCACGGAGTCCCCGGCTATCATCATCCTGGAGTTGCCATTGACCAGAAACTGAACTGGATTAGCCATATAAATACTGTGGCTACAAGAGCAGGTCAGAGGCTGGGAAACCTGAGACGAGTAACCCACCTCCTGACTCCCCAAAGCCTGTCCACCATCTACAAGGCACAAGTCAGGAGTGTGATGGAATACTCCCCACTTGCCTGGATGAGTGCAGCTCCCACAACACTCAAGAAGCTTGACATCATCCAGGACAAAGCAGCCCACTTGATTGGCACCACATCCACAAACATTCACTTCCTCCACCACCGACGCACAGTAGCAGCAGTGTGTACCATCTACAAGATGCACTGCAGGAATTCACCAAGGCTCCTTTGACAGCATCTTCCAAACCCACGTCCACTAACATCTAGAAGGACAAGGGCAGCAGATAGATGGGAACACCACTACCTGGAAGTTCCCCTCCAAGTCACTCACCACCCTCACTTGGAAATATATCGCCGCTCCTTCACTGTCACTGGGTCAATATCCTGGAACTCCTTTCCTAACAGCACTGTGGGTGTACCTACACCACATGGGCTGCAGCGGGTCAAGAAGGCAGCTCACCACCACCTTCTGAAGGGCAACTAGGGATGGACACAAATGCTGGCCCAGCCAGCGAAGCCCACATCCTGTGAAAAATTATAACAAAAATTTGGAATTAGGTAAATAGATAAACCATGCTCTCACTGAATGACAGAACATGCTCAAGAGGCTGAATGGCTGCTCCTATGTAACAAGCCCGAGGGGCTGAATGGCCTCCTCCTGTACCTGTGTTCCTATAAAGTATGGAATTGGGGTTGGGGTGGGAAAGATCATTGGAACTGAAGGAGGCCATTGAGCCCCTTGAGTCTGTTACACAGAAACTGCAGGTGGCCATTCAGCCTCTTGAGCCTCTTACACAGGAACAGGAGAAGGTCATTCAGCTCCCTCTCCAGTCTGTTAGACAGGATCAGGAGGAGACCATTCAGCCCCTACAGTCTGTTACACAGAAACAGGAGGAGGTCCATTTAGTCCCCTTGAGCCTGTTACACAAGAACAGGAGGAGACCATTCAGTCCCTTGAGCTTTTTCTGCCATTTAATTGACATTCATCCCCTTTCATCATTAACAAAACTTGTGAAAAGCTGAGGCCTCAGTCCAGGTCTCTGGGGAACACTATCTGTTACATCCAGACAAACTGAGAATGTTCCTTTTATCCTGACTCTCTGTCTCCTGCTTTCCAGCAAATTACAGACCCATGTCACGAGCTTGCTAACCCTCTGCCCTAATATTTTACAAATTCCTTCTATATTTAATTTCACTTTAGGTCCCATGATCAGATGTGGACTGTGAATGGAATGAATTGGAATTTCTGATGGACTGTTTGTGCTCTGGAAATTTTTACTTTCTCCTCTGAGGAAATGCAGAGGAATAAAGTTACCATGAACAATGGTGTCACTGCATATGCCACATTTATTGCCCACCCCCACTTGCCTTGAGGAAGTGCTGGTGAGTAATGTTTTAAATAAAAACAGAAAATGCTGGCAATTCTCAGCAGGTCAGGAGGCATCTGTAGAGGGAGAAAGAGAGTTAATGTTTTCAGATCAATAATCCTTCATTAGGACTGGGTTAGTAATGTTACTCTAACTTATCTTTGCTTTATTGTGCTGTGCGGCCCCTTTAAGATTACTGCTCACCCACACAGCTTAGAGAGGAACATTGGGGCTGAGCCAACTCCTTTACTTGCTGCAATGGTGCTTGCTCTGCTGATCTCATTGCTCTGGTAGTAGGGGTTGTGGAGTGCAAGTTGCTGTCGGAGGAACCTCGGTGAGTAACTGCAGTGAATAAAGAGATGGGGCGGGATTTTACATCCTGTGGGTGATTGTGTGCCTGACCCAATCGGGTGTAAAATAGCACACGATGACGTCGGGCGAGCATTCTGCTGACAATTAAGAGGCCTATTAAGGCCCTTAATCAAATAATTGATTATTGAAATGGGCCCTTAATCAAATAACTTATTATTGAATTGAAAGGTTGGACAGGCTGGGCTTATTTCCACTGGAGTTAGAAGAGTGAGGGGTGATTTGATTGAAGTAAACAAGATCCTGAACGGCTTTGACAAGGTGGACATTGAAAGGATGTTTCGTCTTGTGGGTGACCAGAACTAGGGGGCACTGTTTTAACATTAGGGATCGCCCTTTTAGGACAGAGATGCAGAGAAAATTTTTCTCTCAGAGGGTTGTGCGACTTTGGAATTCTCTACCTCAGAAGGTGGTGGAGGTAGAGTCATTGACTATTTTTATGACAGAGGTAGATAGATTCTTTTTGGGTAAGAGAATCAAAGGTTGTCGGGATTAGATGGGAATGTAGAAATTGAAACACAAGAAGATCAGCCATGATCTTAGTGAATGGCAGAGCAGGCTTGAGGGGCCGAATGGTCCACTCCTGTTCCTGTTTCTTATGTTCTTATGTTCCAATTGAAACCCATTTTTCGCTGCCCGTCCAACTTTACGGTTGGCGGGTGTGTGAATCGGCCAGGCGGCCTTTGGATTTTTAATGAAACCTCATCCATGGGCGGGATGAGGTTCCCAACAGTAATTAAGAAAAAGAAAAACATTTTTGGACATCACTTTTAATATGTTCATGTGACCAAGTGACATGTGGGGACTTGTTTCTCTCATTTTTGAAATCTTTGGGCGGGATTTTCCACACCCGCTGCGAGTCAACGGGCTTTTGGCTGGGGCGCCACCTCACGATGGGGGCCGGACAATCCCGGCCTTTGTTGTTGTTTCTACAATTCGCCTGTTCCCTGAGGTGGCTCTGTGCCTTCAGGGAGCTTTCAGTGCCCGCTCCCCGCCCCCCCACACACGCTCAGACTTTAGTGCTCGCTCTCCTCCTGCCCCAACTCTGGCAGCGCCAAGTTCCTCAGCGCGCGTTTCACGCTGGCAGGCCGTTAAGTGGCAGGCCATTTCCTGGCCGTTCTCGGCTCTGCCTGATGAATGAAAATCCTGCCCATGGAGCAGCTGTTGATTACGGCAGGAAATGAATATTGAGCCCAGGGCCGGCAGCAATATTCAAGCAATTGCCTCTCACCCAGACGGTGTTGAGCTTCTTGAGAGTTGTGCTGGCTGCGTCTATTAAAGTAGCACAAACAGGATAGGCTGGAATTTTATGACCCCCTCACAGCAGGAACTAGGCTGTAAAATGCCGGTGGGGTGGGGAGGAGGGGGGGGGGGGGGAGGGGGGGCGGTGGGTGGTGGGGGTGGTGGGGGGGGCCATTCCAAACTCCATTGACTTTGGCTGGACCATAAAATCCCACTGGGGTGAAATTCCAGCCTATGGGCATGATTTTGAGCGTGCACCCGGCATGCTGGAGCGTAAAGTAGCTCGGCGAGCCTGCCAACAATGAAGAGGCCCATTAAGGCCATTAAAGTGTCAGTTAGCGGCGATGTTTCTGCTGCCCGCCCAATGTTACAGCCGGCGGGTGGGCAAATCGGCCAGGCGGCCTTGGCCATTTTTGAGGAAACGGCCTACATACAAGGGCAGGCTGAGGTTTCCAAGATTCATTTTAAAAAAATGTGTGGACATAATTTTCAACATCAACTATGTTGAAGTGACTCATTCTGGCTTGTGGACATTGTTTCCGGATTTTACATGAGAATTGATTTTAAATTTGTCAGCTCCCTAAGGCAGCTCTCTGCCTTCAGGGATCTATTCTTCTGCGCTCCCCCACCCGCACCCGTGCTGACTTCAGCGCTCGCCAGCCTCTCACCCCCATCCCCGCAGCGCTGAGCGCCTGGTGCACCTTTCCTGTTGGCTGGTCAGTGTGAAATCGTGGCTGGGGGCTGATCGCAGGCGGAGGCCCATTTCCCGACCACTCCTGGGCCCACCCGCCAAGGTCATAATCCTGCCCTATGTGTTTTCTTACTGCCTGTCAGGGTATGTGAGGAATGTGTTAGGGGTGTATGAGCAGTGTGCGAGGGGTGTGTGAGGGATGTGTGAGGGGTGTGCAAGGAATGTGTTAGGGGTGTGCGAGGGGTGTGCGAGGGTTGTGTGAGGGGTGTGCGAGGGTTGTGCGAGGGGTGTGTTAGGGGTGTGTGAGGGAGGGGTGTTTTAGGGGTGTGTGAGGGATGTGTTAGGGGTGTATGAGCGGTATGTGAGGGGCGTGCGAGGGGCGTGTGAGGGGTCTGCAAGGGGTGTGTGAGGGGCATGCGAGGGGCGTGCGAGGGGTGTGTGAGGGGTGTGCGAGGGGTGTGCGAGGGGTGTGTGAGGGGCGTGCGAGGGATGTGCGAGGGGCGTGCGAGGGGTGTGTGAGGGATGTGTTAGGGGTGTATGAGCAGTGTGCGAAGTGTGTGTGAGGGGTATTTGAGCGGTGTGTGAGGGGTATTTGAGGGGTGTGTGAGGGGTGTGCGAGGGGTATTTGAGGGGTGTGTGAGGGGTGTGCGAGGGGTATTTGAGGGGTGTGCGAGGGGTATTTGAGGGGTGTGTGAGCGGTGTGTGAGGGGTATTTGAGGGGTGTGTGAGCGGTGTGCGAGGGGTATTTGAGGGGCGTGTGAGGGGCATGCGAGGGGTGTGTGAGGGGTGTGTGAGGGGTGTGCGAGGGGTGTGTGAGGGGCGTGCGAGGGGCGTGCGAGGGGCGTGCGAGGGGTGTGTGAGGGATGTGTTAGGGGTGTATGAGCAGTGTGCGAAGGGTGTGTGAGGGATATTTGAGCGGTGTGTGAGGGGTATTTGAGGGGTGTGTGAGGGGTGTGCGAGGGGTATTTGAGGGGTGTGCGAGGGGTATTGAGGGGCGTGCAAGGAGTATTTGAGGGGTGTGCGAGGGGTATTTGAGGGGTGTGTGAGGGGTGTGCGAGGGGTGTGCTAGGGTTGTCTGAGGGATGTGTTAGGGGTGTATGAACAGTGTGCGAAGGGTGTGTGAGGGGTATTTGAGGGGTGTGTGAGGGGTATTTGAGGGGTGCCTGTTTCTTTACCCTCAGAGTGATTGACCCAATTATATAACCCCAAAAGTAAGCTTTATTTGCGAGTTTCAGATGACAAAGGTTATTTCTGATCGCAGTTACCTGGACGTTCGCTCACTCAATACACACACACACAAGAAAAGCAATATAATTACAATGTATAATTGTCTGAGTCTCTTTTGTGACAAGCCTGTAGTTCATTTGATGAGCTGATGTTTTGGCTGAAGTGATGCTCTTGTAAGAAGAGGATTGTCAGTCAGCTGTGAGGCTTCTTGTAGTCTAATTTCCAGGACGCTGGTTCTCAGGTGAAATTGAAGTTGGAACAGGTTGGGGAGATCCTTCTCCCACTTTCAAGGTGGAATTTTCCAGAACTAAGGCTAAGTGTGGTGGTGGGCAGTTTCGGTAACGCCCACCCCGCTGTTGGGAATGGCGGGAACTCGCGCCAGATACTGTGCTTGGAGGCTCATTAATTATGCAAAAGCGCGTATCCACTCGAATCAGCTGGCGGGTTCACTGGTCCGGACGCCATATTTAAAGGACAGCCCCACTCTCTCCAGCCCACCAGAGATGTCCGGCAGCCAGAAGAAGAAGGCCAAGAGCCTGAAGAGGAATGCAGCACCTGCTTCACGCACTAAGCCCTCCAGGTCTTAACCTGAGGGATTCAGGCACACGGGCAAGTGCTCTATCCCAGGGATGGCTGCAGGAAACTCAGCAGCCTCACCTCTCTGGCCTGGGAGGTCTTCGTGGAGCAGGTCAGTGTGGCTGGCTCCAGTGCCCGAAATGCCACCCAGTGCAGGAAGAGGCTGAATGATCTCATCCACTCCGCCAGGGTGAGTCATCCTTCAACACCCTCCAATATCAACCTCTCATCGTGGCATCATACACTCCAATAGCTACTCTCTTCAGGGATCCCACACAACCATTAGCGGGGGACACATGAATGCTCATTCTCCATCCGAGACTTTCACATCACCACTATCCCATTGATCATGTTGCTCACACTCCATCCTCTGGCCCTTCTGGAGGGGGCTTCCCCACACACAGGGGACAAGCATCCCACCCAAACTCTGCTTCGTCCCTTCTCATCACCTACTTCTCAACAGAGGACGTCTGCCAAGGTCATCACAGACATCAGGACATAGCGGTCAGCAGGCTGCCTCCACCTCAGCTGCAGATGTCAGGGCTGCACCCAGGCCCAGTGGCAGATTTCACAGAATCACAGAATCACACAGTGCAGAAGAGGCCCTTCGGCCCATCAGGTCTGCACCAACACAAGAGAAACACTGAACCTACCTACCTAATCCCATTTACCAGCTCTTGGCCCATAGCCTTGAATGTTATGATGTGCCAAGTGCTCATCCAGGTACTTTTTAAAGGATGTGAGGCAACCTGCCTCCACCACCCTCCCAGGCAGCGCAGTCCAGACCGTCACCACCCTCTGGGTAAAAAAGTTTTTCCTCACATCCCCCCTAAACCTCCTGCCTCTCACCTTGAACTTGTGTCCCCTCCTGACTGACCCTTCAACTAATGGGAACTGCTGCTCCCTATCCAACTTGTCCATGCCACTCATAACCTTGTACACCTCAATCAGGTTGCCCCTCTTCTCTGCTCCAACAAAAACAACCCAAGTCTATCCAACCTCTCGTCATAACTCAAATGTTTCATCCCAGGCAACATCCTGGTGAATCTCCTCTGCATCCCCTCCAGTAAATTCACATTCTTTCTATAATGTGGCGACCAGAACTGCACACAGTGTTCCAGCTTTGGCCTCACGAAGGTTCAATACAACTCCAACATGACCTCCTTACTTTTGTAATCTATGCCATGATTGATAAAGGCAAGTGTCCCATATGCCTTTTTCACCACCCCATTAACATGCCCCTCTGCCTTCAGAGATCTATGGACACATACGCCAAGGTCCCTTTGTTCCTCAGAACTTCCTGGTGTCATGCTGTTCATTGAATACTTCCTTGTCAAATTACTCCTTCCAAAGTGTATCACCTCACACTTTTCAGGGTTAAATTCCATCTGCCACTTATCTGCCCATTTGACCATCCCGTCTATATCTTCCTGTAGCCCAAGACACTCAACCTCACTGTTAACCACCCGGCCAATCTTTGTGTCATCCGCAAACTTACTAATCCTACCCCCCACATAGTCATCTATGTCGTTTATATAAATGACAAATAATAGGGGACCCAGCACAGATCCCTGTGGTACGCCACTGGACACTGGCTTCCAGTCACTAAAGCATCCTTCTGTCATCACCCTCTGCCTCCTACAAATAAGCCAATTTTGAATCCACCTTATCAAATTACCCTGTATCCCATGTGCATTTGCCTTCTTTATGAGTCTCCCATGTGGGACCTTGTCAAAGACTTTGCTGAAATTCATATAAACTACAGTAAATCCATATAAACTAGAGTTAAGAAAGTTAAGAAAACTTAATGTGACTTTTGGGTCATGGGTGTACTAGACATGTAAATAAATTGCACTTTTTAAAATACATTTGATGGTTATGTGAATGTTCCTGTTAACTGAAGGGGTTGTGATTTTGTACTTTGGAATCCTCTTATTTCAAGGTTTAGCCTTCCTCCTGTTCAGTAATAGTGTCCCACTGTGAGATTCACATTCCTGTGATGTCAACCTCAGTTGAATTAATCTTCACACTCCCTGTGTGATGTCAGGAAGATGTGTTTAAATCTTTATTGGAAGTGTGGGATGTAAGCGTTTCTAACCCTTCTTCCTCAAGAAACACCACTGAGCAAGGGCAGTTCATCAGCATTGATAATCTAATGGCATTTGTGTCTCCTCCATGCTGGTGGCAGAAGACAAGACATATACGGGAGGAGGAGATCCCTAGGCATGTCCACATCTCAGTTGCAGCAGTGTTTACATCATTAGATGGCAGCAAAGGCATCAAGTCTTCTCTCACATTGCTTTTGTTCCTGAGTGGACTCTCAGTTCCCAGAATGAATTCACTCACAGGGCCCCACAGAGCAAAGCAAAGATCATGGACCTGGCGATTCTTGAGGCAAGTGTGAATGCTGGACTCATTCTCGCTGCAAGTGGGTGGACCTAACATGAGTTGAAAGAAAATGGCATTGAGAGCTAGGAGAGATGTAGCCATATTCCCTCACTTCACTTTAGTCTTTCTGGAATCTGTCAACGATTGGCATGTCTCCCAAGTCTTCCTTCCTCCATGGTGTAATCACACTCATATTGACCCTCAGCAGCCTCCTGAGGTTCCTGGGCCTCCAGATCTTCATCCTCCAATGAACTCTCATCCTCCTCCAGGTCATCCTCTGGCAGGGGGTCACCTCTTTGTACATCCAGATTGTGAAGGGCACAACACACTGTGACGATGTGGGAAAACCTGTTGGGATTGTATTGTGATGAGCCACCTGAGTAGTCCAAGCATCTGAAATGCATCTTCAGAAGCCCTATCGTCTGCTCTATAAGGGAGCGTGTGGAGCTGTGAGCAGTGTTGTACTTCTCCTCGGAACGACTCTGAGGGCAACGCCCCGGTGTCATCAGCCTGCGTTTCAGTGGGTGCCCCTTATCCCCAAGCAGCCTCCCTGCAGACGTAACGGCCACTTGAAAATCTTTTTTTTTATTTGTTCATGAGATGGCTAGGCCAGCATTTGTTGCCTACCCCTAACTGCCATCCCTAATTGCCCCTGTTCAGAGGGCATTTAAGAGCCAACCTCATTGCTGTGGGTCTGGAGTCACATGTAGGCCTGACCAGGTAAGGGCAACAGATTTCCCTCCCTAAAAGGACATTAGTGAACCAGAAGAGTTTTTACAACAATCGACAATGGTTTCACAGTCATCATCAGACTTTTAATTCCAGATTTTTGTTGAATTCTAATTCCACCATCTGCCTTGGGGGGATTCGAACCTGGGTCCCCAGAGCATTACCTTGGGTCTCTGGATTACTAGGCCAGCAACAATACCACTACGCCACCACCTCTCCCATCTCAGGCCCTGGGAGTGCCTCAGGATATCGGAGTCATGGCAACTCCCAGGGTACTGTGCACAAACATGCAGCATGTGCTTCTGGTGATCACACACCAGTTGTACATCGATGGAATGATAGCCCTTGTATAAACATTAGGGCCTGCTGCCATGGAGCCCGTACAGCCACATGGGTGCAGCCTATTGCATCCTGCACTCTGGGGAAGCCTGAGATGGCAGCAAATCCTGGATATCTTCATCCAGAGCAAACCTTACATAATGATGGGCCTTCCTGTAAAAGGCATCTGTGACCTCCTTTATCCATTGATGTGTTGTGGACTGAAAGATGCCACACAGGTTGCCTGTTGATCCTTGGAAAGAACCAGTGACTAAGAAATTAAGTGCAGCGATCACCTTCAAAGCCACTGGCAGGAGATACCATCCAACCCCACGTGGCATCAGGTCTTCTTGAAGAATGTAGCATATGTGATGGGCCAGATCTCCAACCAAGCACAGACGTGCATGGCATTGCCTCTCACTCATTTGTAAATAGGAGGCTCTTGGATGATAGACCCTAGATCTGGTGAGTCACCCCCATTGTCTGGGTCTCTCCTCCTGACCCTCCTGTTCATACTCTGGCTCCACTTGACCATGTCCCTCCTGCTGGAGCTGTGCACGGAGTCACCTCTCCCTCATTCGCCTCCTCCATTGCATTAGGACCCTGACAAAGGCAGCATTGAGCCCTGGACTCACATCTGCTTTTGTCTTCTCTCTGAAAGGAAACATTGACATTAATAATTCAAGGGGCAAGAAAGTGAAGCTCAGAAGATGACACATTTGGAGACCATAAGGGTCCATAGTTTCTCCTGCTCTACTTGCATGGTGTCGCCTTGTCCCTAAGACACTGCCACACACAACGAGGTGACCAAGATGGCCTCGCAGACATGTAATATCTTGAGGCCGGTGTGAGATGCTAAAGTTTCAGTGAGATGATTGACCCGACATAGCTCTGTGCTCCAATCTCTGATATGCCATATTAATGACCAATCAGTTGTTCACAGTCAATGAGCGAATGCCCTTTGGCCCATTAGGAGTGTCAAATCTGGTGAACAGGTGACTGGCCTTCATTGATGGAATGCCATCTATGATGCTGTTGTGCCTCCTTCACTATTTGTCTGCGTTCCCAAATTCTATATTCCTGTGTGTTGCTCTTGAGATGCCGCGAGTGTGATGTGAAGCCATTGAGTTCTGAATAGCCCTTTAGCAGTGCGAAAGAAGCCATTGGCTTTCAGTGGCTTTCATCGCAAGGAGGTCTTCCTCCTTTTTCTAAGCAGAGTACTGCTCACTCCTGTGGCAACAAGAGGTTAGAGGGTGACCCCACAAAGGCCCCCTCATGTTCACCCTTCCCCATCATTGCCATTCCACTGTCTTTCCTCCCCCCCCATTCCCATTGACTCCAGTTTTGCTAGCGCTCCTTGATGTCCCACTCAGTCAAATGATTCCTTGAAGTCAAGGGAAGTCATTTTCAACTCATCTCAGGAGCTCAGTTCTTTTGTCCATGTTTGAATCAAGGCTATAATGAGGTCAGGAGCTGAGTGGCCCTGGTGCAATTCAAACTGAGCATCAGTGAACAGGTTATTGCTAAGCAAGTGCCACTTGACAGCACTGTTGATGACGCCTTCCATTACTTTGCTGATGCTGGAGAGTAGACTGATGGGGCGGTAATTGACCAGGTTGGATTTGTCCTGCTTTTTGTATTCAGGACGTACCTGGGCAATTTTACACGTAGCCGGGCAGATGCCAGTGTTGTAGCTGTACTGGAACAGCTTGGCTATGGGGCGCAGCAAGTTCTGGAGCACAAGTCTTCAGTACTATTGACGGAATATTGTCAGGGCCCCATAGCCTTTGCAGTATCCAGTGCCTTCAGCTGTTTCTTGATATTATGTGGAGTGAATTGAATTGGCTGAAAACTGACATCTGTGATGCTGGGGACCTCTGGAGCAGGCCGAGATGGATCATCCACTCGGCACTTCTGGCTGAAGATTAAAGTAAAATCTTCAGCCTTATCTTTTGCATTGATGTGCTGGGCTCCCCCATCATTGAGGATGGGGATATTTGTGGAGTATCCTCCTCCAGTCCACCACCATTCATGCCTGAATGTGAGCTTAGATTTAATCCGTTGGTTGTGGGATCGCTTAGCTCTATCACTTGCTGCTTATGCTGTTTGGCACACAAGTAGTCCTCTGTTGTAGCTTCACCAGATTTTTAGGTATCACTGGTGCTGCTCCTGGCATGTCCTCCTGCACTGTTCACTGAAACAGGTTTGAGCCCCTGTCTTGGTGGTGATGGTAGAGTGGGGGATATGCTAGGCCATGAGGTTACAAATTGTGTTCTGCTGCTGCTGATGGCCCACAGCGCCTCATGGATGCTCAGTCTTGAGTTGCTAGATCTTTTCAAAATGTATCCCATTTAGCATGGTGGCAGTGCCACAGTGTTCCCTGCATTTTGTGGTATATATTAATGATTTGGATGTAAACGTAGGGAGAATATCAAGACGGTTGTAGAGGACACCAAAATTGGTCATGCAGTTGATAGTGAGGAGGATTGCTGTTGACATCAAGGTCACATTTGACAGAATGTGGCATCAAGGAGCCCTAGCAAAACTGGAGTCAGAGGTAATCAGGGGGAAAACTCTCCCCTGGTTGGAGTCATACCTAGCACAAAGGAAGATGGTTGTGGTTGCTGGAGGTCAGTCATCTCAACTCCAGGACATCACTGCAGGAGTTCCTCAGGGTAATGTCCTCAGCCCAGCCATCTTCAGCTGCTTCATCAATGACCTTCCTTCCATCATAAGGTCAGAAGTGGGGATGTTTGCTGATGATTGCACGATATTCAGCACCATTTGCAACTCCTCAGATACTGAAGCAGTCCATGCCCAAATGCAGCAAGACCTGGACAATATCCAGGCTTGGGCTGACAAGTGGCAAGTAACATTTGCACCACACAGGTGCCAGTCAATGACCATCCCCAGCAAGAGAGAATCCAACCATCGCCCATTGATGTTCAATGGCATTACCATCACTGAATCCCCCACTATCCTGGGGGGTTACCATTGACCAGAAACTGAACTGGACCAGCCATATAAATGCTATGCTTACAAGAGCAGGTCAGAGGTTACGAATCCTGCAACGAGAACTCACCTCCTGACTCCCCAAAGCCTGTCCACCATCTACAAGGCACACGTCAGGAGTGTGATGGAATACACCCCACCTGCCTGGATGAGTGCAGCTCCCACAACAATCAAGAAGCTTGACACGATCCAGGACAAAACAGCCCGCTTGATTGGCATCATATCCACAAACATTCACTCCCTCCACCACCAATGCACAGTAGCAGCAGTGTGTACCATCTACAAGATGCATTGCAGAAACTCACCAAGGCTCCTCTGACAGCATCTTCCAAACCCACAACCACTACCATCTAGAAGGACAAGGACAGCAGATAGATGGGAACACCACCACTTGGAAGTTCCCCTCCAAGTCACTCACCATCCTGATTTGGAAATATATCGCCGTTCCTTCACTGTCGCTGGGTCAAAATCCTGGAACTCCCTCCCTAACAGCACTGTGGGTGTGCCTACACCACATGGACTGCAGCAGTTCAAGAAGACAGCTCACCACCACCTTCTCAAGGGCAATTAGGGATGGGCAATAAATGTTGGCCCAGCCAGTGAATCCCGTGAATGAATAAAAAATATCAATGGTCAGGTGGGCAGAAAAGTGGGAAATGGAATTCAACCCAGAGAAGCGAGAGGTGATGCATTTAGGGAGGTCAAAAAAAGCAAAGGATTACACAATAAATATGAGGTTACTTAGAGGAGTCGAGGAAATGAGGGGCCTTGGAGTGAATGTCCACAGATCCCTGAAAGTAGCAGGACAGGTTGATAAGGTGGTTAACAAGGCATTTGGAATCCTTTCATTTATTGGCTGAGGCACAGAATATAAGAGCAAGGAGGTTATGCTGGGACTATAATAAACATTAGTTAGGCCAAAATGTGAGTGCTGTGTGCAGTTCTGGTCACCTCATTACAGAAAGGATGTAATTGCATTAGAGAGAGGTCAAAAGAGATTTACTAGGATGTTGCCAGGACTGAAATTGCAGCTTTGAGGAAAGATTGGATATCCTCTGCCATTTCCACCAAGTCCAGCATGATGCCACCACCAAACACATCTTCCCTTCACCCCCCCCCGGTGGCATTCTGTAGGAATTGTTCCCTCCGGGACACCCTGGTCCACTCCTCCATCACCCCCTACTCCTCATCCTCCTCCCACAGCACCTTCCCATGTAACTGTAGAAGGTGCAACACCTGCCCCTTCACTTCCCCTCTCCTCACCGTCCAAGGGCCCAAACGCTCTTCTCAAGTGAAGCAGCATTTCACTTGCACTTCCCTCAACTTAGTCTACTGCATTCGTTGCTCCCAATGCGGTTTCCTCTACATTGGAGAGACCAAACGCAGACTGGGTGACCGCTTTGCAGAACACCTTAGGTCTGTCCGCAAGCATGACCCAGACCTCCCTGTCGCTTGCCATTTCAGCACTCCACCCTGCTCTGCTCTCATGCCCACATGTCCATCCTTGGCTTGCTGCATTGTTCCAGTGAAGCTCAACGCAAACTGGAGGAACAGCACCTCATCTTCCGACTAGACACTTTACAGCCTTCCGGACTGAATATTGAGTTCAACAATTTTAGACCATGAACTCTCTCCTCCATCCCCACCCCCTTTCCGTTTTTTCCCCCTCCTTTTTGTTTTTTCCAATAATTTATATAGGTTTTTCTTTTCCCACCTATTTCCATTATTTTTAAATGTATTTCCATCCATTGTTTTATCTCTACCTTTTAGCCTTTTTAGATTCCTTCACCCCACCCCACCCCCACTAGAGCTATCTGTACCTTGCTTGTCCTGCTTTCTACCCTTAATTAGCATCATTCCTTAGATAATATCACCACCTTCAACACCTCTTTGTCCTTTTGTCTGTGACATCTTTTGTTTATCTCCACCTATCACCGGCCCTCTATCCAGCTCTTCTTGTCCCAACCCCCGTCCCCGTAAACCAGCTTATATTTCACCCCTCTTCTATTTTCACTTAGTTCTGTTGAAGGGTCATGAGGACTCGAAAGGTCAACTGTGCTCCTCTCCACCCATGCTGCCAGACCTGCTGAGTTTTTCCAGGTATTTCTGTTTTTGTTTTGGATAGGCTGTGTTTGTTTTCCTTGGAACATGGGAGGCTGAGGGAAGATTAGATTGAGATATACAAAATTGTGAGGGGCCTGGATAAAGTGGATGGGAAGAGCCTACTTTCTTTAGCAGACAGGGCAGTGACTAGGGGGCATGGATTTTAAGTGATTGATAGACAGATTAGAGAGGAGGTGAGGAAAAGATTTTTCACCTAGAGGATTGTGGGGGTCTGGAACTCACTGCCTGAAAGGGGAGTAGAGGCAGAAACCCTCAACCCATTTAAAGGTGTCTGGATATGAAATTCAAGAACCAGCAAGGCTACGGATTAAATGCTGGAAAATGGGATTAGGCTGGTGCAGACATGATGGGCCAAGTGGCCTCTTTCTGTGCTATAAAATTTCTATGATTCTATGGTTTCTATAACTCTGCAACTGAAAGTTATAATGGCTGATTGTATAAGAAGGGAGTGGTTCTGATCACAGGGTGTGGAATAAATTGTCTCTAATCTCCTCAAACAGTGATTCATCCAAAAACCATCTCTGCCAAAGGGTAGGGCCCTTGGGCGTGGAGCAAAGGAAACCCAACCCCTCCCGAAACAACCAGTGGGATGTGAAAGAGGGAGGATCCTACAGTTGTAAGGTTCTGATTGGGACATGGCTGATCAGTTAAGCCAATAAGCAGGATTGGGAGCTCTTTAATAAGTCCAGTTCCTAGTATGTGGACTCCTGGATTCCAGATTCTGCAGCTTGGTAAGGGGGGTGTTGTGAACAGTGTATTCTGACGGAAGCTTGTCTGTAAAATATAAATCTGTGAGGTATAATTTGAAGGGTAATTGTTTGTTCAATTAACTTTTTAAAAGTTTGAAAAATAACTAATCTATTTCAGTAGGACTTTTCTTATGTTTTGAGTTTTAAACTTTCAAATAATATTTGTTTTACTGGAATGTAAAGTTTGCTTTGTTGTAATTAATTTCTGTTGATTTTAAATTTCAAAACTCCAGGATTGCAGCTGTGCCACTCCCTTGTTAAACATTGAACTGTGAAGTGTGTCTTCCGATCTGAAGGCTGCTTTGTATTTCATGTGTTTGATGTTGTCACTCTCGCTTTCACCTATAGAATGTCTGAAACTGTTCCTAACCCTGTACAGAGAAACAGTACATGTTCCCCAATTCTGCAGTGGAAAATGATGTAAAATGGAGAATGTTACAAATGGAGTCAATGGAACTGGGCATCTAGCCCAGAATGGGATGGGCCCAGAATGTGCTGTGTGCCAGAAGCTTGGATTTTTCAAGATTGGGATCTATTTCTCTGTCCAGGGGCTGCTCAGATGGATGGATTGCAAAGGCAAAACAAGAATGGAAATAATGCACTTAGAATCCCCCATACCCAACACGAGTCTACCTGCAGTGTTAGCTGTAATGTCTCAGATCAGTAGTGTGGGTGGGAGTGTTTGACCCATGATCTGGCCATTACTTTCAGCGAGTGAGAACTGTTTCTCATTTTAAGTGTAAAGTTAAAATAAAACCTGTTGCTGCCCAGTAATTGTATTGTTAGTACCCAGAACTGTTGAGTCCTGCAAATGGTTGCTCCAGGTTAATTCTTTACTAACTGCACCTCTTTAGTTTAGTTTATAGATTGATTCTCCGGCCTCATCATGTCAGCCCACCTTACTGATCTGGAAAAATGCATGCAAACGATGATTGCTGTTTTCCACAAGTATTCAGGCCAGGAGGAAAACCAAAACAAATACACACTGAGCAACAGAGAACTGAAGGACCTGTTGGACAAGGAACTAAGCAGTTTCATGAAGGTATGTGATGGTTACAATGAGTAATGAAAAATGGCTCGGGTGAGAAGTTAAACTTTAAGACCGCAAAGAAAGTCGCTTCTGTTTAGAATGGAGTTGTGGAGAGGAAACAGACAACCAACCCACTCTCAGGAAGAGGCCAGGAAGACCGTTTGAGGAGTTTTTGAGCTTCTATTTGTCCAAGCTTTATTCTATCCCATAATGAAAGCAGAGTGCTGGAAATACTCAGCATTTGTGGCAGTATCCGTGGAGTGAGAAACCGTTAACAAGTGGGATTTTCCGGCTCTGCCAGCAATGGGCATCACTGTGGGTGGGGCTGGAAAATTCCACCGAACATTGAGTCGAATTTAGCCTCCTTCAGAAATTGAGTCAAATTAAACTCAAAACATTAACTCTGTTTCTCTCTCCAGAGATGCTGCCAGACCTGCTGAGTATTTCCAGCACTTTTTATTTCAGGTTTCTAGCATCTGCAGTATTTTGCTTTTATTATTGTCCTGTTGCTACCCCTTGCTGCTCTCCTTTCACAGCTGCCCTCAACACTAGCTCTGTTAGTGAACAATGGAAAGTTTGAAAGTTGCATAATTTTTATTACCTGTTCTGTTCTCAGGGAGCCACTGATCCTGAAGGTTTGAAGGCAATTACGAAAAAACTAGATATCAATCAAGACGGAGAGGTGAATTTTGAAGAGTTTGCAGTCATGCTCGCCTCAATCACTATCGTGTGTAATGAATTTTTTGTTCAGCACCTTAAACAAAGCAAATAAAGGACAGAAAATGCTGGCTGTATCTAGCTCTGGATATAAAGATGTATACTGCTTTACTTAAATAAAAAAACAAAGACCAAATATCAATTTGTTTTGATTTTTTTTCTTCCCCCCCCCCCCCCCTCCCCCCTCTGTTTGAGACTCTGATATTGACAAGGAGAGGTGAGTTTCAGGGAGCAGGGGTGAGGTTGGGGTTTGATGCCACAGTGACCTTTTCTTGACTGAATTCCTGCCCAGAGATCACCCTGATTGGCTGTTTGACTTCCAATTGTGCAGGAAGCAGGTTGTAACCACTCAGGAGCCCACACTGCAAATGGATTTGGTGGGGGCGGAAGGGCTCTGATTTCCAAACCTCTTTGGTTGAGTTTGGGAATCCCAAAACTATCTTGGGGATTGCACAAATAAAGCTGTAAAGCAGGATAAGTGTGAGGCTCCTGGACTCATCCGATTTTAAATGCCAGCCAGCTTCTGGGATTGGATTGGCTATTAGTACCCTGCTCCCCTCAACCCCATCCTGTTTCTGTTAAACCTAAAAGTGGACAACCTGTGTCAGCTTTGGGATTTTTAAACTTTAAACTTCTCACCTAACCCCCAAGCCGCCACACAGTCCCATCTCCACACTGAGGATACCCTCCAACGTGTTGTGTGGTGCTACTAGCCTGCTAAATGGGATAACAACTCAAAACTGGGCATCCATTAGATGCAGTGAGCCATCGCCAGCAGAATTCTATTCGTACCCCAGCATATCCCCCACTCCACCATTACCATCAAGCGAGTGGGCCAACACTGGTTGAATGAAGTGTACAGGAGGGTGTGCCAGGAGCAGCATCAGACATACCTAAAAAAGGCCAACCTGGTGAGGTTACAACTTGGGACTATTTTGGTGGCAAACAGCATAAGCAGCAAGCGATAGACAGATGTCAAGAAGATATAATGTTATTGGAAATTATTTTAAAATATAATTTACCGGTGTCTGTGTCTATGTATGTGTGTGTGCGTTTTAATTGGATTAAAGCCAGCTGGTCTGGAGGCTTTGATGTATAGAAAAGAAGTAGATTTGAAATGTTAATTAGGCATGGGGACAATTTGCATTTTTTCTTTAAACAAACGAGTGTAGCTTGGATTCAAAGAGAGGGAGTAAAATATTACACCCAACCAGGTGAAGCTCACAAAGGGGAGGATTTTTCCCTTGTCAGCCAGGCTCGACACTGGTGGGTGGGTGTGGTCAGGAAGTCAACTGCCACTGGGCCACGATTTCACGCTGGTGGGCCAATTAACGGAGGGGGGGAGGGGGGGGGGTGCGCAATCCTCAGACACTGTTTCCCCAGGGGTCAGGGGAATCTTCGCTCAGACATTGTTTCCCGGGTGGGGCGGTGAGACAGAGACAGGGGCTGTCCCTATTCTCAGAATCAGAGAATTCTGTTTGGGCTGGAGATTCCACAGAACAAGCTAAACGGTCTTAAAATCTAGAGTTGGCCCAACCTGCAGATGTTTCCTATGCACTGGTACCTGTTACCTGTGTTCACCCCCTACAGCACAACACTGACTAAAACAAGGTGAGTTTGAGTTGCTTTTCATTCGGGTTAGGCTATTAAGAGTAACAAGGCAGCTGGATGGAGTTGAGGTGCAGCCATAACCTCATTGAATGATTGAACAGATTGCAGGGGGTGAACGACCTGCACCTCTTTCTTGTGAGACGTCCTGAGGTTGTGAAAAAGACAATATGAATGAAAGTTGTTTTTCTTCTCCATGTTTGAAGATGTTATGTTTTGAACAGGATGTTCCTGGTTTTCGAGTTCCAGCCCATGAAGTAAACATGGTGAGAACTGGAAAAGCCAGCTGTGTGGGGCTGATGTGATCTTGTTTGAACATGTATTTTGCATCAGGCAAATGAAGAAGCCGTTTGTTCTGAATGAATTCTCTGTGTTGTTGCCATTATCGACGCTGTTCTGGGTCAGCCCAGTTCCGGCCCATTATTGACCCAGTATTGGCTTTGTGTTATTCCGAGTCTGTGCTTCCATGATGGATTTTGTTATTTCTGAGTTTGTTTGGGCCATAACAGAGTTTATTTAAAAATGAACCAACGTACATCGTCACTGAAATCCTTACTCGGGATCAGTCAGTCACAGGGACACAACCCAAACTGAAACCGGGGGACTTTCAGAGGGAGGTCGTCCATCCAAGTTTTCATAAAATATCCCCCGGTTTGATTTTTAAACAGTACCTTCTTGTTAATCGGCTGATTAAAACCTATGGGAGCATGGGAACAGGAGGAGGCCATTCAGCCCCTTGAGACTGTTCCACAATTCAATCAGGGCTGATTTCTATTTCAAGCCCACATGCCCGGCTTGGCTTCATGTCCTTGTTTGGTTTTTGATTGTCCACAAAATGAATGAATCAATATGTTAACCGGAATTTGGAATTGCAATTTGTTTAAAGTTAGTCTGAACTAGAAAATGTTTTGTCAGAACTTAAGAAACATCCAAAATGCTAATTTAGAGAGAAGCATTCGCACTCTCAGCATTTCCCAAATTGCTTTACAACAACTGATGTACTTTAAAACTGTTGTAATGTGGGAAACCTGGCAGCCAATTTTCACACAGCAAGATCCCAAAAGACCCCATAAACAGAAATGTGATAATGACCGGATAACTCGTTAGTGATAAGCAGATAAATATTGTTTTATAAATGTTAAATATTAATAAATATAATTAAATTATTTATAGTGGTTAGGGGATAAATGTTGACCAGGACACTAGGCAGAACTCCCCTGCTCTTCTTCAACATTGTGACGGTGGGATGTTTACAACTGAGTGCAGCACTCCCTCAGTACTGACCCTCAGACAGTGCATCAGTCCAAGTTGGGATCTGTAATAAGTGCTGGCCTTGCAACAAAACCAGCTTCTGCTAAGTGAGTGGACAATCCACCAGAAGGCGCTGGTGAGAAGTAACAAGCATTCTGGGAGAAGTCATCGCAGCCACCGTGACTCAGGAGGGAACCGAGGAGAAGGACTCTTGCACTCAACAGGAGGAAGGGCATCCAACAGAGGGCACTGGTGAGAAGTGATTGAAGCATTCTGGGAGAAGTCATCGCAGCCACCGCAACTCAGGATGGAACTGAAGAAAGGACCCACTGTCAAAGAACGGAATAACCCCAAATATTACATTGCTGTAGTGTTTCCATCCCTCTCTCCTCCTCAAATCTAAAAAAAAAAGGATGAGGCTGTGCCTTCAGGAGTGCACCAGACCTGCGAGGGACACTCTGAAAGTAGATTTTAAAGAAAAAGCAGCTGATTGGTGAGTAACCCTGGGGAACAGACTCGGAGGGAGGAAGGAAGGGAGGAGCACAAATCTAGCTTACCTCAGGGATTTGCAGCCTTGTCTCTAGGGAGCAGACTTGGAGGGAGGAGCACTGGTGCGGTGACCTCGGGGCACAGAGTAACTGAAGCCAAAACTGAAAAAGTGACGCCACAGGAAAGCTGTGACCTGATTGGTTGGTAGGAAATGTGCACCAAATTTGAAAAATATCACTGCAAAGCTAATTAATAAATTAATTATCTAAGTGGAGATGGCTGGGCAGGTGATGTGCTGTAGTTGTATGATGTGGGAGCTGGCAGATCCCATTGCGAGCTGCAGTGACCAAATCTGCAGCAAGTGTTGGTTGCTGGAGGAACTCTGGCTCAGAATTGATGAGCTGGAGTCCGAGCTCCAGATGCTGTGGCACATCCGGGAGGGGGAGATTTACCTGGACGCTTTGTTTCAGGAGGCGGTCACACCTGGTAGATTAAGTACCTCAAGTCCGATCAGTGGGCAGGGTCAGCAGGGTGTGACTGCAAATGAGGCAGGTAGAGGAATCCTGTGTTCAGGAACAGAGGAACCTCAGCTCTTGACCTTATCCAACAGGTACGAGGTACTTGCTCCCTGTGTGGGATGAGGAACAGGGCTGTAGGGAGGATGAGCCAGCTGACCACAGAACCGTGGCACAGGAGGGCATTCAAGAGGGGGGAGCAAAAAGACAAGTGGTAATTGTAGGGGATTCTATAATTAGGGGAATTGATAGCTTCCTTTATAAGAAGGATCGAGAGTCTCACATGGTATGTTACCTGCCCGGTGCCAGGGTGAGGGACATCTGACTGGCTTGAAAGGATATTGGAGAGGAAGGGGGAGGATCCAATTGTTGTGGTCCATGTCAGGACAAATAGCATAGGTAAGACTAGGAAAGAGGACCTGTTTGGGGATTATCAGGAACTAGGAACTAAATTAAAGAACAGGTCCTCAAGGGTTATAATCTCCGGATTACTACCCGAGCCACTTGCAAATTGGCATGGGGATGCGAGAATAAGGGAAGTAAACACATGGCTAAAGGAATGGTGTGGGAAAGTGGGGTTCCATTTCGTGGGGCACTGGCATCAGTATTGGAACAGGATGGATCTGTACTGTTGGGACGATCTCCACCTGAACTGATCTGGGACCAATGTTCTAGTGAAAAGGGTAAATAGGGTGGTCAACAGGACTTGAAAGTTGTTTGGGGGGGGTGGGGGGGGAATCATGGAAAATTATGAAAAAACTGAAAAGAAAGGAGATCCCTGGAGAGGCTATTAAAGTCTCCAGAACACAAAATAGGACAGTGTTTGGAAGGGTTAGGAATCTCACTTCAAGCACATCAGATAAAGGGATGACAATGAGAAAGGGGATGGGAAATACAGGACTGAAGGTGTTGTGTCTGAATGCATGCGGTATATGAAATAAGGTAAAATGAGCTTGTGGCGCAGATTGAAATTGGCGGGTATGATGTGGTGGGCATTATGGAGACATGGCTGCAAGGGGATCAGGACTGGGAGCTAAATATCCAAGGATGTACATCCTATTGAAAAGATAGGCAGGTTGGCAGAGGGGGTGGGTTTGCTTTGTTAGTAAGAAATGAAATTAAATCGAGAGCAAGAAATGATGTAGGGTCAGATGATGTAGAATCTGTGTGGGTAGAGTTGAGGAACCGCAAAGGTAAAAAAAAAACCATAATGGGAGTTATGTACAGGCCTCCGAACAGTAGTCAGGATGTGGGGCACAAGATATGCCAGGAGATAGAAAAGCTGTGTAAGAAAGGCAAGGTTACAGTGATCATGGGGGATTTCAATATGCAGGTAGACTGGGAAAATCAGGTTGGTAGTGGATCCCAAGAAAAGGAATTTGTGGAATGTCTACGAGACGGCTTTTTGGAGCAGCTTGTGGTGGAGCCCACTAGGGAACACGCAATTCTAGATTTAGTGATGTATAATGAGGCAGATTTGATAAGGGAGCTTAAGGTAAAGGAACCCTTAGGATGAAGTGACCATAATATGATAGAATTTACCCTGCAATTTGAGAGGAAAAAGCTAGAATCAGATGTAATGGTATTACAGTTGAATAAAGGCAACTACAGAGGCATGAGGGAGGAGCTGGCCAGAATTGACTGGGAGATGAGCCTAGCAGGAAAGACAGTGGAACAGCAATGGCAGGAGTTTCTGGGAGTAATTTGGGAGACACAGTAAAAATTCATCCCTAGGAAGAAGAAGCATACTAAAGGGAGGACGAGGCAACCATGGCTGACAAGGGAGGTCAGGGACAGCATAAAAGCTAAAGAGAAAGCATACAATGTGGCGAAGAGCAGTGGGAAACCTACAAAGACCAACAGAGGACAACTAAAAAAGAAAAAGGAGGGAGAAGATTAAATATGAGGGTAAACTAGCCAGTAATATAAAAGAAGATTGCAAGAGTTTTTTTAGATATAAAAAAGGTAAAAGAGAGGCAAAAGTGGACATTATGCAGCTGGAAAATGATGCTGGAGAAGTAGTAGTGGAGAACAAAGAAATGGCGGAGGAACTGAATAGGTACTTTGTGTCAGTCTTCATAGTGGAAGACACGAGTGACATCCCCAAAGTTCAAGAGAGTCGGGGGGGCAGAGGTGAGTATGGTGGCCATTACCAAGGAGAAAGTGCTAGGAAAACTGCAAGGTCTGAAGCTGGATAAATCACCTGGACAAGATGGATTACACTCCAGAGTTCTGAAGGAGATAGCTGAAGAGATAGTGGAGTCAGGGAGGGTCCCAGAGGACTGGAAAATTGCTAATGTAACCCCCCCTGTTTAAGAAGGGAGTGAGGAAAAAGATGGGAAATTACAGGCCAATTAGCCCGACCTCAGTCGTTGGTAAGATTTTAGAGTCCATTATTAAGGATGAGATTTCACAATACTTGGAAGTGCATGGTAAAATAGGGCACAGTCAGCATGGTTTCATCAAGGGGAGGTCATGCCTGACAAATCTGTTAGAATTCTTTGAGGAGGTAATGAGTAGGTTAGACAAAGGAGAGCTAATGGATGTTATCTACTTGGACTTCCAGAAGGCTTTTGACAAGGTGCCACACAGGAGGCTGCTCAGTAAGATAAGAGCCCATGGTGTTAGAGGCAAGGTACTAGCATGGATAGAAGATTGGCAGGAGGCAGAGAGTGGGGATGGCGGCTGGTGACCAGTGGAGTTCCACAGGGGTTAGTTTTGGAACCACAACTTTTCACTTTATACATTAATGATCTAGATGAAGGAACTGAGGGCATCCTGGCTAAGTTTGCAGATGATATAAAGATAGATGGAGGGACAGTAAGTATTGAGGAGGCGGGGAGGCTGCAGAAGGATTTGGACAGGTTAGGAGAATGGGCAAAGAAGTGGCAGATGGAATACAACGTGGGGAAGTGTGAGGTCATGAACTTTGGTAGGAAGAATAGAGGCATAAACTATTTTCTGGATGGGGAGAGAATTCAGGAATCTGGAGTGCAAAGGGACTTGGGAGTCCTAGTCCAGGATTCTCTTAAGGTGAACTTGCAGGTTGAGTCGGTAGTTAAGGTAGCAAATGCAATGTTGGCATTTATTACGAGAGGACTAGAATATAAAAGCAGGGATATGCCACTGAGGCTTTATAAGGCTCTGGTCAGACCACATTTAGAATATCGTGAGCAATTTTGGGCCCCGTATCTCAGGAAGGATGTGCTGGCCTTGGAGAGGGTCCAGAGGAGGTTCACGAGAATGATCCCAGGAATGAAAGGCTTAACATATAAGGAATGTTTGAGGACTCTGGGTCTATACTTGGAGTTTAAAAGGATGAGGGGGGGGATCTGATTGAAACTTACAGAATACTGAAAGGCCTGGATAGAGTGGACGTGGGGAAGATGTTTCCATTAGTAGGAGAGACTAGGACCCGAGGGCACAGCCTCAGAGTAAAGGGAAGACCTTTTAGAACAGAGATGAGGAGAAACTTCTTTAGCCAGAGAGTGGTGAATCAATGGAATTCATTGCCACAGGAGGCTGTGGATGCCAGGTCATTGAGTGTATTTAAAACTGAGGTAGAAAGGTTCTTGATTGGTAAAGGGATCAAAGGTTACGGGGAGAAGGCGGGAGAATGGGGTTGAGAAACTTATCAGCCATGATTGAATGGCAGAGCAGACTTAATGGGCTGAATGGCCTAATTTCTGCTCCTATGTCTTATGATCTTACCCCATTTAGTCTTTGTCAGATGCCTGATACTCCTTAATGCCCACTAGACAACTTCTCCGCTGTTGGGCTAGCTGGGGGATGCTGTGGGTGTGGACAAGGTGAGTACCTGCGAGGATTGCTTGCCTGGACGAGAAGGAGAGCAAATATACTGCTTCCCTTAAACTCCACTCTGGAAATTTACCTTCAGCAGCTTCACTGCCACCAACAACTTTCCAAATATATTGTGTCCCCTGGTTTCCCAGAATCTCATGGGAGACCCAAATTTCACCAAAACTGGTGCTGTAAAAATCATCGACGGACAGGAACGTTGTGGGAAATGAATTTGCTCTGCGCTCCCTTTCCCACCGATTGGGGCGAGGAGTAAGAAATAAAATTTCCTGTTTATTTCTGGTTTTATACCACAAATCAGGCCCTTTCTCCCACAAGCTCCATACTCGTGTTAATGCTCCATCTGACTCTCATCCCATTTCGCCTACGTCTCACCCCGTCAACTACATGGATGGCTGGTGCTTTACTGAGCAGTTTGTAGGCCTCCCTGAGTCAGTTTTTAAAGGGTGCTTATTGAACCAGCACAACAATGACTTGTATTCACAGAGTCTCTTTATATAATAAAACACCCCAAGACGCTTCACTGAAGTGTTATCGAACAATATTTTACACCAAATCTTATAAGGTGGTGACCAAAAGCTTTGTCAAAGAGGTTGATTTTAAAGGAGTAGGCTTAAAGGGGGAGAGAGAGAGAGGGAGAGGTTTAGGGAGGGAATTCTAGAGCTTAGGGCCCAGGCAGCTGAAGGCATGGCCACCAATGGTGGTTTGAAGGCTGGCGGTGCCAAAAACTCCAGACTTGGAGGAGCGCTGAGCCCTTAGAGGGCTGGAAGGGAGTACAGAAATAGGACATAAAAAATAAAAAATTGGAGCAGGTTTACCCTTGAGCCTGGCTGATCTTCTATCTCAGACGCCTTCCACACTTATCCCCAAACCCTAAATTCCCTTAGTCTCCAGAAATCTATCAACCTCTGACTTGAATATATTCAATGAGCTCAGCTGCCTAGGAATCCTCCCTAAACCTCTCCACCTCGCTTTCTTCCTTTAAACCCCAGTTCTTAATCAGGTTTGTGGCCATCGGTCCTAATATTGCCTCATGTGACTCGAAATGTTTTTTCGTAATGCTCCTGTGAAGCACGTTGGGTTGTTTTATGCATTATTAAAAGGCACTATAAAAATGCAGCTTGTTCTTATTCAGCTACCAAGCACAGTTCCCTAGTACAGAGATATAACCCTCTCTTAATGGAGATTTCTCCCCATTGCAGTCCTAAATGGCTGACACTCATCCTAAGACTATGTCCCCTTTGTTCTGGATTCCCAAGCCAGGGGAAACATTCTCCCAGCATCCACCCAGTCTGATCCCTTAAGAATTTAATCCTTTTCAATAAGATCGTCTCTGTCTTCTAAATTCAAGGGAATATAGACTCATTCCCCTTAATCTCTTCTCACACGGCCATCCCTATCATTTTAGGAATCAGCCTAGTGAATCTTTGCTGCGACTCCCTCTAAGACAAATCTGTCCTTCCTTAGGTAAGGAAACCAAAGCTGGACACAATACTCCAGGTGCGGTCTCACCAAGTCTTATCTACTCTTACACTGCAATCTCTTTGTAGTAAAGGCTAACATATCATTCGCTTATCTATTTGTTCGCTCCACCTACATGCAGTGAGGGAAAAGCAAAGCTATGGAGAATTTTGAAAACAAGGATGTGAATTTTAAAATCAAGACATTACTCAGTTGGGTCTAATACGAGCCTGTAAGCAATGTGTGAACATGAGTAAGGATACAGGCAGCAGATTTTCAAATGAACTCTAAACCTTTCTCTCTAATGTGCCCATATCTGTATCAAAGCTCATGGTGGTAGCAAGTTTCACATTCTCAGTAAAGATGTGTTTTCTGAATTCCCTTTTGGATTTATTGCTGACGGCTTTATATTTATGGGAAACAAAAACAGAATTACTTGGAAAAACTCAGCAGGTCTGGCAGCATTGGCTGAGAAGAAAAGAGTTGACGTTTCGAGTCCTCATGACCCTTCAACAGAACTGAGTGATTCTTAGGAAAGGGGTGAATTATAAGCTGGTTGAAGGTGGGGGGATGGGGCAGCTGGTGGGGTTGTAGGGACAAGCAAGCAGTGATTGGAGCAGATAATCAAAAGATGTCACAGACAAAAGAACAAAAGAACACAGAGGTGTTGAAGGTGGTGATATTATCTAAACGAATGTGCTAATTAAGAATGGATGGTAGGGCACTCAAGGTATAGCTCTAGTGGGGGTGGGGTGGAAAGGCTAGCAGAGCATAAAAGATTTAAAAATAATGGAAATAGGTGGGAAAAGAAAAATCTATATAAATTATTGGAAAAAACGAAAGGAAGGGGGAAGAAACAGAAAGGGGGTGGGGATGGAGGAAGGAGTTCAAGATCTAAAGTTGTTGAACTCAATATACAGTCCGGAAGGCTGTAAAGTGCCTAGTCGGAAGATGAGGTGCTGTTCCTCCAGTTTGCATTGGGCTTCACTGGAACAATGCAGCCAACCAAGGACCGACATGTGGGCAAGAGAGCAGGGTGGAGTGTTAAAATGGCAAGCGACAGGGAGGTTTGGGTCATTCTTGCGGACAGATCGCAGGTATTCTGCAAAGCGGTCGCCTAGTTTACGTTTGGTCTCTCCAATGTAGAGGGACCGCATTGGGAGTGACGAATGCAGTAGACTAAGTTGGGGGAAATGCAAGTGAAATGCTGCTTCACTTGAAAGGAGTGTTTGGGCCCTTGGATGGTGAGGAGAGAGGAAGTGAAGGGACAGGTGTTACATCTTTTGCGTGGGCATGGGGTGGTGCCATAGGTGGGGGTTGAGGAGTAGGGGGTGATGGAGGAGTGGACCAGGGTGTCCCGGAGGGAATGATCCCTATGGAATGCTGCCGGGGGGGTGAAGGGAAGATGTGTTTAGTGGTGGCATCATGCTGGAGTTGGCGGAAATGGCGGAGGATGATCCTTTGAATACGGAGGCTAGTGGGGTGATAAGTGAGGACAAGGGGGACCCTATCATGTTTCTGGGAGGGAGGAGAAGGCGTGAGGGTGGATGCGCGGGAGATGGGCCGGACACGGTTGAGGGCCCTGTCAACGACCGTGGGTGGAAAACCTCGGTTAAGGAAGAAGGAGGACATGTCAGAGGAACTGTTTTTGAAGGTAGCATCATCAGAACAGATGTGATGGAGGCAAAGGAACTGAGAGAATGGAATGGAGTCCTTACAGGAAGGGGGGTGTGAGGAGCTGTAGTCGAGGTAGCTGTGGGAGTCGGTAGGCTTGTAATGGATATTGGTGGACAGTCTATCACCAGAGATTGAGACAGAGGGGTCACGGAAGGGAAGGGAAGTGTCAGAGATGGACCATGTGAAAATGATGGAGGGGTGGAGATTGGAAGCAAAATTAATAAATTTTTCCAAGTCCCGACGAGAGCATGAAGCAGCACCGAAGTAATCATCGATGTACCGGAGAAAGAGTTGTGGAAGGGGGCCGGAGTAGGACTGGAACAAGGAATGTTCCACATACCCCATAAAGAGACAGGCATAACTGGGGCCCATGCGGGTACCCATAGCAACACCTTTTATTTGGAGGAAGTGAGAGGATTTGAAGGAGAAATTGTTCAGCTTGAGAACAAGTTCAGCCAGACGGAGGAGAGTAGTGGTGGATGGGGATTGTTTGGGCCTCTGTTTGAGGAAGAAGCTAAGGGCCCTCAGACCATCCTGGTGGGGGATGGAGGTGTAGAGGGATTGGACATCCATGGTGAAGAGGAAGCGGTTGGAGCCAGGGAACTGGAAATTGTTGATGTGACGTAAGGTGTCAGAGGAATCACAGATGTAGGTGGGAAGGGACTGGAAAAGGGGAGGGAGAAGGGAGTCAAGATAATGAGAAATGAGTTCTGTGGGGCAGGAGCAAGCTGACACGATCGGTCTATGGGGACAGTTCTGTTTGTGGATTTTGGGTAGGAGGTAGAAGCGGGCTGTCCGAGGTTGGGCGACTATCAGGTTGGAAGCTGTGGGAGGAAGATCTCCAGAGGAGATGAGGTCAGTGACAGTCCTGGAAACAATGGCTTGATGTTCAGTGGTGGGGTCATGGTCCAGGGAGAGGGAGGAAGTATCTGCAAGGTGACACTCAGCCTCCGCGAGGTAGAGGTCAGTGCGCCAGACAACAACAGCACCACCCTTGTCAGCGGGTTTGATGACAATGTTGGGGTTGGACCTGAGAGAACGGAGTGCAGTAAGTTCAGAGAGGGACAGATTAGAATGGGTGAGAGGAGCAGAGAAATTGAGATGACTAATGTCGCGCCGACAGTTCTCAATGAAAAGATCAAGAGAAGGTAAGAATCCAGAGGGAGGGGTCCATGTGGAGGGAGAATATTGGAGGTGGGTAAAAGGATCGGTTGAACGGGGAGAGGACTCCTGCCCAAAGAAGTGAGCACGGAGACGAAGGCAGCGGAAGAAGAGTTCAGCATTGTGCCGAAGCCGAAATTCATTGAGGTGAGGGCGTAGGGGTATGAAACTAAGTCCTTTGCTGAGCACTGAATGTTCAGCGTCAGAGAGGGGAAGGTCAGGGGGTATAGTGAATACACGGCTGGGGCTGGGATTGGAAGATGAGGTGGGGACAGAGGGACAGGCAGGGGTGGAGGGTCCTAGATGGGTGTTGGTGTCGAAGAGTTGTTGGAGCTTGCATTCCTTAGCACTTGAGAGAAAAAGAGAAAAAAAAAGTTTCTTGTTGAGGCGTCGGATGACATGTCAAACCTACTGACAAGGGTGGTGCTGTTGTTGTCTGGCGCACTGACCTCTACTTCACGAAGGCTGAGCGTCAACTCGCAGACACTTCCTCCTATCTCTCCTTGGACCATGACCCCACCACTGAACATCAAGCCATTGTTTCCAGGACTGTCACTGACCTCATCTCCTCTGGAGATCTTCCTCCCACAGCTTCCAACCTGATAGTCGCCCAACCTCGGACAGCCCGCTTCTACCTCCTACCCAAAATCCACAAACAGAACTGTCCCGGTAGACCGATCGTGTCAGCTTGCTCCTGCCCCACAGAACTCATTTCTCATTATCTTGACTCCCTTCTCTCTCCCCTTGTCCAGTTCCTTCCCACCTACATCTGTGATTCCTCTGACACCTTACGTCACATCAACAATTTCCAGTTCCCTGGCCCCAACCGCATCCTCTTCACCATGGACGTCCAATCCCTCTACACCTCCATTCCGCCACCAGGATGGTCTGAGGGCCCTTAGCTTCTTCCTCGAACAGAGGCCCAAACAATCCCATCCACCACTACTCTCCTCCGTCTGGCTGAACTTGTTCTCACACTGAACAATTTCTCCTTCAACTCCTCTCACTTCCTCTAAATAAAAGGTGTTGCTATGGGTACCCGCATGGGCCCCAGTTATGCCTGTCTCTTTATGGGGTATGTGGAACATTCCTTGTTCCAGTCCTACTCCGGCCCCCTTCCACAACTCTTTCTCTGGTACATCGATGATTACTTCGGTGCTGCTTCATGCTCTCGTCGGGACTTGGAAAAATTTATTAATTTTGCTTCCAATCTCCAACCTCCATCATTTCCACATGGTCCATCTCTGACACTTCCCTTCCGTGACCCCTCCGTCTCAATCTCTGGTGATAGACTGTCCACCAATATCCACTACAAGCCTACCGACTCCCACAGCTACCTCGACTACAGCTCCTCACACCCCGCCTCCTGTAAGGACTCAATTCCATTCTCAGTTCCTTTGCCTCTGTCTCATCTGTTCTGATGATGCTACCTTCAAAAACAGTTCCTCTGACATGTCCTCCTTCTTCCTTAACCGAGGTTTTCCACCCACGGTTAACAGGGCCCTCGTTGACAGGGCCCTCAACAGTGTCTGGCCCATCTCCCATGCATCCACCCTCATGCCTTCTCCCCCTCCCAGAAACATGATAGGGTCCTCCTTGTCCTCACTTATCACCCCACCAGCCTCCGCATTCAAAGGATCATCCTCTGCCATTTCCGCCAACTCCAGCATGATACCACCACCAAACACATCTTCCCTTCACCCCCCCTATCGGCATTCTGTAGGGATCGTTCCCTCCGGGACACCCTGGTTCACTCCTCCATCACCCCCTACTCCTCAACCCCCACCTATGGCACCTCCCCATGCCCACGCAAAAGATGCAACATCTGCCCCTTCACTTCCTCTCTCCTCACCGTCCAAGGGCCCAAACACTCCTTTCAAGTGAAGCAGCATTTCACTTGCATTTCCCCCAACTTAGTCACTCCCAATGCGGTCTCCTCTACATTGGAGAGACCAAACGTAAACTCGGCGACCGCTTTGCGGAACACCTGCGGTCTGTCCGCAAGAATGACCCAAACCTCCCTGTCGCTTGCCATTTTAACACCCCACCCTGCTCTCTTGCCCACATGTCTGTTCTTGGCTTGCTGCATTGTTCCAGTGAAGCCCAACGCAAACTGGAGGAACAGCACCTCATCTTCCGATTAGGCACTTTACAGCCTTCCAGACTGAATATTGAATTCAACAACTTTAGATCTTGAACTCCCTCCTCCATCCCCACCCCCTTTCTGTTTCTTCCCCCTTCCTTTTGTTTTTTCCAATAATTTATATAGATTTTTCTTTTCCCACTTATTCCCATTATTTTTAAATCTTTTATGCCCTTTTAGCCTTTCCACCCCACCCCAACTAGAGCTATACCTTGAGTGCCCTACCATCCATTCTTAATTAGCACATTCATTTAGATAATATCACCAACTTCAGCACCTGTGTTATTTTGTTCTTTTGTCTGTGACATCTTTTGATTATCTGCCCCAATCACTGCTTGCTTGTCCCTACAACCACACCAGCCACCCCATCCCCCCACTTCGCTTCTCTCCCCCCCCCCCCCACAACCACCCGGCGCTCCCCCGCACCACCACTTTAAACCAGCTTATATTTCACCCCTTTCCTAAGAATCACTCAGTTCTGTTGAAGGGTCATGAGGACTCGAAACGTCAACTCTTTTCTTCTCCACCGATGCTGCCAGACCTGCTGAGTTTTTCCACATAATTCTGTTTTTGTTTTTCATTTCCAGCATCCGCAGTTTTTTGTTTTTACTTCTTTATATTTATGGGCCCTAGTTTTAGATTCCCCCAGTCTCTCATGTATCCGTATTTCATCCTCATTTACTAAGATCTTGGTGTCTGGCATTTAATGTTTCAATAAATTCCTGATAAAAGTTTACAAAGATAGGTCAGAACATATTTATGTTAA
The DNA here is from genome assembly GCF_017639515.1 of Carcharodon carcharias. NCBI lineage: Eukaryota > Metazoa > Chordata > Chondrichthyes > Lamniformes > Lamnidae > Carcharodon > Carcharodon carcharias. Next base: position 123,805,900 of record NC_054480.1, on the reverse strand, counting down.
CAGGTCACGAGTGGATGGGATGTTTGATGCAATTTCACAATCTAATCAAAAAAGGGACTTTGTGATGATTCACATGTTAAACTAGAATCTGACGTCAAAGTGCAGCACTGCCTATCAGAGTCTATAGGGAGCAGAGCTAGAAACACTTCCCACTTCCAACAGCGGTCTGATTAATCATGCCTTAAGTGGAGGTGCAGGAAACACATACTCAGTGAGGCGTCTGATATCAAACATGCCCAGAAGGAAATGCACATTATCTGGGAAAACTGCAGCTTCACATTCAAAACAAGATGCAAATGAGGCTCGAATGTTTGTACTAGGAGTTGGTAAAGAGTAGGAGGGGACTTCCAAGAGAAGGGTTAATAGCAAAGAACAGGAAATGTTAGGCTGTGCTCTGGGAAGATGTGAAATAAATGGCCTGAGAGTCAGTGTAAATAAGTAATGTAGGAAAGGAGTGAATATAACTCTAGACTGAAAACCGGAATAACAATCCTTGAGCTAGGGGTCAGTCGGAAAGATTGGTTAGGCTGGGGTTGTTTTCCCTAGACCAGAGGAGGCTGAGGGGTGACCTAATTGAGGTGTACAAAATTATGAGGGGCCTGGATAGGGTAGACAGGAAAGACCTGTTTCCCCTAACTGTGGGGAAAATGACCAGGGGGCAGATTGAGTGATTGGTAGAAGGATTAGAGGGGACATAAGAAAAAGCTTTTCCACCCAGAGGATGGTAGGCATCTGGAATTCACTGCCTAAATTGGTGGTTGAGGCTGAAATGGTCAACTCATTTATAAGGTACCTGGATCTGCATCTGAAGTGCTGTAACCTGCAAGGCTATGGATTGGGTGCTGGAAAGTGGGATTAAAATGAACAGCTAGTTTCTTTTTTCTCTTTTGGCCAGCGCAGGCACGATGGGCTGAATGGACTCTATCTGTGCCATAATTGAGGAGCAAATATGTGCACAATTTGTGGAGGTGTGTAAAAACAATAATAGGGTAATTATATTAGGTGATTTTAACTTTCCCAACATTAATTGGGATAGACATAGTGTTAAGGGCTTGGATGGATTGGAATTCTTAATGTGTACAGGAGAACTTTTTAGGTCAATATGCAGAGGGTTTAGCAAGGGATGGCGCAGTGCTGGATCTAAGTCTGGGGAATGAAGCCGGACAGGTGGCTGAGGTGGTGGTGGGGGAGCATTTTAGTGATAGTGACCACAACATGGTACAGTTTAAGTTTGCTATGGAAAGAAATAGACAAGTTGCAAAAAAATGTTTTGGATTGGGGGAGAGTGAATTTTAGTAAAATAAGGCAGGATCTGGTCAAGGTAGACTGGGAACAGCTACTTCTGGGGGAATCTACAGAAGAGCAGTGGGGGGGCCTTCAAAAAGGAAAAAGTGAGGGTACAGGCTCAACATGTTCCCTCTAGGGTGATAGGAAGGAGTAACAAGCTCAGAGAACATGGATGACCAGAGATATTCAGGTTACGATGAGAAGGAAAAGAGAGGCTTTTAGCAGGTACAAGGGAAGCAAAACAGTGGAGGCAGCGAGAGAGCGCGAGAGAGCGAGCAACCGAGAGAGTGAGTGAGACAAAGCGAGAGAGAGAGGCAGAGCAAGAGCAAGAGACAGAGAGGCAGAGCGCGCGAGAGAGGCAGAGCGCGCGAGAGAGGCAGAGCGCGCGAGAGAGGCAGAGCGCGCGAGAGAGGCAGAGCGCGCGAGAGAGGCAGAGCGCGCGAGAGAGGCAGAGCGCGCGAGAGAGGCAGAGCGCGCGAGAGAGGCAGAGCGCGCGAGAGAGGCAGAGCGCGCGAGAGAGGCAGAGCGCGCGAGAGAGGCAGAGCGCGCGAGAGAGGCAGAGCGCGCGAGAGAGGCAGAGCGCGCGAGAGAGGCAGAGCGCGCGAGAGAGGCAGAGCGCGCGAGAGAGGCAGAGCGCGCGAGAGCATTAGTGGAGTACAGAAAGTGCAGGGTAGAGCTTAAGAAAGCAATTAGGAGAGCAAAGAGGGGATATGAGAAAGCTCTGGCTGGTAAAAGTAGAGAAAATCCCAAGATATTCTATAAGTATATCAATGGGAAGAGGATAACCAGGGAAAGAGTAGGGCACATAAGGGACAATCTATGGATGGAGCCAGAGGACATCGCCAAAGTGTTGAATGAATACTTCACATCCATCTTCACCCAAGAGAATGAGGATGAAGGTATTGAACTTGGAGAGAGACTGCGAGGTTCTTAAGCAAATTGACTTAGGGAGTGACAGAGTATTGGAAGTGTTGGCAGACTTAAAAGCGGACAAATCTCCAGGTCCATATGATTTGTGTCCCAGACTTCTGAGGGAGGAGATCACAGGGGCTCTGACCCAAATTTTTAATTCCTCTCTGGCCATGGGGAGATGCCAGAGGACTGGAGAACAGCTAATGTGGTTCAACTATTTAAGAAGGGTTGTAGAGATTAGCCAGGGAACTACAGGCCAGTGAGTTTCACGTCAGTGGTAGGGAAACTATTGGAGAAAATTCTGAAGGAGAGAATCTATCGCCACTTGGAGAGGCAAGGTTTGATCAGGGATAGTCAGCATGGCTTTGTCAGAAGGAGGTCATGCCTAACAAATTTGATTGAATTTTGAGGTGAGCAGGTGTGTAGATGGGGGTAGTGCAGTTGATGTAGTTTATATGGATTTCTGCAAAGCCTTTGACAGGGACCCACATGGGACATTTATAAAGAAGGCAAATGCACATAGGATACTGGGTAATTTGATAAGGTGGATTCAAAATTGGCTTAGTTGTAGGAGATGGAGGGTGATGACAGAAGGATGCTTTAGTGACTGGAAGCCTGTGTCCAGTGGCATATCACAGGGATCTGTGCTGGGTCCCCTATTATTTGTCATTTATATAAACGACATAGATGACAGACTATGTGGGGGGTAGGATTAATAAGTTTGCAGATGACACAAAGATTGGCCGGGTGGTTAACAGTCAAATTGAGTGTCTTGGGCTACAGGAAGATACAGACAGGATGGGCAAATGGAATTTAACCCTGAAAAGTGTGAGGTGATACACTTTGGAAGGAGTAATTTGACAAGGAAGTATTCAATGAACTGCATGACACTAGGAAGTTCTGAGGAACAAAGGGACCTTGGCGTGTATGTCCATAGATCTCTGAAGGCAGAGGGGCATGTTAGTGGGGTGGTGAAAAAGGCATATGGGACACTTGCCTTTATCAATCAAGATACAGATTACAAAAGTAGAGAGGTCATGTTGGAGTTGCATAGAACTTTGGTGAGGACACAACTGGAGTACTGTGTGTAGTTCGGGTCATCACATTATAGGAAGGATGTGATTTTACTGGAGGGGGTGCAGAGGAGATTCACCAGGATGTCGCCTGGGATGAAACATTTAAGTTATGAAGAGAGGTTGGATAGACTTGGGTTGTTTTCACTGGAGCAGAGAAGACTGAGGGGTGACCTGATCGAGGTGTACAAGATTATGAGGGGCATGGACAGGGAACAGCTGTTCACCTTAGTTGAAGGGTCAGTCATGAGGGGTCATAAGTTCAGGGTGAGGGGCAGGAGCAGTGGGGGGTGGGGGTGGGGGGGGGGGTGGTGAAGGGAAGTGAGGAAAAGTTTTACCTGGAGGGTGGTGATGGTGTGGAATGCGCTGCCTGGGATAGATTGCGAACAATCTAGCAAATCAAGACTGGGCATCCATGAGGCACTGTGGGCCATTGGCAGCAAAATTGTACACAAACACAATCTGTAACTTCATAGCCCGGCTTATCCCCCACTTTACCATTACCACCAAGCCAGGGGATCAGCTGTGGTTCAATGAAGAGTACAGGAAGGCATGCCAGGAGTAGCACCAGGAATACATAAAACTGAGGTATCAACCGGGTAAAGATTTAACACAGGACTACTTGCGTGCCAAACAGCATAAGCAGCAAGTGATAGACAGGGCTAAGGATCCCACAACCAATAGATCAGATCTAAGCTCTGCAGTCCTGCCACATCCAGTTGTGATTGGTGGTGAACAGTTAAACAACTCACTGGAGGAGGCTCTGCAAATAACCCCATCCTCAATGATGGGGGAGCCCACAGAGCAGTGCAAGAGGTAAGGCTGAAACATTTGCTAAAATCTTCAGCCAGAAGTAGTGATTGGATGATTCATCTCAGCCTCCTCTGAGGTCCCCAGCATCACAATTGCCAGTCTTCAGCCAATTTGATTCACTCCACATGATACCAAGAAATAGCCGAAGGCATTGGATACTGCAAAGGCTATGGGGCCAGACAATGTTCCAACGATAGTACTAAAGACTTGTGCTCCAGGACTTGCTTTACCTCTAGCCAAGCTGTTCCAGTACAGCTACAACACTGGCATCTACCCAGCTATGTGGAAAATTGCAAAGGTATGTCCTGTGAACAGAAAGCAGGACAAATCCAACTCAGCCAATTACCACTCCATCAGACTACTCTCCATCATCAGTAAAGTTAAGGAAGGCGTCATCAACAGTACTATCAAGTAGCACTTGCTTAGCAATAACCTGCTCACTGATGCCCAGTTTGGCTTTTGTCAGGGCCACTCAGCTCCTGACCTCATTATAGCTTTGGCTCAAACATAGACAAAGGAGCTGAACTCTAGAGGTGAGGTGAGAGTGACTGCCCTTGACATCAAGGATGCATTTGACCGAGTGTGGCATCAAGGAGCCCTAGCAAAACTGGAGTCAATGGAAATCAGGAGGAAAACTCTCCACTGGTTGGAGTCATAACTAGCACAAAAGGAAGATGGTTGTGGTTGTTGGACGTCACTCATCTCAGCTCCAGGACATCACTGCAGGAGTTCCTCAGCCCAACCATCTCCAGCTGCTTCAGCAATGACCTTACTTCCATCATAATGTCAGAAGTGGGGATGTTCGCTGATGATTGCACAATGTTCAGCATCATTCACGACTCCTCAGATACTGAAGCAGTCCATGTCCAAATGCAGCAAGACCTGGACAATATCCAGACTTGGGCTGACAAGTGGCAAGGAACATTGACACCACACAATGTGAGGCAATGATCATCTCCAACAAGAGAGAATCCAACCATCACCCCTTGAGGTTCAATGGCATTACCATCACTGAATCCCCCACTATCAACATCCTTGGGATTACCATTGATTAGAAACTGAACTGGATTAGCCATATAAATACTACAGCTACCAAAGCTGGTCAGAGGCTAGGAATTGTGCAACAAGTAACTCACCTCCTGACTCCCCAAAGCCTGTCCATTATCTATAAGGCACAAGTCAGGAGTGTGATGGAATACCCTCCACTTGCCTGGATGAGTGCAGCTCCAACATCTCTCAAGAAAATCAACACTATCCAGGGCAAAGCAGCCCATTTGCTTGGCATCACATCCATAAACATTCACTCCCTTCACCACCAATGCACAGTAGCAACAGTGTGTACCATCTTCAAGATGCACTGTAGGGATTCATCAAGGCTCCTGAGACAGCACCTTCCAAACACACAACCACCGCCATGTAGAAGGACAAGGGCAGCAGACACATGGGAACACCACCACCTGGAAGCTCCCCTCCAAGTCACTCACCATCCTAACTTGGAAATATATCACCGTTCCTTCACTGTCGCTGGGTCAAAATCCTGGAACTCCCTTCCTAATAGCACAGTGGGTGTACCTACACCACATGGACTGCAGCAGTTCAAGAAGGCAGCTCACCACCACCTTCTCAAGAGCAACTAGGGATGGGCAATAAATCCTGGCCCAGCCAGCATAGTCCATACCCTCAGAATGAATAAAAATAATGTGATTGGTCAACATGTGTGATTGGTCAATGTATGTGATTGGTTACTGTGTGTGATTGGTCAATGCATGTGATTGGTCAATGTGTGCAATTGGCCAATGCTGTAATTGGTAGATGCGTCTGATTGGTTGATTGGCGTGTGTTGCTTAGATTGCATCAAGAAGAAGCAATTGAATCAGCAGCAAAGTATTTATACCACAAGAGGATGAAATTCCTGAAAGGAAGCAGCCTGGGGGATATTTTTGTGCCATTTGTTTATTTCTGAGGGCTAGCCTGAGTTTCCTCAGTATTTTATGGATTCCTGCAGTTTCAATGGAATTCGTCTGGTATAGAAGAGGTCATTCGATGTTTACATGTGGATTGTCGGTTCTTTTGCAAAAAGTAGGTGATGGCGACAAAAATGAACTTTTTAAACTATAGTCCTGACACAAGATGACACTTGACACGAGTGCATGGATATATTAAGGTTTCATCAATTAATTGTTCTTCCACAGGAATTCCATGATTTAAGGTTGAAGTTATTTGCCCATCATCACTGCTACTGAGTTGCACTGGGAGTTGGGAGGTTCCAGTGGTTGACTCCATTGCCCTTTATGGTCTAAATGGGGACAGATTCCTGAATTGGTCTTTCAACAGAGAAAAGTGAACATATATAAATAGTCCTGATACAGTTGAAACATGGCAAGAATCCTGTCACAACACAAAGCTCAGGGACCTGTTCAACAAGAACTGGACTGCGGAGGATGTCCCAGATCACTGGAGCTGAGGGGTAATTGCTGAGCTGCCAAAGCAAGGGAACCTCAGTCACTGTGATAACTGGAGGGGCATAACACTGCTGCCAGTGTTCGCGAAGGTCTTCAGCATAGTGCTCCTCAATAGGTTGAAAGCAGAAATGGACAGTACCCTTCGTGAAGAACAGGCAGGATCCCGTGGTGACAGATTGTGGAATGAGCAGATCCTTTCACTCAGGATCATCATAGAGCAGAGCCTAGGGTATCAGAAGCCACTTGTTATAAATATCATTGATATTGAGACAGCTTTCAATAGCATCCGTTGGCAGTCACTCTAGGACACTGCAATACAGTACCACAGCCCGGAGCAGGGTATTAACATTTTCAAAGCCTTACACTGCAACCCCAGCTGCTGTGTCAAGCCCAGCACGGGCACCATGGACTCCTTCAACATCATCACAGGAATACAGCGAGGCTGAAAACTCTCCCTATTCCTTTACCTCTTGGTTTTTGATTACACCATGAGGAAGACAATGGTGGATGTAGACTTTACAGTCTGATGGCAATGCCACTGGTTGATGGACCCAGATTTCACAGACGACATCACCTCGTTGGCCAAAGAATTGCACGTGGTCCAAGATGTGGCCGTCATTCTAGAGATTAGTGACATCAGGATCAGTCTATACATCAATTGTGAGAAGACAGTTGTGAGAAGACTTAGATGATGATGAACAGATGGCAAGAAAGCCTCCCATCACCATCAGGCAATTGAACTTGGAGGGACATCGACCACTTCCCCTATGCAGGGAGCAATACCTCCAGGGAGGGTGATGTAAACATCATTGTCCACACAAGAATTTACACAGCAGCATCAGTCTTCCAGCAGCTCCTCACCGCCTGGGCATCTCACCATGAACACAGCCATGAAACTGGGACTCTACATGTCCATTGTGATATCAACTGAAATCTATGCCAGCAAGACATGGGAGAGAGCAGTAAGTGTATCATATGAGTTGGACTAGCGTTGCCTGCGTAAGATCCTGGGTATTACATGGAGAGACAGCATCACCAATGAAGAAATGTTAGAGGACTGGTTGGAGGTGTCTGTGGGATATCCTAGTAGAGACAGGACTGAGGCTGGTAGGACAAGTATTTTGCCACACAGACGTGCTCCCAGAGTGGCAGTAGAATGGACACCACCAGACAGAAGAAGAAGAAGATGGGGCTGACCAAAGAAGAGCTGGCAAAGTACATTTAAGGAAGAGCTTCAAGAGCTGGACACTTTATGGGCTGGAGTGAAAAAGATTGCAATGGATCAGGGCTGGTGGTGGAGTCTTGCTGCCCTTTGTCCTGTTTGAGGCCAGAGGAACAGTCCAGGTAAGTATAATTATGGTTACTTTGCAGTTCTTTAAGGACATAGGGAGCCATTTTACATAAAAATGTTGTCTGTCATTATGAAGGGAGTGATAATGGAGGCACAAATAAGATGCAATGGTCTATTTAACAAGCAACTGATGGAGGCAATTGAGCTGAGTTTGGTTAATTAATGATGTGCTCTGCAATTTTGTAGATAAATTTACTGACAAATCAAATTTAAGACAACAGTTTATACCAACAGGGAGACTTAACTCAAAGTACAAAAAGACCTTTGTTTGTTAATAGTCAGTTGGTCATACAGAACTTGAGTAATGCTGAAAAAAGAGACATGTCTAATCTTTTCGCCTCACACCCATCAGGACACTCGCAATACCAATATAAGGGGAAAACAACAATTTATACTGTATGTGAAGAGAGTGCTGATTGGTTGGCAAGTGGCATTGCCATGGAGAATGCACCAGTGATGGTGACTGACAGTTAATTGCCAAGCATTGTTTGAAATTTAAACTAAGCAGCTTGACTCTGATTGGTCAAGACATGGCCCTGAGGAATGAGTCAGTGAATGAATGTTGCTGTCAAGTCATAAAGACGTTCTGCCTATCGCACAAATGAGTAATGTAGTGTATGAATTTCAGTGCCAGTGTGATGCTAGGTATGTAGGCCGTACATCCCAAAGACTGGCGGATTGTATCAAACAGCATGTCCCAGCCGCTGTTTGCAACGGGCAGGGTACAGACCATGGCCAACCAGCCCATGCTTGCAAAACACAAAACACAGTGTCCAACATTAGATGTGATTCCGCATTGGACAACATTTGCTAAATAATCCTCAATGCGCTAAGAATTACACTGACAACCAATTTAAGATAGTCAGTCAGGCTCACAATGTGGTGCATTTGTGTGTACTGGAAGCTACATGTATTAATACACAGGGCCCTGTTCTTTACAGACAGAAAGAACATTAACACACATTGTGCCTGTTTCAGCTAAACAAAATAAGTGACAACCAAGCTGCTACCTCACCAGTTCCTCACTCCCGGTGCCATATCTAAACTGCAGCTGTGTGCACAGTTCTCAATTCTTGCAGCCCTGGACTGCTCCAGTGAAGACATGGCCCTGAAAGCCAAGAAGAGTTCAGTGACCCGTCACTGGAATGCCTTTTGGAGGCCCGCTGTGATGTCCCCCTCCCCCGCTCTGGCCACAGGAGGTCCAGCAATCTCACCACTCTGAGGTGCTTTGGGAGGCGGTGGCAGTGGTAGTCAGTGCCAATGCTGCACAGAAGTTCAGAAAGTGCAGAAAGAGGATGAATGATCTCATCCGTGCCACTAGGGTAAGACAACCGTCTCATCACTCTAAACTCACCCACTCAAAAGCCCATCACACATTCACTGGCATCTCACTCACAGCCAGCTCAAGGGACATCACCACTCACTTTCTCACACACACCCTCACATCTCCATCTGGCCTCATCTCCTTTGGAGACTGTCTCCTCAGCCCTCAACATCTTGAGGCCACTTGCACAGATCAACAGGTGCCTCCACACACACCCTGTGATACCCTCCTTCCCAGTACAGCCTCGACCTGCAGCCTCTTCCCTTGCCTGAGGCCACTTCTCCCCCTTCCCCAAGCAAACCCTAGTCCTGCAGCTGTTGAAAAGCCAAATGGCTGGTCTGGTAGGTAGAGACCTGCCCGTGAGCCCCCCCCTAAAAGCAATGTGGTGCTGCCTGTGAAGCCTGGGGCTGATGACCACGAGTGCTGCCTGAAGCAAGGTAGGTAAACAAACCTCGAAGTCCTGAGTGAAGTGCGGCTCACCAGGTGCACATTGCTTATGTTCAGTTGTGAATCACATTGACGTGACTGGATGATCCAGTGTGGGGAAGTGATTCTGGTTTATAATGATAGGCAGATGTATTACAATGAGGTTCCCGATGTGTGAGAGCAGGGAACGTGGCCGCCATTGACGGGTGGAGCGGACGATTGCAAACTGGTTTCACAACGTTGTGAAACCTACTTTTGGTCTTCCCACCATATAGTCCACTCATGCCCGCCATGATGCCTAACGACAGTGGGCAGGGAAAATTCTACCCATTGAGTAAGCAGCAGTCTGGAGAGTGGTTTTGCCTTCTGGAGATGGGAGTGTCTCAATCCGCAAAAGACGTCAGGTGATTCTTGTGGCCATCTTTTTATAGTTAATTTCTTTTTAAAATCTAACTTTAAAAATTTGTAATATCTTCTTGCCTGTATTGGTCAAAATCAAAATGTTAATGGTCAATGGGACTAAACATACTAAAGCTGTAAGGACCATGATGCTAATGCTACTAGTGTGTGTGGTATGTTTCACTCCCAGTAACGTAATTCTGCTCATCCACCGCTCAGAGTATCACCGCAGTGACCTGTATTCACAGGTCTGATGAGCTTAAGGATAGAGTGAGAATGATCTGGGGCAGAATTATCCGTGCCCACTGGCCTCGAGTGTGTTTGGCTGTGTGAGCAGACAATGTGGCGAGAAGTACAACAATCGGTTTCATGATGTCATGAAACCAGTTTGCAATCGCCTACCCTGCCCGCCAATGGTGGGCTCCATTCCCCGCCATAGGATATTGGGAATCTCATTGTCATGCATCTGCATATCATTATAAGCCCAGCCTGCCGGAATCGTTCCCCCCCACCCCCACCCAACCCCCCTGCCTCCGCGGCTGGATAGTCCATCTGGAAAGCACGCTGATGTGTTTCACAACAGCATATAAAAATCCCTCAAGCACTTTGAGGGGAACTTGGTGGTGAGTACACAGTAGCAGTACGGACACACCATTTGTGGTTAACTAGAAATGTTACAGATAGTATCAAACTTAAAGAAAAAGTATATAATTGTGCAAAGATAGGTGGAAGGCCAGAAGACTGGACAGAATATAAGGAACAACAAAGGATAACTAAAAGATTAATAAGGAGGGAAAAATTAGAGTATGAGAGAAAGCTAACCGGAAATATAAAAACAGATAGTAAAAGTTTCTATAAATATTTAAAAAGGAAGAGTTAATAAAGTGAGCATTGGCCCTACAGAAAGTGAGTCTGGAGAATTGATAATGGAAAACAAGGAAAAGGCAGATGAATTGAACAGGCTGCACCAGTCTTCACTACAGAGGATGCAAGTAACATCCCAGAAGCAGCTATAAAGCAGGAAGTGGAAGGGAGAGAGGAGCTCAGGAAAATTACAATCACCAGAGAAGTGGTGCTGAGTAAATTGTTGGAGCTGAGGGCTGACAACTGCCCAGGTCTTGATGGACTTCATCCTAGAATCTTAAAAGAAGTGTCTAGTGAGATAGTTGATGTATTGGTTTTAATTTTCCAAAACTCCCTAGATTTGGGAAAGGTTCCATTAGATTGGAAGATAGCAAATGTAACTCCATTATTCAGAAAGGGAGGGAGACAGAAAGCAGGAAACAGGCCAGTTAGCTTAAAATCTGTCATAGGGTAAATGTTAGAAACTATTATTAAAGAAACTATAGCAGGGCACTTGGATCAGTTCAAGGTAATCAGGCAGAAACAACATAGTTTTGTGAAAGGGAAATCATGTTTAACTAACTTATTGGAGTTCTTTGAGGAAGTAACGCTTGCTGTGGATAAAGGGGAACCAGTGGATGTACTGTACTTAGATTTCTAGAAGGCATTTGATAAAGTGCCACATCAAAGGTTATTATGGAAAATAAAAGCTCATGGTTTAGGGGGTAACATATTGGCGTGGATAGAAGATTGGCTGGCTAACAGGAAGCAGAGAGTAGGCATAAATGAGTCTTTTTCAGGTTGGCAAGAGGTAATGAGGGTGTGCCACAGGGATCAGTGCTGGGACCTCAACTGTTTACAATTTATAGAAATGACTTGGATGAAGGGACGGATGGGATGGTTGTCAAATTTGTAGATGACACAAAGATAAGTAGGAAAGTAGGTTGTGAAGAGGACATAAGGAGGGTGTGAAAATATATGGATAGGTTAAGTGAGTGGGTAAAGATCTGGCAAATGGAGTATAATGTGGGAAAATGTGAAAGTGTCCATTTTGGCAGAAGAATAAAAGAGAAACTTATTATCTAAATGGTGAGAGTTTGCAGAGCTCTGAGATGCAGAGGGACCTGGGTGTCCTAGTACATGAATCACAATAGGCTAGTATACAGGTATGGCAAGTAATTAGGAAAGCTAATAGAATGTTATCATTTATTGCGAGGGGAATTGAATACAAAAGTAGAGAGGTTATGCTTCAGTTATACAGGGCACTGGTGAGACCACACCTGGAGTATTGTGTATGGTATTTGTCACCTTACTTAAGGATGTAAATGTGTTGGAAGCAGTTCAGAGAAGGTTTACCAGACCAATACCAGGAATGGGCGGGTTGTCTTATGAGGAAAGGTTGGACAGGTTAGGCTTGTATCCGCTGAAGTTTAGAAGAAGAGGCGACTTGATTGAAATATACAAGATCCTGAGGTGTCTTGTCAGGATGGATGTGGAGAGGATGTTTCTTCTTTGAGAGAATCTAGAACTAGGGGTTCTAGATTTAAAAATAAGGGGTCACCTACTTAAAACAGAGATGAGGTGAAACTCTTTCACTCAGAGGGTCATGAGTCTTTGGAACTCTTTTCCTGAAAAGGTGGCGGAAGCAGAGTCTTTGAATATTTTTAAGGCAGGGATGGATAGATTCTTGGTAAGCAAGGGGGTGATAGGTTATTGGGGGTAGGCAGGATGCAGATTTGAGTTTACTTTCAGAGCAGCCATCATCTTATTAAGTGGCTCGAGGGGCTGAATGGCCTACTCCTGCTCCTTGTTCATATATTCTTAATGTTGCGGAGCACACGCCTTTATCGCCTGTTGGACTTCAAAATTGAGGCACTTTGGAGGGCAGACAAGGGCTGCCCAGCGGTTGAAGCTAGTGCATAAGCATGTGCAGGGTGGGCAAGGGAAAAGGCCATGCATTAGGGACACCTTGTATAAAATGACCATTCCTTGTATAAATGACCTTTGCAGGTGAGACAGTTCAGACACAGCCACATTGATATGGCCGGAGCCAGGTCTCTAGCTTATCTGCCCACTCAAGCATTGCAGAGGCATCAAAGTGCCACCAAGTGCTCCAGAGCTTTTCACCCCTTGGGCACAGACTGCAAACTGATGAGCATTTTAGTGGACTGTAGAACAGTTGGATGACTGGACACATTGTACAATCTCCTTGCTAAAGCTGGCCATGGAGCAGTCACTGGTGCAGGTGCTCACAGCCCATTGCAATGTCATCATTCCTGGTTTGGATCAGTCCATAGTTCAAGCTGACAGTGCAGCCTTGCAGTGTGGGTTAGGAGAATGCCTGTCCCTGAGCTGAGAGTACAGCATGCAGTCCAATTGGCAAAGCTGGCGCCAATCAATGGGGTTGGGTGGGGTTTTGGGCAGCCATGCAGTGCACTAATCTCTGGCCATCCAAGTGGTGGCCAACACTCTCCAGGATGTGTTAAGGGGCCTTCAGACTAACCAAGAGAGGTTCTTAATACACCTATGCTAACCCATGTGTCTCTCTCTTTCATCCTGCAGGAGGAATACATCAGGATCATGGAGCCTGGCGATCTAGCTGTATGCCTGATGGCCTACAGAGAATGGAGACGATGGAGAACAGAGCGACGGAGGCACCTGGCTGGGTAGAGGGAGGAGCAGCACCCTCAGGAAGAAGGGGTTGCTGGTTGGCGCCTAGCGACACCCAGGGTCTATAAACATCGCCTCTCGTTCGTGCAGATGACTGAGAGCCAGTGTTACCGAAGGCTGTGTCTAGGGAACTGGTGGATCACATCTGCCACCTGATGCAGGATTTGGTGCCGCGGGGACATGGAGGGCATCCACTGCCAGTGGCTGTGAAAGTGACCGTGGTGCTCAATTTCTATGCCAGTGGCTCCTTTCAGGACTCCACAGGTGACCCCTGTGGGATCTCACAAATGCACAAATGCACCCATGAGGTCACGGATGCCATTTTCGCTAGGGCACACAACTTTGTGCATTTCACCTGGGACCAGGACAGGCAGGATGCAAAAGCGCTGGGATTCTCCCTGATCTCGGGATTCCCACAGGTGCTGGGTGCGATTGACTGCACTCATGTGGCGCTCAGATCTCCATAGCAACACACGGTCAACTACATCAGCCGCAAGATAGAATGTGTAACTGGTGTGTGACCACCAGAAACGCATCCGGCAGGCGTGAACACGTTTTCTAGGGAGTGTGCACGATGCCTACATCCTCAGTCACTCGCAGATCCCTGAAGTCTTCCAGGGTCCACAGAGGCTGCAGGGTTGGCTCCTCGGGGACAAGGGCTACCCACAGAGGATGTGATTGATGACACCCGTGTGGCAGCCTCAGACTGTAGCAGAGCGACGCTATAATGAGGCTCATGCTGCAGCTCATAACTTGGTGGAGCAGACCATCGGGATGCTGAAGATGCGGTTCCAGTGCCTGGACCAGTCTGGTGGAGCCCTGCAATCCAGTCCACAAAGGGTGTCTTGCATCATTGTCATCTGCTGCGCCCTTTACAACCTGGCGCTACAATGGGGAGAGGAGCTGACTGAGGAGGAGATGGAGGAGCTGGAGGTCTCCTCCGATGAGGAGGATGCTGACAAGGATGAGAGAGAAGCCCTCGAAGGCGACGATGATGGGGATGAGGCCCTTGCATTGGCCAGATGAGGCAGGTGTGCTTGGGAGGGCCTAACTGCTGCTTGATTTTTTTGGAGGATGATAACGACATGAGTGAGGTGACCCCGTAGATCCTCACATTGTGTCTGTGAATGTTTGACTCCAGTCTGGCTTATGGCAGCACCAATACCCTCTGTGAGAATTCTCCTGTCATGGAGATGCAGTGGAGCCCCTAATAGTCGCTGGATCACAGGAGGATAATGACAACATGCAGTGAGGACACTCCATAGATCCTCACACAGCCTCTGAGAATGTCTGACTCCTGTCTGGCCGAGGGCAGCTCACTTGCGTTTGGTGGTCAGGGTCATATCATGGAGACGCAGCCATGAAACTTTAAAAGCACCTGATCGCTTTTCCACCTTCAGCACTTGACCCTTTCAGGTGCACAGTATCACTGGTCACAGATGCTGAAGAGATGGGGGCTGGACCCATCTTAAAAGTGCTGAGAGCACACACAGAGAATGAGAGAACTCTGTGGTGCCTGCCCACTACATTCTGGCAGCAATGAGCAGCATGGCCGAGGTGCAGGCATCGGTAATGTTCCCAGGGAGTGTGAGGCTGGACCATCGCTGTGGTCTGAAGGCTGTACAGAGCACAGGGAAGAGGCCCTGGACTGAGACACCTGCCTTTATCTTGTGCAGAAAGGTTTCACATCTGATTGACATGAACACTGCTCATCAGAACAAGGAGCCACAGGCAGGGTGACATTCTTGGGAGTTTATTGAAAATAGTGATCAGTTTGTACAAGTGATTATCACCCATGCCCAGGCTGTGCAACTCATTCTCCTTAACTTTCCTAGCCCTGCCGCTACATCTTGGTGCTCTCTGGATATCCACAGTGGAGGTGGAGGCAGCCTGCTGACTGTGGCACCCTGTCTGTGATGACCATGACGGGCGTCCTCTGGAGGGCTGAGACTTGGAGGGCCCCGGCCTGCTTTCAGTGTCCTGCCGTGTGGCAGTGGCTCCCTCCTTGGCCTGTGGAGCTGGAACTGGATCTGGTCACAGGAAGAGGGGATTCGGATGGGCTGGCCACTCTTGGAATCACCTGGATGGATGGGCCCGGAGTGCGCACCTGCTGATCCTCTTCCTTAAGGGTGCCTGAGGGCCCCAGGCTGACTCCTTGAGGAGCAGGGCCAACTGGAGCGAGATTGAAAACAAAAACAGAATTACCTGGAAAAACTCAGCAGGTCTGGCAGCATCGGCGGAGAAGAAAAAAGTTGACGTTTCGAGTCCTCATGACCCTTCGACAGAACTTGAGTTTGAGTTGAGATTGAGCTGCCCAGCACCTCTCTCATGTACACACTCTTAGAGGCCAACTCTGGCATCAGTGATGGAGTTCAGCCCGCGCAGCAGTGCAGGAGCGACATCCTGGACCAAGGTCTCCATGGCGGCCGCCATCTTACCAGTGTTGACCTCGGTGCGTTGCAATGCCGGCGGTATCATCTCAGCCTGAAGGTGTTCAGACTCCTCCATTGTGCCTTGCAATCTGAGGAGTGCAGCAGACGTCCCTTCCTGATTTTCCCTAGTTGTCTTTGCAGCTCCAGCAACTGTGACATGACCGAGTCCAGAGTCTCGTCATCTGACTCAGACTCAGCAATGTTCTGGCCTCCAGCAGTCCTCTGGGTGCTGAACACCTGAGAAGTCTGTGCCGCTGCCTGCTGTGGATCAGACAGAGCGGTGAGCTCACCAAATTGTGACCCTGAGGCTACTCTAAAGCTCGGTCCCACTGAGGTGTGTGTCTCTGCGCTGGTGGAGGGTGTGGGTGAGCGCTGTGATGGGACTTCAGGGAGGGTACCTGCAGATTCCTCTTCAGAGGCTTCTTCGGAGCTTGATTGGAGGCCCTGGGTTATGGACTCTGTCGGCTGTTTGGCAGATGTGCCTGTGAAAGCAAGGAGAGATAATTAGTACATGGCAGTGGCCTGTGAAAGAGGACACATCACTCACACATGGTTGTCTGATGGGTGTTGCACTGCTGGATCCTCACTTGGTAGAGCAGCACTGACCACACCGTCAGCACAGGACCGGTCCTAGTCATCACCGGCCAGCTGGATGGCTCTGTTTTCAAAGCCTGTGAAGACCTTGATCTCTGGCATCCCTCCACCTGTCTGCAACATTTCCCTCCTGTTGTGAGCCAGTTTGTCCTGCATGGATAGAGATGGAGGGAGTGTATCAGGATGCCTGCCAGGCCAGATGATAACTATGCCTGGCCTGTGTGGATGGTGAGTGGCCCCATGGATGGGATGAGGACAATGACGGTGTGTGTGAGAGAGTGAATGGTGATGTCCCTTGAACCGACAGTGAGTGAGGGCTCTGTGGGTATGTGATGGGTTTATGAGTGTGTGAGTTGAGAGTGGTGAGAAGAGTGACTTACCCTGGTGGAACAGAGGAGCTCATTCATCCTCTTGCAGCAATGGGTGGCTGTCCTCCTTTGCAGGGCGTTGGCACTGACCACCGCTGCCACCGCCTGCGAAGCTGGGTTAGTGAGTTTGCTGCCCATCCTGCGACCAGAGTTGGGTAGAGGGCTTCCTGCCTCCACTGCATCTAAAAGGTGCCTGAGGGACGCATCAGTGAACCTGGGGGCTGCCATCTTTTTGCCTTTCAGGGCCTTGTCTTCATGCAGCAGTCATGGGCTGGAAGAACTGAGAGGTGTGCGTGTGGCTGCATAAGACCATAAGACATAGGAGCAGAAATTAGGCCATTCGGCCCATCGAGTCTGCTCCGCCATTCGATCATGGCTGATAAGTTTCTCAACCCCATTCTCCCGCCTTCTCCCCGTAACCTTTGATCCCCTTACCAATCAAGAACCTATCTATCTCGGTCTTAAGTACACTCAATGACCTGGCCTCCACAGCCTTCTGTGGCAATGAATTCCATAGATTCACCACTCTCTGGCTAAAGAAGTTTCTCCTCATCTCTGTTCTAAAAGGTCTTCCCTTTGCTCTGAGGCTGTGCCCTCAGGTCCTAGTCTCTCCTACTAATGGAAACATCTTCCCAACGTCCACCCTATCCAGGCCTTTCAGTATTCTGTAAGTTTCAATCAGATCCCCCCCCTCATCCTTTTAAACTCCAAGTATAGACCCAGAGTCCTCAAACATTCCTTATATGTTAAGCCTTTCATTCCTGGGATCATTCTCGTGAAACTCCTCTGGACCCTCTCCAAGGCCAGCACATCCTTCCTGAGATACGGGGCCCAAAATTGTTCACAATATTCTAAATGTGGTCTGACCAGAGCCTTATAAAGCCTCAGCAGCACATTCCTGCTTTTATATTCTAGTCCTCTCGAAATAAATGCCAACATTGCATTTGCCTTCTTAACTACCGACTCAACCTGCAAGTTAACCTTAAGAGAATCCTGGACTAGGACTTCCAAGTCTCTTTGCACTCCAGATTTCTGAATTTTCTTCCCATTTAGAAAATAGTCTTTGCCTCTATTCTTCCTACCAAAGTGCATGACCTCACACTTCCTCACGTTGTATTCCATTTGCCACTTCTTTGCCCATTCTCCTAACCAGTCCAAATCCTTCTGCAGTCTCCCTGCCTCCTCAATACTACCTGTCCCTTCACCTATCATTGTATCATCTGCAAACTTAGCCAGGATGCCCTCAGTTCCTTCATCTAGATCATTAATACATAAAATGAAAAGTTGTGATCCCATCACTGACACCTGCGGAACTCCACTAGTCCTGAGAAGGCCCCCATCCTGAGAAGGACCCCCTTATCCCTACTCTCTGCCTCCTGTCAGACAGCCAATCTTCTATCCATGCTAGTACCTTGCCTCTAACACCATGGGCTCTTATCTTACTGAGCAGCCTCCTATGCGGCACCTTGTCAAAGGCCTTCTGGAAGTCCAAGTAGATAATATCCATTGGCTCTCCTTTGTCTAACCTACTTGTTACCTCCTCAAAGAATTCTAATAGATTTGTCAGGCATGACCTTCCCTTGATGAAACCATGCTAACTTTGCCCGATTTTACCATGCACTTCCAAGTATTCTGAAATCTCATCCTTAATAATGGACTCTAAAATCTTACCAATGACCGAGGTCAGGCTAATCGGTCTGTAATTTCCCATCTTTTGCCTCACTCCCTTCTTAAACAGGGGGGTTACATTAGCAATTTTCCAGTCCTCTGGGACCCTCCCTGACTCCAGTGATTCCTGAAAGATCACCACTAACACTTTCACTATTTCTTCAGCTATCTCCTTCAGAACTCTGGGGTGTAATCCATCTGGTTCAGGTGATTTATCCATCTTCAGACCTTTCAGTTTTCCTAGCACCTTCTCCTTGGTAATGGCCACCATACTCACCTCTGCACCCCAACTCTCTTGAACTTTGGGGATGTTACTCGTGTCTTCCATTGTGAAGACTGATGCAAAGTACCTATTCAGTTCCTCCGCCATTTCTTTGTTCCCTACTACTATTTCTCCAGTGTCATTTTCCAACAGCCTAATGTCCATTTTTGCCTCTCTCTTACCCTGTATATATCTAAAAAAAACTCTTGCAATCTTCTTTTATATTACTGGCTAGTTTACCCTCATATTTAATCTTCTCCCTCCTTATTTCTTTTTTAGTTGTCCTCTGTTGGTCTTCGTAGGCTTCCCAATCCCCTGGTTTCCCACTGCTCTTCACCGCATTGTACGCTTTCTCTTTAGCTTTTATGTTGTTTCTGACTTCCCTTATCAGCCATGGTTGCCTCGTCCTCCCTTTAGTGTGCTTCTTCTTCCTAGGGATGAATTTTTGCTGTGTCTCCCAAATTACTCCCAGAAACTCCTGCCATTGCTGTTCCACTATTTTTCCTGCTAGGCTCATCTCCCAGTCAATTCTGGCCAGCTCCTCCCTCATGCCTCTGTAGTTGCCTTTATTTAAATGTAATACCGTTACATCTGATTCCAACTTTTTCCTCTCAAATGGCAGGGTAAATTCTATCAAATTATGGTTCCTTCACCTTAAGGTCCGTTATCAAATCTGCCTCATTATACATCACTAAATCTAGAATTGCCTGTTCCCTAGTGGGCTCCACCACAAGCTGCTCCAAAAAGCCGTCTCGTAGACATTCCACAAATTCACTTTAATTATGGCACCCAGCATGAGGAAGTGGCGAGGGGATGGCATGGCGGGCGAATGAGAGCCCGTGCACCATGTAAACAGCGTGTTTCCCGGGAATGGGATGATACGGCGTGAAAACGTTGTTTTCCCGACTGCTATCACACTGAGTGCAAATCTGGAACGGGTCCGCCTGGGTTTTTCCAAAAAAACAGAGGATAAGTGTTGAAGAAAGATGGCAGTGAAACTGTGTCAGGATCAGGACCAAAAGCAGCACGATGAGCCCCTGGATAAGCCCCTGGATAAGCCCCTGGATAAGCCCCTGGATGAGACCCTGGATGAGACCCTGGATGAGACCCTGGATGAGGGCAGTGCTGGCGATGGAAGTTTAGCATCACCTCCTGCAAAGTAAAATCAAAACTGGTTATATTGTTCCTCAATCCCTGTCCACTCTGTAACAAGCAGAGCTCATTGACAATTCCTCAAGCAGACGCAGTAATGAAATTGGTGCAGAGGCTTTGTGAAAAAATCACTTTGGCAATTCATTCCTGTCGGTCTGTCCACCAAGAGGGCACCTTCTTTCCTGAAACCCATAATTGTCAAAAAGCAAAATGCAGCTCGGCAGGGGGGAAACGCGTAAATAAAGTGAGTCCAACCTCGGGCGGGAAGTGGTGGGGGCGAGGGGGGCGGTGGGGTGCGCATCCATCAGAAGCCCCTTTCTGACTGGGCGTACCCTCCTCTTACAGCCTGGTGACCTCTGGACCTCCCTCCCCCCCCACCCCAGCCTTTCCCCTGAGACCCCAATCGCCCCCTCATGACCCCCCAGGCCTTCTCTACCATCCCTGCCCTGGGAGCCCTGCCACTTACCTGTCCTCCGGTTCACGGGACTTAATGTCAGCCAGCTCCCTGCAGTGCCTCTTCCGGCCACTGCAGCTCTGTGCCTGGAGGGGCTGGAGATTGGTCAGCAGCTCTCCAAGGCAGGACTTCCCCACCCCGAGTAATAAGTTAAGTCCTACCTTATGCCTCATTAGAGCGTGAAGTGGCATCGGGGTTGCTGGTTCAGTGGGGATGTATCCCCCGCCATCCTAAAAACTCAGCCCAGAGAGTAATGTATCTAAGTTTGCTGATGACATAAAGCGAGGTGGGTAGGTAAGCTGTGGGGAGGACACAGAGAGGCTGCAAAGAGATATAGACAGGGTAAGTGAGTGGGCAACAAGATGGCAGAAGGAGTATAATGTAGTGTGAAGTTATTCACTTTGGCTGTAAGAATAGAAAAGCAGAATATTTTTTAAAAGGTGAGAAACTTGTAAGCGATTTTGTGTGTGCTTGTACAAGGAGCACAGAAAGTTAGCATGCAGGTGCAGCAAGTAATCAGGAAGGCAAATGGCATGTTGGTCTTTATTGCAAGGGAATGGGAATATAGAAATCTTGTTCCAGTTGTACAGGGTTTTGGTGAGACCACATCTGGAATACTGTGTGCAGTTTTGGTCTCCACATTTAAGAAAGGATAGACTTGCATTGGAGGCGGTACAGAGAAGGGTCACTAGATTGGTCCCTGGGATGAGAGGGTTGTCTTATGATGAGAGGCTGAGTAAACTGGGTTTATATTTTCTGGAGTTTAGAAGAATGAGAGGCGATCTCATTGAAACGTACAAAATTCTGAAGGGGTTTGATAGTGTAGACACGGAGAGATTGTTTCCACTGGTCGGGGAATCTAAAACACGGGGACACAATCTCAGGATAAGGAGCTGATCATTTAGGACTGAGATGAGGAGAAATTACTTCACTCAAGGTGTCGTGATTCTTTGGAATTTTCTACCCCAGATGGCAAGGGAAGCTCCATCGTTGAATATATTTAAGGCTGGGATAGACAGATTTTTGGTCTCTCAGGGAATTAATAGATATTGGGAGCAGGCAGGAAAATGGAAATCAAGCCCAAGGTCAGCCTTGATTGTATTGAATGGAGGATCAGGCTCGATAGCTGTGCAGTATAATCCTGCTCCTATTTCTTGTGTTCTTATAATTAAGTGACAGACAGGAAGCAAAGAGTAAGCATAAATGGGGCATTTGCAAGTTGGCAGGCAGTGAATAGTGGAAAATCACAGGGATCAGTACTGGGGCGTCAGCTATGTACAATCTATATTAATGACTTAGATGAAGAGACAAAGAGTAATGTATCTAAGTTTGCTGATGACACAAAGCGAGGTGGAAAGGTAAGCTGTGGGGAGGACTCCGAGAGGCTGCAAAGAGATATAGACAGGGTAAGTGATTGGGCAACAAGTTGTCAGAAGGTGTATAATGTGGGGAAGTGTCAGGTTATTCACTTTGGCTGTAAGAATAGAAATGCAGAATATTTTTTAAATGGTGTGGAACTTTTAAGTGTTGATGTTCAAAGCGATTTTGTGTGTGCTGCTACAAGGAACACAGAAAGTTGGCATGCAGGTGCAGCAATCAATTAGGAAGGCAAATGGCATGTTGGTCTTTATTGGAGAATTGGAGTACAAGAATAAAGAAACCTTAATCAAAAAGCAGAGTAGCGAATGCTGGAAATCTGAAATAAAAAACAGAAAATGCTGGAATAAACTCAGCAGGTTATGCAGCATCTGTGGAGAGGGAGGAGCGGACACATTACAGGTTGTGACCTTTCGGTCAGACATCTTAGAGAAATCTTGCCACAATTATACAGGACTTCGGTGAGACTACACCTGGAGTACTGTGTACAGTTTTGGTCTTGATATTTAAGGAAGGATATACTTGCTTGGAGGTGGTACAGGGAAGGTTCACTAGATTGGTTCCTGGGATGAGAGGGTTGTCCTATGATGAGATACTGAGTAAATTGGGCTTATGTTCTGTGGTGGAGGTCTTGTGGTACTGTGGGTTGAATCCCTTTTTCTGAATCAGAAGCTCTGGGTTAATGCCCACCCCAGGACTTGATGGCCGTGCAAGATGTGTTCATAATGCGGCCAAAAGGTTGAGTATCAACTTGTAAATCCTTCCAACACTTGCCAATGGCTGGCCGTAAGAGCGGGAGAGATTCCTTGTCAGCCGTGAGATGGAAAGAAAATTGGAACCTCTACCATCACTATCCATAGCTCCAGACTAAAACATGCGTGGAAAGGTGCATGTTGCCACTCGGACTCTCTCGGGGCAGTAACACATCACCACCACCAAAATATCTGGAATTTAGAAGAATGAGGGATAATCTCATTGAAACATATAAGGGGGAATCTAAAACACGGGGTCACCACCTCTGGATAAGGGGCCGATCATTCAGGACTGAGATGAGGAAACATTTCTTCACTCAAAGGGTTGTGAATCTTTGGAATTCTCCATCATTGAATATATTTAAGGCTGAGATAGACAGATTTTTGATCTCGCAGGGAATTAAGGAATATGGGGAGCAGGCAGGAAAATGGATTTGAAGCCCAAGATCACATTGAATGGTGGAGCAGGCTCAACAGGCCGTGTGGTCTACTCCTGCTCCTATTTCTAATATTTTTGTGTTCAGAGACCATATTTAGGGGCTGCCCAGTATAGCCCCCAGTGTGTGCACATATTGGGAGATCTCGCAGATCAGTGAGGGCACTCGAATCAGGCAGGACTGATTAAACAGGCACTGAATTAAACACACAACTTCAATTATACCATAGCTCAATTAAACTTTTTATAGTAAGTTTTAAAGGCCAATTTCTCTCTGGGACTCGGCAGCAGGGCAGGCTGTGTGCTCGTCTCATGTGTGTGCTCCTGATTGTATTGTAATGTGCCTGTAAGGGATAGCAGCATGCCATCAATAGAAGGGAAGTGTACCATGTGATCCAGTCTCAGTTTCACTTTGGCCTGTGAGCAAAACACAGCACACACAGCTCTGCTGCTGATGGTTTCAAGATTTCTACGTTTGTATAGCTGTTCTTATGTGCCTAGTCTAAATAAACCACTCACAACTTGTTTACCCAATCCATTATGAGTGATTGGTGGCTTTATGTCATTATGTAAAACATGACAGCATTGTCTGGGATCTATCTAGTTAAGCTGATTGAAATGTAATCTTTGCAAGATCGGAATCCCCTCCAACCTAACTTTATGAAATATAAAAACCCCAAAATCTGTGGACACAAGTACTGCAAATAAAACAGTCCAAACCTCAACGCGAAAAACACACAGGGGCAGGCTACACTGTCAGGGGTTAATTCTCAAACCTTTCCAGTACTGAAGCAAAGCCGATACTATGAAAGGACATTGCGACATTGGGTGGAATTTTCTGAGCCTGCTGGCAGCGGACATGATAGATGGCGTGCGCTGAAAATATGGCGGTGTGAAGGCAGGTCGCGACCTTCCGCTCAGTCCGCAGACGGTGGGCTGTATTTCCCGCCAGCGGTCGGTGGGGAGCTAATTGTAATACATTAGCATATAATTAAAAGGCCATCCCACCAGGCTCTTGGAACCCCACCGTATGGTCTGTCCATGTCAGCGGGTAAGCACGCCGACATGTTTCACAACAGCACACAGGTGACGCGCACTTGGCGGCCGTCACTTTGGGGGAACTGAGGTGAGTGAACAGGAGTGCTCTCCACAGCTCGCCCGTTATTCACAGGTCTCAGAGGCGCCGAGGGTGGGGTGGGGGAAACTGGCCCCAGAGGTGACTGCTGAGGGGGCGGGGGGTTGGGGGGGATGTACGGGGGCAAATGTTGGCCAGCCTCGGAGGTGACTGCTAAGGTTGGGGAGTGTCTGGAATCCAGGGGCAAGTGCTGGCCAGCCTCGAAGGTGACCATTGTTGGTTGGGTGGTGGGGGTAGGAGGGGGTGTCAAGTGTGGCCCTGGCGCACAGGCAATCGAGGTGGGGGGCAATCGAGGTGTGGGAAGTGGCCACACACTCAGGACACCCGTATAAGCTGACCATCCCTCTGCAACTGAGATAGATCAGGCGCAGCCACAGGGATATGATTGGGGTCGGTCTCCTAGCCTGCCCACCCAGGCAGCATCGCAGAGGCACCAAAGGGCTACCAAGTGCTCCGTACCTTACCCCCACCGCCCCACCCCTGCTGGCACAGACTGCGAGTCCACCACCACTTTATTGGACTGCAGAGCAGTTGGACTGCACACATTGTATAACCTCCTTGCCAACACTGGCCATGTAGCAGTCATTGCTGGAGGCACTCACAGCCCCTTGCAATCTCAGCATCCCAGTTAGGAGCAGTCTCCCCATGTCACAGGTTGACAGGGCAGCCATGCAGCGTAATCATCTCTGGCCATCCAAGGGGTGACCAGCACTCTCCAGGAAGCGTTAAGAGGCAGTCACACAGTGTCAGGAAAGGTGCTAAATACAGCCATGATAACCACGTCTCTCTCTTTCATGCTGCAGGAGGACCACGTCAGGACCCTGGATCCTGGTGAACTAGCTGTATGCCTGATGACCTACAGAGACCATAGAAGATGGAGGAGAGAGTGCCTGAGGCTCCTGGCCATGCAAAGGCAGGAGCAGCAACCTCATGAAGAAGGGGCAGCAGGAGCCCCCGCACACGCTGCCCAGGAGTGACAGCGAGCTGTGGCTGGTTGGCGCCTAGCGACACCCAGGGTCTATAGATGCTACCGGCCATTCCTGCAGATGACTGAGAACCATCGAGGTGTGGGAAGTGGCCACACACTCAGGACACCCGTATAAGCTGACCATCCCTCTGCAACTGAGATAGATCAGGCGCAGCCACAGGGATATGATTGGGGTCGGTCTCCAATGACTGAACATGTCTAGGGACCTGGTGGCTCACATCTGTCACTTACTGCAGGACTTGGCACCAAGGGGACATGGAGGGCATCAGCTGCCAGTGGCTGTGAAAGTGACTGCAGTGCTCAATTTCTATGCCAGTGGCTCCTTTCAGGGCTCCACAGGTGACCTCTGTGGGATTTCACAATCTGCCACCCACAAATACATCCATGAGGTCACAGATGCCATCTTCTCCATGGCACACAACTTTGTGCATTTCGCCTGGGACTGGGACAGCCAGGATACAAGGCCCATTGGATTTGCCCAGATCTCGGGATTCCCACAGGTGCAGGGTGCAATTGACTTGCACTCATGTGGTGCTCAGGTCTCCATCGCTATATTCAGTGAACTTCATCAACCGCAAGGGATTCCACTCACTGAACGTGCAGCTGGTATGTGACCACCAGAAACACATCCTGCCAGTCTGCACATGGTTTCCAGGGAGTGTGCACAATGCCTACATCCGGAGTCGCTCACAGATCCCTGAAGTCTTCCAGGGTCCACAGAGGCTGCAGGGTTGGCTCCTTGGGCACAAGAGCTACCTGCAGAGGCCGTGGCTGATGACACCCGTGTGGCAGCCTCAGACTGCAGCAGAGCGAAGCTATAATGAGGCTCATGCAGCAACTTGGTGGAGCAGACCATTGGGATGCTGAAGATACGGTTCCAGTGCCTGGACCGGTCTGGTGGAGCCCTGCAATACAGTCCGCAGAGGGTGTCACACATCATCGTCATCTGCTGTGCCCTTTACAACCTGGAGCTACAATGGGGAGAGAAGCTGACTGAGGAGGACATGGAGGAGCTGGAGGTCTCCTCCGATGAGGAGGACGCTGATTGATGAGGGTGAGGGGGTCCTCTGTAGTGATGACGACAGGAATGAGGCTCTCGCACTGGCTAGACGAGGCAGACACGCACAGGAGACCCTTAAACCTGCCAGATTTGATGACAACATTCAGTGTGGTGACCCTATAGATCCTCACATCACAGTTGTGAAAGTTTGACTCCAGTCTGGCTTATGGCAGCACCAATACCCTCTGTGAGAATTCTCCTGTCATGGGGATGCAATGGGGGCCCTAATAGTCGCTTGATCACAGGAGGATGATGACAACATGCAGTGAGGACACTCCATAGATCTTCACACAGCCTCTGAGAATGTCTGACTCCTGTTTGGCTCAGGGCAGTTCGCTTGCACTCCATGTGGTTGACTCTTAAATACCCTCTAATGGCCTAGCAAGCCACTCAGTTGTAACCTCACCATCACCTTCTCAAGGGCAGCTGGGGAAGGGCAATAAATCCTGGCCCAGCCAGTGAAGCCCACATCCCGTGAATGAATTAAAAAAATGATCAGGGCCATCTCAGAGACACAGCCATGAAACTTTAGACGCATCTGATGCTGTATCCATCTTCAGCACCTCAGCCCTTCAGGAGCTGGTGCACAGCATCACGGGTCACAGATGCTGGTGTGATGGGGACCAGCCCCACCTTAAAGGTGCTGAGAGCACCCAGAGAGAATGAGAGAACTCTGTGGTGCCTGCCCACTCCATTCTGGCAGCAATGACCAGCATGGCCGAGGTGCAGGCATCAGTAATGTTTCCAGGGATTAATTAGTACATGACGGTGGCCTGTGAAACAGGACACATCACTCACAGCATGGTTGCCTGATGGATGTTGCACTGTTGGTTCCTCACTTGGTAGAGCACCGCTGACCTCACCGTCAGCACAGGACCTGTCCTGGTTATCACTGACCAGCTGGATGGCTCTGTTTTTGAATTCTGTCAGGACTTTGATCTCTGGCATCCCTCCACCTGTCTGCGACCTTTCCCTCCTGTTGTGAGCCAGTTTGTCCTGCTTGGATAGAGATGGGGGGAGTGTATCAGGACGCCTGCCAGGCCAGATGATAAGTATGCCTGGCCTGTGTGGGTGGTGAGTGGTCCCATGGATGGGGTGAGGACAATGACGGTGTGTGTGAAAGAGTGAATGGTGATGGCCCTTGAACTGGCAGTGAGTGAGGGCCCTGTGTGTGTGTGATGGGTTTTGAGTGTGTGAGTTGGGGGAGATGAAAAGAGTGACTCACCCTGATGGAACAGAGGAGATCATTCATCTTTTTGCGGCACTGAGTGGCTGTCCTCCTCTGCAGGACGTTCGCACTGACCACCGCTGCCTCCCAAGCTGGGTTGGTGACATTGCTGCCCATCCTGCGGCCAGAGCAGGGGTAGAGCACATCCCGGCGGCCTCCACAGCATCCAGCAGTCGCTCAAGGGACCCGTTGTTGAAGCAGGGGGGCTGCAGTCTTTTTGCCTTTGCTGGCCATGTCTCCTGGGCAGAGGTGGTGAGCTGGTGGTGATGGGCACTTTGCTGGCAGCTGCCTTTTAAAGATGGCGGCTGGCGTGATACAACAGCGGGGTGATGGTGAGTGGGCACATGAGACCCCGCCCGCCATGGAAACGGCGTGTTTCGTGGGAGTTAATAAATAATGAGGCGGGCTCGGGAAGATACTGTGTGAAAACCTGCCATTTCCGTTGGCTGGTAGGTCTCCATTTTACCCACCTGCTACCACACTTAGTGCAATTCTGGGAAAATTCAGCCCATTATCACAACAAGGACACAAGACAGCTGTCATCAGATAACTCAATTGAGAAGCTGGGGAGGTCATTGTAACAAATGGCCCCAGATAACAGCTATCATCCAAACAACATCAACAGTGGCCGAGAGGAGAGGAACCTGTTACATGAAAATCAGTCTAGGAACCAGGAATACTTCACCTGAATGGGGTGCATTGCTTCAGTTGTGGAAACAACATTAGCGATGAATGGGTCTGTCTGGACCAAGCCATGTAACAGGGTAAAGAGATTAAAGGGTGCAAAGCACTGACCATCCTGCAGGAGGATGTCAGGAATTATAATCATCATTTAGCAGTATGTTTTCAGGAAATGGGTTTTGATATTGTCGATAAGGATCATCATAAAAGGCCAAGATCAAAGGGTCTGGCGCTGCAGTCAGAAGGAGAGTCAGGGCTGGTCACCTCGACTCTGGCCTATTTTCAACCCTGGATAAACCAGCCGCGCTGGGGATTGTAAGTGTTTTCAGCCGTATCGTGGTGATATCGGCTTGAAGGTTTGGAATGCAGTTAAGAAGGAGGGTCAGAAATGGTCAATCTGACTGGCTGGCCACCAATCTTTGCTGGAAGTACCAACCGTGTGGGGAGATGTAAGTTATCAGCCAAATCCAAGGGATATTGGGGCTGAGATTTAAAGGGTAGTTTATGGGTAACAACCAAATCCTGAGGGGGTTGGGCTGAATTGAGAAGGTTTTGGGCAGAAATTTGGGGTTTTGCCTCTGGTTTTTCTGTAGAGGGTTTTTAATAAGTCGTGGATTATTTTTGATGTATCTATGGGGAGCCAAAGTTAAATCGTGGAGGGATAACCAGTTAAGTGTCGTGTAGTGTCATTTACACTAGTTTAGAGCTCTTGTATTTGGGTGTTCGGAGTGTTTTAATAAATAAATTTGTGGTTTAGCCAAACCCTGTGAATGTGTAATTTTGTCCTTTTAAAATCTTAAAGTCAAGAACAATCAGTAAAGGGGAAACTGGAGCAGGAACCTCACATCCTATTGAGGTGAATGGGAATGAGGACTGGTGGGTGTATAATGGAGGCTGTTCCAATATTGCCTGAGCTATATTATTTAATCTGAAAGCTACTGCCACTGTCTCCCCTGGTCAGACTCTTATAGATGATGTTTATTATTGTTTGAGAGAAGTTCTAATTAACAAGTGAGTCACACAAAGGTACTGAATGTCTAGAGCATGTTGCTATCTCTCTGTCTATCACTATCTACCTATTCTTATCTCTCTGTCATTTGGCTGGCATGTTTCTTACAGGAATGGGTTTGTTTTGAAGTTTTGCAAACGGATTGCAATGAACCCAGACTGAACTAATTTTCAGAATATTCGTTGTGTTGATTTTCCGAACATGGCTCACTATCAGGGTCAGCTTTGGGAATGTGCATGCTGATAATTTCTCTGCTGCTGACCACCTGTGATATGGTGGTCATATCCTGCCATTTCCTGCCATTCTATTTTCATTGTAATGTTTATGCAGGGTTTCTTGTCTCACAGGAAGCTTCGGTGACGTAAACAGTGCACAGACTGGGCATTAAACAGCCAGATCATGCAACTAGGGGATAGAGCAGGCATCGCTACAGCTATGGCCAATACACTCTGCCAAAAATGTGTTCTATTTGCACTTTTATTCTCTCCCACAGCACTTTGCCAGGGGCAGAACGGTAAGAAGATCTGTTCACTTCACATCTTTTTTTGATAATATATTTGATCATATTAGCAGAGTCAACATTGTTTCCTGAAAGGGAAATCGTGTTTGACAAATTTATTAAGAGTACTTTGAGGATGTAACAAGCAGGGTGGATAAAGGGGTATCTGTGGATGTATTTGGCATTCAATAAGGTGTCACATAAAAGGTTACTGCATGAAATAAGAGCTCATGAAGTTGGGGATGATATGGATGAGCATGTATAGAGGATTGACTAACAGGAAACTGAGATTTGGGATACTGAGTCATTTTCAGGTTGGCAAACTGTAACTCCTGGAGTGCCACAGGGATCAGTGCTGGGGCCTCAATTATTAATTACTTGGATGAAGGAACCAAATGTATTGTAGCCAAATTAGGAAAGCAAGTTGTGAGGAGGATACAAATATTCTACAATGCAATATCGATACATTCAGTAAATGGGCAAAAATTTAACAGATGGAGTTTAATGTGGAAAGAATGTGAGGTTTTCCACTTTGGCAGGAAGAATAGAAAAGCAGAATATTATTTAAATGGAAAAAGTCTGCAGAATGCTGCAGTACAGAAGGATCTGGGTGTCCTTGTACATGAATCACAAAAAGTTAGCTTGCAGGTATAGCGAATGATTAGGAAGGCAAATGGAATGTTGTCGTTTAGGGATGGAATAGGGAAGGCTTGCTACAAGTGTCCAGGCAGACGTAAGACTGCACCTGGGAGTACTGTGTATAGTTTTGATCTAAAAGCAAAGAACTGCGGATGCTGCAAATCCAAAACAAAAACAAAAACAAAAATACCTGGAAAAACTCAGCAGGTCTGGCAGCACTGGTAGAGAGGAGCACAGTTGACGTTTTGAGTCCTCATGACCCTTCAATAGAACTAGTTTTGATCTCCTTGCTTAAGGAGTGATGTATTTGCATTGAAAGTACTCATAGACTCATAGATGTTTACAGCACAGGAGGCCATGTGGCCCATTGTGTCCGTGCCAGTCAACAAAGATCTGACTACACTAATCTCATTTTCCAGCACTTGGCCCATAGCCCTGGAGGCTATGGCAACACAAGTGAATATCTAAATACTTCTTAAATGTTACGAGGATTTCTGACTCAACCACCCTTTCAGGCAGTGAGTTCCAGATTCCCACCACCCTCTGGATGAAAACATTTCTCCTCAACTCCCCTCTTAGCCTTCTACCTCTTACCTTTAATCTATGCCCCCCTGGTTATTGACCCCTCTACTAATGGAAAAAGTGCCTTCCTATCCACCCTATCTATGCCCCTCATAATCTTATACACCTCTATCAGGTCTCCTCTCAACCTTCGTTGCTCCAAGGAAAACAGCCCCAGCCTATCCAATCTTTCCTCATAGCTCAAACCCTCCAGCCGTGGCAGCATCCTGGTAAATCTCCTCTGCACCCTCTCCAGAGCAATCACATCCTTCCTATAATGTGGTGACCAGAACTGCACGCAGTACTCCAGTTGTTGCCTAACCAGTGTTTTATACAGTTTTGGCATAACCTCCCTACTCTTGTATTCTACACCCCGGCTAATAAAGGCAAGCATCCCATATGCCTTCTTAACCACCTTATCTACCTGCTCAGCTACCTTCAGGGATATGTGGATATGCACACCAAGGTCCATCTGAACTTCAGTACTCTCCAGGGTCCTACCACTCACAGTGTAATTTCCTTGTTAGCCCTCCCCAAGTGCATGACCTCACACTTTTCTGGGTTGAATTTTATTTGCCACTGCTCTGCCCACCTGACCAGTCCTCCTGCAGTTTACGGTTATCCTCCTCACTATTTATCACCCTACCAATCTTTGTGTCATCAGTGAAATTCTTGACCATACCTCCTACATCTAAGGCCAAGTCATTTATGTACACCGCAAACAGCAAGGGCCCCAGCCCTGAGCTCTGCAGAACCCCACTGGAAACAGAAACATCCCTCTACCATCGCCCTCTGCTTCCTGCCTCTCAGCCGATTTTGGATCCAATGTGCCACTTTGCCTTGGATCCCTTGGGCTCTTACTTTCTTGACCAGTCTGCCATGAGGGACCTGATCAAGAGCCTTGCTAAAGCCCATGTAGACCACATCAAATGCATTGCCCTCATCAACACTCCTGGTTACCTCCTCAAAAACTTCGACCAAATTTGTCAAACACGACTTTCCCATAACGAATCCATGCTGACTATCCCTGATTGATCCGTGTCTTTCCAAGTGCAGATATATTCTGTCCCTCAGAATTCTTTCTAGTAACTTCCCCTAAATAGTTCAAAGAAGCTTCCCTAGGCTGATTCCTGGTATGAAGGCGTTGTCCTATGACAGAAGGTTGAACAGGTTGGTCCTATACTCTTTGGAGCTTAGAAGAATGAGTGGTGATCTTATTGAAACACATAAGATACTGAGGGGCTGGATAGGGTAGATGCTGAGGGGATTTTAAACTAGGGGGCACAGTTTCAAAATAAAGGGTCTCCCACTTGAGACAGTGCAGAGGAAGAATTTGGGAGAGAGAGTTCCAGATTTCCCCCCCACTTTGTGTGAAGGGCTTCCTGACATCACAACTGAACGGCCTGGATCTAATTTCAAGATTCTGTCCCCTTGTTCTGGGCCCCCCCACCACCACCAGAGGAAATGTTAATTTATTGTTGTCTGGGTCAGGAAGCTGTCTTGAGCTGTAAGCCCAGTTCTGACCAGACTTAATTATATCCGTTTACTCATTGGATGCCACAACTTATAATTTATTTTAATGGCTTAGAGAAGGAAGCAAGAGTAATGTATCCAAGTTTGTGGATGGTACAAAGTTAATTGTGAAAGAATAAGGAACACACAAAGAAGCTGCAAAGGGATATAGACAAAACAGGTTAATGGACAAGAACGTGGTAGATGGAGTAAAATGTGGAGAATTGTGGAGTTATCAACTTTGGGAGAAAAGATTGAAAACCAGAACATCTTTTAAACAGGGAAATGTCTGCATTCAGTGGGACCTGGCTGCCCTTGTACGTGAATAACAGGAAGTTAATTTGCAGTGCAGCAAGCAATTAGAAAGGCAATTAGTATATTAGTCTTTATGACAATGTGATTGGAGTATGAGTACAGAAGTCTTACTGCAATTATACTGGGGCTTTAGTAAGACTACACCTGGAGTACTGTGTGCAGTTTTGGTCTCCTTACTTAAGGAAGGATATACTCTCCCTGGAGAGAGTGCTATGAAGGTTCAGTAGCCTGAGTCCTGAGGTGGCAGGATTGTCCTCTGAGGACAGATTGAGCAGACGGGGAAAATATTCCCTGGAGTTTAGAAGAACGAGGGGTGATTTCATTGAAATGTATCATTCTTAATGGGCTTGATAAGATTGGGGAATATCGGGAAAATGTTTTCCCCTGGCTGGGGGATCTGGAATGACGGGGTCACAGGCTCAGGATAAGAGGTTTGCAATATAGGGTTGAGATGAGGAAAAATTTCTTCACTCGGAGGGTTGTGAATCTTTGAAATTCTGTATCCCAGAGAGTTATGGAAGCTCAATCATTGAATATATTCAAGACAGAGGTCAATAGATTTTTGGGTACCAAAGGGATTCTGGGATATAGAAATACTGCAGGAAGGTAGAGCTGTGGTTGGTTTTGTATTGGAGTTTTATAATCTGAATTGCTCTCAATCATTCTTACAAGTTTGATGGGGAATGTGTGAGCTGGTCATGGCTTCAAACTAGCTTTGTTTATACAGACCTAAGTTGCTTCAGTATTTTGAAGCAGTGCCTCACACAAAGGTTCGTGGAAATCTGGAACTCCCTCCGCCACAAAGCTGTTGAGGCTGGGGGTCAAAATTGATTTTTCTTAGGTCAGGGTATCAAGGTATATTGATCAAACTCTGGTAAATGTGGTTGATGTGGTTGGGACAGCCATATCTAAATGAATAGTGGAACAGGATCGAGAGGCTGAATGGGCTCCTCCTGTTTCTAACTAAACATGAGAAAAATACTTTTATTTGAAATCTTCAGTTTATTTTCTACTTGGAGCATGCAAAATGATTTTACTTGTAGGACTTGCTTCAACCTTTCAGCCCCTCAAGTGTATTCCACCATTTACTAAAATCCTGCTGCTCTGTATGTGCTCCTAGTTCTCCATATCTCTGTACCTGCTCTATATCTCTCCCTATCCCTCCACCTGGTTTATATCTCTGTTCCTGCTCTATATCTCTCCACTTGCTCTATATCTCTTCATATCTCTCCACATGCTCTGTATCTCTCCATATCTCTGTACCTGCTCTACGTCTCTCCATATCTCTCTACCTGCTCTACGCCTCTCCATATCTCTCTACTTGCTCTATATGTCTCCATATCTCTCCATTGAAAAACCTACTGACCTCAGTCCTGAAAATTTCAACTGATCACCAGCATCCAGAGTTCCACATTTATACTTAGAATTTTTACAAATTGAACTAAGAACTGAAACCCTAACGTTATAAAATGATATATTTGTGCAGAAGTCCTTGGGAGAAGTCTCCACTTTTCTAAAGTCGGTTCCAACAATGAGTTGAATGAAACAGCAAAGCGTCACCTGACCAGTTCTGTTACCACGGTGATGATTCCTGTCACTTACAGCATCATCTTGATCATTGGGCTTCCAGCCAATGCGTTGGCTCTTTTAATCTTGGCCACTAAGGTCCAGAGATTGTCATCCACCATCTTCCTGATCAACTTGGCGACTGCCGACCTTCTCCTGATCCTGGTGCTGCCGTTCAAGATCTCCTACCACCTCCTGGGCAATGACTGGCTCTTTGGTGAGGGACTCTGTCGGACAATGACCGCCTTCTTCTACGGGAACATGTACTGCTCCATCCTGCTGCTCACCTTCATCAGCATCGACAGATACTTCGCTTTGGTCCATCCGTTTCTCTCCAAGCGTTTCAGGGACAATCGGTTTGCTGTTTGTTCCTGCTCAGTGATTTGGGTGCTTGTTGTAATCTCCATGTTACCCTTTCTCCTCCAGAGGCAGAGCTACCCAATCCAGGAGCTCAGCATCACCACCTGCCATGATGTTTTGCCGACAGAACTAGATGATGATTATTTCTTTTATTACTTTGTTTGTTTGGTTGTGTTTGGGTTTCTCATTCCATGTTTTGTTACTATATTCTGCTATGTGGCTATAATCCGAGCTTTAATGGTTAGTGAACAGCAATTTGGGAAAGCTATTAGGACCATGATGTTAGTGCTGATAGTGTACTTGGTATGTTTCACTCCCAGTAACATTATCCTGCTTATCCATCACTCAGAGTATCACCTCACAGACAGCAGTAACCTGTATTTATTTTATATGATTTTCCTGGTGCTCAGCACCTTCAATAACTGCATTGACCCATTCATCTACTATTACATCTCTGATGAGTTTAGGGACAAGGTGAGGATCGTGATTCATTGCAAAGCAGAGAAGGATGTAGATTCAGAAAAAAGAGCAGAGCAGTTTGCCCTGACTAGCTCCTCCTCAGGATATGTCTCTAAGACATTAACACAAAATATTTGAATCCAATGCTTTGGGTCCAGGAGGAGACAAACTGCTCAATTCAATCCCCATACTTTTTGAGGCAGAAGCAATGAAGGATGTAACTTTCTGACTGAGCCAGAGATTCATGGCTTTGACAATTCACCTGAAATATACCGCAGGAAATTGAACTTGTCTGATTTCCATGTTTGTTCATTTTGTAATGTGAACCTAACTTTATTGTTAGTCAATGTCAGAGGGTAGCAGGAGGTTACAAGAGTCTGATCAAATTCAGAAACCCTGGGCTGGAATCTCACTGCAAATAACAGGGATTGATTTGTAAAAAAAATACTTTCTGTAGACTAGAAATGAGGTTAAAATTGAATTGAATACAACTTAGGTGTTGAACAGACTGGGTGAGGGGCTCCAATGAGTGAGGTCTCAGAGAGGGGGAGGGGGAGTTAGTCATAACGTTATTATAGCACAGAGAGAGGCCTTTGGCCATTTTTGACAGTAGCATGTAAGTGAATTAGCTCCCTGCTTTATACCCACCTGAACTGGACTGGCATGGTTTGATAATGACAGGTTAGAGGCTGTCTACTTTGCTGTGGACCAGGGTGTGTACATTGATGAGCTAAACTATTGAACTGATTCTGTTTCTTTAATAACCCCCTAACTGTTATTGCACCACATTTCTCACTGCACTCCTGATCCATCTTAAATCCTTCTGGAATTCTGTCTATTTTATTCATAATGAAAGAATGCGAAATGCTGAGACTTATTTTCTATTCTTTCATGGGATGTGGGTGTCACTGGCAATGACAGCATTTGTTGCCCATCCCTAATTGCCCTTGAACTGAATGGCTTGCTAGTGTTACAACCAGGGAGGGCAAGTGTCAGTTCTTGCCCTTTCTTTGCCACTCCTCGTATGATTGTAACTGAGTTTTTGTAATTTGTAAGAATTATGGTATTCACTCAATGTCTGTGCTTAACCAAAAACAGGCTGATTGCAAAGAAACCAGCTTGACAGACTTTCTTGAGTTTAAACAAAAGGAGTTAGTTTTTATTGAGCTAAAAATCTACCCAGGTAAAGATATTTAAAATGGTAAACCCATCTCCCAACATTCGCAACACACATGCGTACTCACACGCACACACAGATGCACACTCACACGCACACACATGTGCACACACACAGACGCACACTCACTCAGCCACTCACTCACTCAAATACTTGCACACACAGACACTATCTCATACACACACACACACACACACACATACAAATGCAAAATTACAAGTTCTACAGTAGGAGGTAACTGTTTGGCCAAATTAAAATTCATTGATAAAAGGCAAAAAAAAGAGAGTTCACTGTTTGTGAGTCCTTCACTGGGATCCATGGCTGAGGCAGAACTTTTCCACGGTGGTCTTGAAATTCTAGTGGAGTTGAGGCTGATGTAAACGGCAATTTCTGGAGACTGTCTCTTTTAAACCATCACTTGTCTTTTCCAAAAGTCAATGCAATTATACCTGAGGTTCTTTTTGATGGAATTTCTCTATTTCTGTAGTTGCTGCCAAATATGATTCAAAGATAGGGCCTTGAACTTTAGGGAGAAGGGAGAGAGAAGGTGTTAATGCTCCATTGCCAGACTTCTTCCAGGCTCAGCTTACATGTTGTACTAAAAAACATTGCAAAATGGTCATTCAGGTTACATGACATCTCTTCCTGTAGTGATTTCAAAAGGTAATTGATTAGTTCATATCTGGACACACCTTGGTTATTGTTATGGCCTAGGTGATTAATTTCTTTAATGTCCCAGCCATTAACTTATGAATAATCCACCCTCCATCTTGATGAGATAGAAAGGAAGCCTTCCATATAGCAACTGTCCCTGTAGACTTTCTGTTTCTGCTTGAAAGGTAGCTTTATAGAAATGCAAATCAAGGTCCAGTGCAGGTTCAGCAAATCTTGAAATAATTCTTGACATCAGCATGCGTGAAATTCCATAGGAGGTGGTCTTGGCATATCTTAATTGTAAGCCATATTGGCACTTTACAGAAACTGGCCAACTTGTAAAACCAGACATCAGGTGACCCATGGCAGCCATCTTAAGTCAGTGTCTATGCTTGCTTTTTAAAAATCTTTTAAAAGCAGTTCAATATATATTTGACAAGGTAAAGATCAATATCACACATGCATATGTCACATCATCATGACATTAGGCCAATTCAGAGGGCAGTTAAGAGTCAACCCATTGCTGTAGGTCTGGAGTCACATGTAGGCCAGACTGGGTAAGGATCACAGATTTCCTCCCTTAAAGGACATTAATGAACCAGATGGGTTTTTGCAACAATTAATGCTAGTTGTCATGGTCACCATTACTGAGACTAGCTTTCAATTCCTGATTTTATTCATTGAATTTAAATTCCACCACCTACTGTGGGATTTGAACTCGTATGAAAATTGAATGAGTTTCATTCAGTTGTGTGTGACTTATGTTTAACTATCCGTCTTCAGTTTGGGTGGCACAATTCTTTCAGTGGAGATATACCATCGCTGGCGAGGGAAATAGTATGGAGAGGTGGTTATACTTGTCAGTTACAGGGCACAGGGACACTTGAATCCATAACCAAACCCAAATGACTTACATTTAGAACAGAAACTGCTGTGCTGTTCCACACACACCATTACTGTTGGGCATCTGTCTAAGTGCAATAACTAATGATGCCAGGAAACTCCTTGGAGCTGCCCTCACTCTCCACTGTAAATTTAACACAAACTACCTTTGGGTCTGTTAACCAGGATTTCACCAAACCTCTGGAACAGTGTGACACTGCAATGAAATTCCTGGCCTGCCTGTCTAACGTTTTTGTTTAAGTACCTTAACAGTCTCTTGTCCACCCACTGTTTCCGGGAGTCCACTCCTTGTCTAGATATCTGATAGGTTTGTAGTAGAGCTCAGAAGTAAATTCAGCAGCATTTTCACTTTGCTCCAGCTATTGCTCCTAGCAGGTGGTCTCCTTCTACTTTAGAGTAAAGCAGAGTAACCCCACTTGAAGCTTTAATTATCAAACCAGTTTATTAAACAGGAAAAGGATAAGGGTTCCAGAAGTCCCCTGTTGCTATGTTGTTGTTAGAATGGTGGAGAGGGAATATTAAATACTCATTATGTCCCAGATTGTGAAGACCAGTTTATTTATATAACCAGAGTATCAAAAGCTTCCAGTATCATGGAGGGCCACAACTTAGAATAGCATCTTATCTGGCATTGCATAAGGAAAGGTCAATTATTGATAAGAGAAAATTCAATGAAATACTCCTATGGAGCTGCATATTAACTTTGATATAATTAACAGGTGGAGGGAGGAAAACATTGACCGATATTGATGAATATTTGGATTCATAACAGCTTAAAATATTGAGCTGAGAATTCTAATGATTCAGTAACCAACCAGTCATCATGATGTGTAAGCAGCAAGTGTATGTTAAGTGTATGAAGTATATGTATCAAGTGTATGTTAAATGTTATTGCATGTATTGCCATCTTAATAAATCACTGTCACCTAATTGTCAATGTGTAAGAACCTCATTCTTTAGTGTAAATTCTAAATCGGAACCC
The DNA here is from genome assembly GCF_017639515.1 of Carcharodon carcharias. NCBI lineage: Eukaryota > Metazoa > Chordata > Chondrichthyes > Lamniformes > Lamnidae > Carcharodon > Carcharodon carcharias. The sequence goes on along the minus strand of NC_054480.1, from coordinate 123,767,117 downwards.
CTAGTGGCACCAGCAATGCTCCTTGATGATGTCAGTGAGATTTTGCCCTTTGGAAGCAGCTTCCTGGACAGAGTGGGGTTCTCCCCAATCCTATCAGAAAAATGACAAAGGGTGGGATTTTCCATGCCCGTTGGTGTCGGGCATTTTTGGTGGCATGAGTGGACAATATGGCGCGATCAGTTTCACGAAACCAGTTTGCAATTGTCTGCTCAACCTGCCAATGGTGGGCTGCATTACCTGCCATCAGACATTGGGAACCTCATTATAATACACCTGTCAAGAAGTTATAATAATTCTCATAGTGTTACTGGAATTTATTGTAAAATAAAATAATAGTGGGAAGTGTCTACGTGTCTATACATGTCTCTCTGTGTGTGAGATTTAATTGAATTAGGGCAGCTAGTCTGAGTGCTTTGATCTAAGAAGAGAGGTTAGGTTTGAAATATTAATTAGATAAACATGGGGAAGATAAGAATAAAAACAAAAATTCCTGGAAAAACTCAGGTCTGACAGCATCTGTGGAGAGGGATACATTTGACGTTTCGAGTCCTTATGACCTTTCATCAGAACTAAGACATATAGAAATGAGATGAAACATACGCTGGTTGAGGGGGGTGGGACAGGAGAGCTCGATAGGGGGCCAGTGATAGGTGGAGGCCAAGAAGAGGCTGCCAAGGATGTCATAGACAAAAGGACAAAGGGGTGTTGATGGTGGTGGAAGTTTAGAAACCTGGGTGTCAAGGGAACATTTGCATTTTGAAATAGACCAGACTGGGTTGTTTTCAAAGGAGGGGTGAAATGTGTCACCTAGTCAGTTGAAGTTTAGAAATGGTGGCCAGGATTTCCTGGCCCTGTTGTGGGTGGGACATGCTGTGGGTAAGGCAGCGCCCCAGCCAGAAGTCCATTGGCTTGCGGTGGGACCGGAAGATCACGGCAGCGGGCGGGCGCCGAAAATCCCGTCCAGTGTGTTTATTTTTCCCAAAGATAACTTAGTGCTATAAGGGGGTTTTATTATCAGGGAGATAAAGTCCAAAGGCATGGTGAAACAATGGGTATTTGCTTTCAAAGAGAAAGATATGTATAAAGAAGGAACATGGGCTGTGTGTAAGGGAAAAACCTTACAACTGTGTGAAAAGCCTTCAGCATCTGTGCTTCAAGCTGCTGACTTCAAAGGACTGAAGTTAAGAAAGTTCACTTGGAAGTTGATTTGTTCAGGATATCATGTTTCTTTGCCGGGGCTTTTAAAATCTATGGCCAGAATTTTTCATTTGGTGGGCGGGCTCGGCAGGAGCGGGCAGGGGCGGTTGGGAACCTGCCTGCGATTGAGCTTGCGCCGCCATTTTACGTGGACACGCCAATTAAGGCCCGCCCAGCGTAATTCGTGGCTCCTGAGATTTGTGGGAAGGGGCCGGGCGGCGGTGGGAGGCCAATGTCTGCCGGATCCAATGGCGACCCAGCGGCCTATTCAAAAATGGCGCAGGCAGCCGTCCTAAGGCTACCACTGAGTTCAGTCATCTGCAACGGACAACGTCATTGGACAGAAGGCCGGTCAGGAGGGCCAGTTGGCAGGGCAGTCGACACCGCGGTTTTCCGATGAGTACCTCGAAGCCCTCCTCAAGGGTGTGGCAGCATGCCAGGATATCCTTGTCCCAAGGGATGGAGGAGGAGAACCCCCCCCCCCCCACCTAACCAAACATGCCTGGGTGGAGGTGGCATCATGGATCAGCTCCCATGATGTGGTGAGACGCACATGGGTACAGTGCCACAAGTGGTTTAATGATCTCCTGCGATTGGGAAGGGTGAGTACCATGTTGGCATGTGTCACTTAGTACCGCAGTTAGATTGGCCCCCCAACCCCCCATTCCCTGCACCTCAGAATTTTGTTTTTTTATTCACTCACAGGACGTGGGCTTCGCTGGCTGGTCCAGCATTTATTGCCCATCCTTAGTTGCCCTTGAGAAGGTGGTGGTGAGCTGCCTTCTTTAACCACTGCAATCCGTGTGATGTAGGTACACCCATGGTGCTGTTAGAGAGGGAGCTCCAGGATTTTGACCCAGTGACAGTGAAGGAATGGAGACATATTTCCAAGTCAGGATGGTGAGTGGCTTGGAGGGGAACTTCCAGGTGGTAGTGTTCCCATGTGTCTGCTGCCCTTGTCCTTCTAGGTGGTAGAGGTCATGTGTTTGGGAGTCTTAGCGTGTGAGTGGCAAATGTGATGGAGGCAGCATCTGGACAAGGAGGTCAGCCCTGGCTGCTTGGAGTGAGTGTATGGTGGCTCCAGGAGTCACGGATTGGATGATCCCTGCAAGGTTTTCCTCAGGTGGGGGTGGCAGGCCTGCAATGGTAATGCAGGTACAGGGCGGGCTAATCAATTCTCCTCTCTCCTTTCAGGAGAAGACAGCCCACAATAATGCTGAGCGGCTGCAGACTGGCGGAAGGCAGCTCCACCTTCTGATCCTCACCAGATACGAGCAAGAGACACTGGAGCTGGGGAGGCGCCATACGCCTAGGTCAACCGGCCATGGTGAGGTTGGGCTGCCAGTGGGAGGTAAGAGTGCCATGCACTGAGGTCAGAATGTCCGTCATTGCAACCGTTCCACTGTTGTCTGTATATTGATTTCAGCCTCCAACATGGGATCCCCATTGATAATGGAATGACGAGGGCCCCCTGATCCGGGTGCCAGGCATGCACATTAACATTGTAACTATTTGAACTGATCAAATGTCCTTTCAGCCTCACTAGAGCACGCCCAGTCTCAGATGCCTGATGGCCTGCTGCTCACCTCTGAGGGCACAGAGGATATGAATGCACCAGCATCACACCCTCTCAGCCAGGCAGGCACCAGTGCAGATACCAGCACCTCGTGGGAATAAGATCGTTGGCTAGTATCTCAGGGCACAGCAGAGAGGGTACTTCACACTCGCTTGAGGTGCAGGTGGAGACAGAGAGTGCCCAGGGCACCGGCAGTGGGAGGACTGCTGGGAACCAGAACATGCTCAGTCGGTGGCCAATGATGTGCCTTTGGGGTTGTCCCTGAGGCAGCAGATGCTGGAAGTCCAGCAGGGTGTGTGGGAGGATCTGGTGGAGATCCATGAGGGAATGTGTACCATGGTGTCCGTTGTGGAGGAGTTCCTGCAGACCATAAGCAATGCTTTGACCCTACCTCAGGTGATCAGTGTCAGTGTGGGAAATGGATTGGGCACCCAGTATCCCAGCTAGGTGCCTGTCCATCAATGGTGAGCAGGGAGGTCCAAAGTGACCTGACATTGGCACACGAGCTGCCTGTCATCTCTGCGGGTTCCTCTCAGGGCGCTCTGGATGAGGGCAGCTGCTCCTTTGCCAGTGACCGTGACATCTGACGAGGCTGCGGTGACTGGGGAGATGCCAGCCATGGCACTGGCCACTCCCTCCCAGGCGGGGCCAGCACGGGCTCCACTGGCCAGAGGACGACTGCCAAGGTCATCAAGGCCAACAGGACAGCAGAGTCAGCAGGCTGCCCCCAATGCCGATGCCAGTGAAGGGGAAGAACCTAGACGTAGCACTCGCCAGTGTAAATGTAAAGCACCTTACGCCCAACACGGGCTTATCATGAGTGGTTTTCTTTTGCTCCACATTTAAATTATTTTTAAGTTGGTGTAATGTTGAACACCTTTTCATTTAGTTTGATTTCTGTATGCCAAGCTGCAAAGTATCAAATGTGTTGTTTCTCAACAAGCCTCTGAGTGCTTCATTAGTTCTGCAGGTGAAGGGGAACCCATGTTGTTATGTGTGACTAGTTTGTCATTGAACTTTATTGAAATGGCACATTGTTCATATTGTTGACCAAGTAAATGTTGTTCCCAGGTATCGAGTATGGAGCCTACAGCCCTGGCATGTAGGCTAGCTGAAGGAGCATTGGATCAAGGCCTCCTGGGTGTCCATGCCTCCCTGGAGATTGCCCAGGTCAGCGTCTATCCCCTCAGCATTCTCCTGAGTGTGCTCATCCGTGGACTCACTCCTGGACTCATCATCTGCAGCCAGAGCATCTGCATCTACATCTTCTTCCTCCACTGCACCCCACCTGCTCCCCGCCCCACCCCCCCCCACCCCCCCACCACCCCGCTTCCCCCTTCCAGTGCCAGATTGTGGAGAGTACAGCATGTAACCACTATCAGTGACACATGCTCTGGGGGGTATTGCAGTGCACCCCCTGAATGGTCCAGGCATCGTAAGTGCATCTTGAGAAGACCGATCGTTCTCTCCACCATAGCCATTATGGAACCATGGCTCCTATTGTACCGATGCTCAACCTCTGTTCTTGGATGGCGGAGAGGTGTCATGAGCCACCTTCTGAGGGGATAGCCCTTGTCACCCAGCAGCCATCCATCCAGCCAGGCTGGAGCACTGAAGAGTCCCGGCACCTGGGAGTGTCTGAGGATGTTGGCATCGTGCGAGCTGTCTGGGTACCTTGCACAGACTTGCAGTGTCAGCATCCTGTGGTCACACACTATCTGCACGTTCATGGAGTGGAAGCCCTTCCTGTTGACGAAGGCACTGGGTTCACCTGCTGGCGCCTTGATGGCCACATGTGTACAGTCTATTGTACCCTGGACACGGGGAAGCCTCTGGCTTGGTCCAGCTGGCTGCCCTCATCCATACGGTAAAGAATGAAAGTCAATGCATGCCTGAACAGAGCTTCAGTCACCAGTTTGATGTAACTGCGGACAGCTGATTGGGACACTCCACAAAGAACACTCACCAACTCCTGGAAAGAGCCAGAGGCGTAGAAGTTGAGGGCCACTGTGACCTTCAGAGCCACTGGCATGGGGTGTCCACCCACACATTTGGAGCTGATCTCAGGCCCAATCATCTGACAGATGGAGGTCACTGTCTCCCTTGAGAGATGGAGCCTCCTTCGGCATTGTGCCTCAGACATATTGAGGTAGCTGCTCCCTGGCAGCAGGATAGTGGCGTCTTCTGTGGCCCCTTCTGCCTTGGACTTCCTGTTGGCCCTGCAGCCCTAGTGCCTGCACCTGCCCTCCCATAGGTCACTCCTCTGGGGGCTAAATATAGACTCCTGGCCGCCTCCCCCTTCTATCCCTCTCTTCCTCCTCAGAGGGGAGACCACAATCCCCATTTCCAGGGTAAGGGAAGGGTGTGTGATACCTGGGAGGCCCCAAGTGTTATGACTCCTCCAGAGCTCTGAACTGAAGCTTGTTATTTCTGTCAAAGCAGCACTGAAGTGAAATGAAGTTGTCCTGTTTACACAAACAAGTAGCAGTAAGTAATAAACTAAAGTTATAACTACTCACATTAGCGAGCCCACTCACCCCTCTTATCCAGCCAGTGAATGAGGTTTTTAAAAATGTGGCCTACTTGCCTGCCTGTTGTGTCCGTGCGACACCCTGAAAATCGCACAGGCTACTCAAAACCAAAGTCAATTGCTGCCTCAAGGGTCTTAACTGGCCCGGACTCCAAACTCATAGCGCCTGCCTTCCGAAATATCGCGATGGTGCGCTGTGATGTCGGGGACGCAGGCTTGACATCATCGTGCGTCATTTTACCCGCATGCATGTTGGGCCCACCTCCATATGCCAACTGCGAAATTCTGCCCTATGTGTCTTACTGTTGTCTTAATGAAGGTGTAACTAGGAGTTAGATTGATTAGGGGAGTTAGAAATTAGGATAGTAATAATTTGTAGATCTGTGTACATATTTAAAGCCATTTCTTCTATTAATAAATGTTTAACCTAGCTTTGTAAAAGCCTATAAGACTTAGTGGTCTTATTACTACTGAATTCAGGATACGCATCTCAAAATTTATATAAATTGCAAAACAAATTGTGGCAGTTGTTTCAAGTTTCCCTTTGGGATTTGAACTCAGCATTTACCATCGATGGTGCCGTAACACATCAGCATATCGTTATTAGGCCAGCCCGCTCATCAACCCCCACCTCCCACATTGGATCGTCTGCCCATGTCAGCCAACATTTCGCAACAGCACTTAAGCAATGTGCACCAGCCGGGCTGCACTTCACTTGGGACTTCGAGGTTTGTTTGCCTACCTTACCTCGGGCAGCACTCGCAGTCATCAGCCCCAGGCTTCACAGGCAGCACCATATTGCTTTTGGGGGGGCTCACGGGCAGGTCTCTACCTACCAGACCAGCTGTAAGGCGGGGGTGGCTTTTCAACAGCTGCAGGGCTAGGGCTTGCTTGGGGAAGGGGGAGAAATGGCCTCAGGCAAGGGAAGAGGCTGCAGGGCTAGAGCATTACTAGGGAAGTGGGATATCCAAGGGTGTGTGTGGAGGGCACATGTTGATCTGTGCAAGTGGCCTCAAGAGAGCGAGGACTGAGGAGGCAGTCTCCAGAGGAGATGAGGCCAGATGGAGATGTGGGGGTGTGTGTGTGAGAGAGTGAGTGGTGATGTCCCTTGAGCTGGCAGTGAGTGAGATGCCAGTGAATGTGTGATGGGCTCGAGTGTGTGAGTTCAGAGTGAGGAGATTTTTTTTATTCATTCATGGGATGTGGGCTTCGCTGGCTGGGCCAGCATTTATTGCCCATCCCTAGTTGCCCTTGAGAAGGTGGTGATGAGCTGCCTTCTTGAACCGCTGCAGCCCATGTCGTGTAGGTACACCCACCATACTTTTAGGGAGTGAGTTCCAGGATTTTGACTCAGCAACAGTGAAGGAATGGCGATATATTTCCAAGTCAGGATGGAGAGTAACTTGGAGGGGAACTTCCAGGTGGTGGTGTTGCCATGTAGCTGCTGTCCTTGTCCTTCTAGATGGTAGTGGTCGTGGGTTTTGAAGGGGCTGTCTAAGGAGCCTTGGTGAATTCCTGCAGTGCCTCTTGTTCATGGTACACACTGCTGCTACTATGCATCAGTGGTGGAGGGAGTGAATGTTTGTGGAAGGGGTGCCAATCAAGCGGTTGCTTTGTCCGGGATGGTGTCAAGCTTCCTGAGTGTTGTGGGAGCTGCACTCATCCAGGCAAGTGGAGAGTATTTTATCACACTCCTGACTTGTGCCTTGTAGATGGTGGACTGGCTTTGGGGAGACAGGTGGTGAGTTACTTGTTGTAGGATTCCTAGCCTTTGAACTGCTCTTCTAGCCAGAGTATTTATATGGCTAGTCCAGTTCAGTTTCTGGTCAATGGTAAACTTCAGGGTGTTGATAGTGGGGATTCAGAGATGGTAATGCCATTGAACATAAAGGGGGGATGGCTAGATTCTCTCTTGTTGGAGATGGTCATTGTCTGACATTGTGTGGTGTGAATGTTACTTGCCACCTGTCAGCCCAAGCCTGGATATTGTCCAGGTCTTGCTGCATTTGGACATGGACTGCTTCAGTATCTGACGAGTTACGAAAGATGCTGAACATTGTGCAATCATCAGCGAACATCTCCACTCCTGACCTCATGATGGAAGGAAGGTCATTGATGAAGCAGCTTAAGATGGTTGGGCTGAGGACACTACCCTGAGGAACTCCTGCAGTGATGTCCTGGAGCTGAGATGACTGACCTTCAACTACCACAACCATCTTCCTTTGCGCTAGGTATGACTCCAACCAGTGGAGAGTTTTCCTCCTGATTCCCATTGACTCCAGATTTGCTAGGGCTCCTTGATGCCACACTCGATCAAATGTGGCCTTGATATCAAGGGCAGTCACTCTCACCTCACCTTGGGAGTTCTGCTCTTTTGTGCATGTTTCAGCCAAGCTGTAACGAGGTCAGGAGCTGAGTGGCCCTGGTGGAACCCAACCTGGGCATCAGTGAGCAGGTTATTGTTAAGCAAGTGCTGCTTGATAGCACTGTTGATGACTCGCTCCATTACTTTACTGATGATGGAAAGTAGACAGATCGAGCAGTAATTGGGCAGGTTGGATTTGTCTTGCTTTTTTTGTACAGGACATACCTAGGCAATTTTCCACAAAGCTGGGTAGATGCTAGCAGGGTTGTAGCTGTAGTGAAATAGCTTGGCTAGGGCCACGGCAAGTTCTGAAGCACAAGTCTTCAGCAATATTGCTGGAATATTGTCAGGCCCCATAGCCTTTGCAGTATCCAGTGCCTTCAGCTGTTTCTTGATATCATGTGGAATGAATCGAATTGGCTGAAGGATCTGTGATGCTGCAGACCTCCAGAGGAGGCCAAGATGGACCATCTACTCAGCACTTCTGGCTGAAGATTGGAGCAAATGCTTCAGCCTTATCTTTTGCACTGATGTGCTGGGCTCCCCCATCATTGAGAATGGGGATATTTTTAAGAGCCTCCTCCTCCAGTGAGTTGTTTAAATGTCCACCACCATTCACGACTGGATGTAGCAGAGCTTAGATCAGATTCGTTGATTATGTGATTGCTTAGCCCTGTCTATCACTTGCTGCTTATGGTGTTTGGCACACAAATAGTCCTGTGTTGTAGCTTCTGCAGGTTGACACCTCACTTTTAGGTATGCCTGGCTCTGTTCATTTTAATTCCAGATTTTTTATTAAATTCAAATTTCACTATCTGCCATGGTGGGATTCGAACCCAGGTCCCAAAAGCATTACCCTGGGTCTCTGGATTGCTAGTCCAGCGTCAATACCACTACACCATTGCCTCCCTATAATGGCTGCCATACACTGGCTGCATGGATGAGATCACTCATGGGCATTGGATGGCCAACCTCATCGTGCAGCATTGGCACTGACCACCACTGGCACCAACTGGCATGCTGGATTGATGATGCCGCTACTCATCCTGTGGCCAGAGCAGGGGTAGAGGAATTGCGGCGGGTTCCCACAGCATTCAACTGGCACCCGAGGGATGTGTCACTAAACCTGGGGGCTGCAGTCCTTTTGCCTTTCGTGGACATCTTCCCTGCAGTAGCCATGGGCTGGAAGCACTGAGATGTGTGCCCGCGGCTAGACTTTAAATATGGCGCCAATGTGAGGAAGCGGTGAGTTGATGGCTTGGTGGGAGAATGAGAACCCACCCACCATGGAAACAGCTTGTTTTCTGGGAATGCATAAGGAATGCGGCGGGTTTGGGATGATACGGTATGAAAACCCACCATCGTGGCAGGCGGGTAAAATAATGTTTGGGGATGGGAGGTAGCGGAGAGTGTGGGGGGTTTTGGGGGATATGGGAAGTGGGGGAGAGTGGGAAGGGCTTGGGGATGGGTGTTTGTGGAGGTGGGTGGGGGAGGTTGTGGTGATGGGGATTTGGAGGATTGGGTGGGAAAGTTTGTTGTGGGGGGTAGGGAGGGGGGGTTTGCTGCTGCTGTCTTCCTCTCCTCCATTTTCAGAAGCTCCTCCAAAGCCACAAACTAATGTGGAGGCTCTGTGCTGAGCAGAGACAGAGTGTGACTGGGGTCAGTCAATGAGCATCTGCTGGATGTGGACAAGTCAATGTTGAGAAACAGAAGCAAGCAACTGAAAAGGAATGAATTCCCCTGCATACCACCCCCATCCCCCCACCTGCACCCCCTATAACACCCACCCCCATCCTGACCACCCCCCATAACATCCCCCATCCAGACCACCCTCTATAACACCCTATCCCACCCTATCCTGCACTGCACCACCCCCCCCCACATCTTGCCCCAGCCCTATATTATTGTTCTGTTGGGTTGGAGTAGTTTCAATAAATTCTTAAAGACTGTTGGCTGCAAAACACTAACTCTATTGTAACATGTTTACAGTTATAAGAACATCCTACACCAGCTTCTGACCATGTTTACTCCCCATGAGTCTCAGGGCAGATGCGTGTCTATCACTTCCTTCCATGATATCACAGTTAATCCTTTCTAGGACTTAGTCTAATGTACTACGTTATACTACATCTCCCTCCAAGTCTCTGAATAGACTTCAACGTTCTCTGACATTTCTGGGAACCTAATACTTCAGTCTCCTCATCATCCTAAACATTTCATTGTTTTGAAGTCTCATAGGAAATTAGCCTCTTTTTGCTCTCTTAAGTAAAAGTTGTTTTTTTCTCTCTCCTTCCTCCTGATCTTTTTTTTGAGATTCTCACCTTCTCTTACACCAATAAGCATTGTGGTACCTTCTCTAGGGTCTACTGTACCTCATTCTGCTCTCGGTGTAGGGAATCAGACTCTTCTCATTCTGCTGTTGGTCCTCTGGATGCTGTTGAGCAGAGTTCAATCTAGTGGATGGTTCAGGATCACCTGCTTCGGGTGTCTTCTTTCTGAAGATGTGATTTCTCTGGTCTCTGTTCCTCACTCTGCTGCTCAATTGCAATCAAAGCTCTTCTATTTCATCTTCTTGTGTCATGTTCCGCCTGGACAATGAAGGATCTCAGGTGTGAGGATTTCTCCAAATCTCGATTCATCTCTGATCCAAACCTATTCTCCCTGTTGAAGGACCGATCATACCCTCGTTCTGTAACGACAATCATACTGCTTCATCTGTTTACTTCAGTATGTTTTCTCTCTTTCTCGTACTTTCTCTACTTTCTCTGTGGCATCAACATATGTGAAAGGGCAGAAATCTGTGTCTGCAGCCACCTTCCCATTAGTAGGTCACATGGAGCCAATTCATTCTGCAGGGGTGAGGTTTGGTAACTCAAGAGTGCTAGTTGAAAATTCTCATTCCTTTTCAGTAATGCCTTTCCAAGTTCGGACATCTCTCTCCATTTCTCCATTAGCCTGTGGAAACCTTGGTGAACTTGCTGTGTGAACAAATCCAAATGTTTCTGCAAATTCTTGAAATTCTATATTTGTGAATTGTGGACCATTATCTGATATCACAATACCAGGAATCTCCTGCAAATGTAACCCCACTATTTAAAAAGGGAGGGAGAGAGAAAACGGAGAATTACAGACCTGTTAGTCTGACATCAGTAGTAAGGCAAATGTTGGAATGTATTATAATGGATGTGATAACTGGACACTTAGAAAAGGATGGTAAAATTGGGCAAAGTCAACATGGATTTATGAAAGGGAAATCATTTTTGACATGTCTGTTGGAGCTTTTTTGATGTTACTTGTAGCATAGATAAAGGAGAACCAGTGGATGTGGTGTATTTGGATTTTCAGAAAGCTTTTGATAAGATCCCACCAGGAGGTCAGTAAATAAAATTAGAGGGTTGGGGAAAATATACTCGTATGGATTGAGAATTGGTTAACAGACAGAAAACAGAGAGTAGGAATAATTCTCAGGATGGCAGGCTGTGGCTAATAGAGTACTGCAAGGATCAGTGCTGGGGCCACAGCTGTTCACAATCTATATCAATGATTTGGATGTGGGAACCAAATGTAATATTTCCAAAATTTGCTGATGACACAAAACTCGGTGGGAATGTGAGTTGTGAGGAGGATGCAAGGAGGACTTGGACAGGCTAAGTGAATGGGCTAGAACATAGCAGATGGAATATAATGTGACTAAGTGTGAGGTTATCCACTTTGGTAGAAAAAAACAGAAAGGCAGAGTATTTAATAAATAGTGAGAGATTGGGAAGTGTTGATGTACAAAGGGACCAGGATGTCCTTGTTCATGAGTCACTAAAAGTTAGATGCAGGTGAAGCAAGCAACTCGGAAGACAAATGAGATGTTTCCCTTCATTGCGAGGGGATTTGAGTACAGGACAAAGATGTCTTGCTGCAATTGTATAGATCCTTGGTGAGACTGCACCTGGAGTATTGTGTACAGTTTTGGTCTCCTTATCCAAGGAAGGATATTCTTGCCATAGAGGGAATGCAGTGGAGGCTCACCAGACTAATCCCTGGGATGGTAGGATTGTCTTATGAGGAGAGATTGAGGAAACTGAGTCTGTATTCACTAGAATTAGATCTCATTGAAACTTACAACATTCTTACAGGGCGTGACAGGCTGGATGTGAATAGGATGTTTCCCCTGACCAGTGAGTTTAGAACCAGGGGACATGGTCTGAGAATAAGGGGCAGGCCATTTAATACTGAAATGAGGAGGGATTTCTTCAGAGGGTGGTGAATCTTTGCAATTCTCTACCCCAGTGGGCTGTGGAAGTTTAGTCATTCAGCATGTTCAAGACAGAAATCGATAGCTTTCTGGAGATTAATGACATCAAAGGAAATGGGGATAGTGGGAAAAGTGGTATCCAAGTAGACGATCAGCCATGATCTGTTTGAATGGCGGAGTAGGCTTGATGGGCCAAATGGCCTACTCCTGCTCCTTTTTATCCTATGCTGTTCCATGGACGATGAAAATCTCTATCAATGATGTTAGCACTGCCTCTGATGTGTGACCATTGTCACAATGATGTGACGTGTATGATATGAATCTTTAATTTCAACCGATGAGACAAGCACCTAGGAAGAAAACTTGAAGAATAAGTTGAAGAAGCTTCAGTGCAGACTTGGAAATTGAGGAATCCACCAGAGCGAGTGGACGTCCATTGCAAGACCCCTGAAGAGATTGCTGCAGTTTTAAAGGTTTTTATAAAAAGAAAACTTAAGGGCCAGAGGATAATAAACATAAATACCAGTGAAATGCAGCACAGGCTGTGACTACAATCCTTCTAAGCATTTTGGAAATGCTGAAATCTGAGTTTTTATAAGCATTCTAAACTCAAAGGGAAATAGCTTCAAACGCTCATTTTAAATAAAGAGAGCAGTTTTTCTCCCAAACTAAAACAGACGCATAATGAAGTTTCCAAGCCCACAGCAGGTGTGGATCAGTACAAAAAACACGCTGTACTAGCACTGATACACTTGCTGCAAAATACAGCACCTGCAAAGTTTTTTCAAAGATCTGCCCAGCAACAAGAACTCAGAAAAAACAGAGGGAAGTCAACTGTCCCCGAGCAACTGCAGCCTGAGTAATACAAAAGGTTACTACCTTAAAGCAGCAACACAAAAAAGCAGTAAATACAAGAAGATAAAAACAGCTATGGATAGCAAATTAGATTTTGCTGTTGAGGATTTGAAATAAACCTGTACGTGGTCAGATGGAGAGTTCCACCGAGAATCGGGGCTTTGAAAAAATAACCGGCATGAGGACAGAGCAAGAGTTAATTAACATTTTATTGTGTTTACTTAAATTCCAAGTTCGGTGCAGTAAATAAATAATTTGAGGCATAGCAGAGCTGCTCATACCTGTCGAGTGCACATCCTGTTCCATGTGGGGAGTCCAGGATGCTACCTGTGTCCTGGACAACTACATGTGCAGAAAGTGCCACCAAATGGAAAAACTCGCGTGTTGTATCTTGGAACTCAAAGAGCAGCTGGTGTCACTGAGAAGCATTCGCGGGGATGAGAGCTATGTGGATAGCACGTTTCAGAAGGTAGTTACTCCGCAGCTTATGGAAGAGCAGGCAGAGAGGGACTGGCGGACGTCAGACAGATGAGAAAGGCAAGGCAGGTAGTGCAGCAGATCCTCCAGTACATCCCGCTTTCTAACAGGTACTCAGTTCTGTGTGCCAATGGGGAGAGGGTTCCTCTGGAGAGAGTCACGACCAGAGCACTATGTGTGGCTCAGCTGTGCGGGGAAGGGGGAGAAAAGAGAGGAGAGCAATAGTGGTATGGGATTCTATAGTTAAGGGAACAGACAGGCTCTTCTGTGGTCGCAGATGTGGTTCCAGGGTTGTATGTTGCCTTCCTGGTGCAAGGGTCATGGATATCACCAAATGGCTTCAGAGCATTCTGGGGAGTGAGGGTGCACATCCAGAGGTCGCAGTTCACAATGGTACCATCGATATCGGTAGAAAAAGGGATGAGGTCCTGCAGGCTGAATTCAGAGAGGTAGGAAAGAGATTAGCAAGAAGGGCCTCAAAGGTAGTGACTCTGGAAATAGGAAAATACACCAATGCGTGACTGGAGAGATGGTGCAGGAGGGAGGGCTTCAGTGTTCTGGGGCATTGGAGCCAGCTCTGGGGAAGTTGGGATCTGAACAAACTGGATGGTCTACACCTGAATAGGACCAGGACAAATGTCCTTGCAGGGAGTTTTCCTAGTGTCTTTGGGGAGGGTTTAAACTAGATTGTCAGGGGGATGGGAACCTGAGGGCAGATTCAGATAGGACGAATTCAGAGCAGCAGGAATTTTGTGTTCAGTTCTGGTCACCACATTACAGGAAGGACATAATTGCTCTGGAGAGAGTACAGAGGAGATTTACAAGAATGTTGTCAGGGCTTGAACATTGCAGCTATGAGGAAAGATTGGATAGGCTGGGGTTGTTTTTTTTAGAACAGAGGAGGCTGAGGGGTGACCTGATTGAGGTGTACAAGATTATATGGGGCCAAGATAAAGTAGACAGGGATGCTCTAGTAGAGAAATCAGTTACCAGGGGCCACAGATTTAAAGTGATTGGGAGAAGGATTAGAAGGGCATGAGGAAAAACTTCTTCACCCAGAGGGTGGTGGGTGTTTGGAATTCGCTGCCTGGTTTGGTGGTTGAGGCAGAAACCCTCAACTGATTTAAAAGATACCTGGATCTGTATCTGAAGTGCTGTAACTTGCAAGGCTATGGACCAGGTGCTGGAAGGTGGGATTAAAATGAGCAGCTAGTTTTTCCCTTTTTCAGCCAGCACAAATACAATGGGCTGAATGGCCTCTTTCTGTGTTGTAACTGTTCCATAACCAAATATATATTGAACTGCTTTAAAAACAGTTAAAAAGGCAAGCAAAGACACAGATTTAAAATGGCTGACACAGGTCACCTGACACACCTGGTATTACGAATTGGTCAGTTTCTGGAAGTTTCCAATGCGGATTACAATTAAGACATGGAAAGGCAACTTCCTGTGGCATTTCATACCTGCTAATGCCAAGAATTACTTTGAAGATGAATTGAAACTGTACTGGCTCTCACCATTTGCATTTCTATAAAGCTGCCTTTTAAACAGAGACAGAAAGCCTACTGGGACAATGGCTATGTAGACATTCTTCCTAGCTCAACACAGGAAAGAATGGAATGTTCATAAGTGATTTAACAAAAAACTAATCACCTAGCCCATAAAACAATGGCCACCGTCTGTCCAGGTATGAGCTAATCAATTACCTTCTGAAATCGTTATGCGGAGAGAGGTCATGTGACCAGTATAACAAATTTGAAATGTATTTTACTACAACACCCTGGTTTTAAGGACAGTATGGAAGAAACCTCTCAATGGAGCAGCAATACCATCTCTCTCTTCCTTCTCTCTCAAGTTCAGGACCTTATCTCTGTTACAATTTAGAATCCATCACAGAGAAACAGAACTTCCATAAAAAGGAACATCAGGTGCAAAATCATTGACTTTTGGAAAAGACGGATTATGTCTAAAAAGAGACAGTCTCCAGAAATTGCAGTTCATATCAGCCTCAACGCTATTAGAATTTCAAGACCACCATAGAAAAAAAACCTGCACTGGCCACCAATACCAGTAAAGGACTCATAATCAGTGAACTCTCTGTTTTTTTACCTTTTAGCAGTGAATTTTAACTTGGTCAAAAATTAACCTCCTACTGTATAATTTGTAATTTTGCATGCGTGTGTGTGTGTGTGTGTGTGTGTGTGATGCGAAGGTCAGGATTTGTGTATACCTTTTTAAATATCTTTATATCTTTACCTGGCTGGGTTTTTAGCACAATAAAAATGAACCTCTTTATGGTTAAGTTCAAGTCTGTCAAACTGAGTTCTTTGTAATCATAGATTCATAGAAAGTTTACAGCACAGAAAGAGGCCACTTGGCCCATCGTGTCTGCCCCAGGCACAAAACAAGCCCCCCCCCACCTCCCAGCCTAATCCCACTTTCCAGCATTTGGTCTGTAGCCTTGCAGGTTCTGGCACTTCAGATGCACATCCAGATATCTTTTAGATAGCTGAGGGTTTCTGCCCCTACCACCCTTTCAAGCAGTGAGTTTTCATAAACTTTCAGGGTGAAAAAATCTTTCCTCATCTCCCCTCTAATCTGTCAATCAATCACTTTAAATCTATGCCCCCTAGTCACTGACCTCTCTGTTAAAGTAAATAGACCCTTCCCATCCACTCTATCCAGGCCCCTCACAATCAAATCTTTCCTCAGCCTCCTCTGTTCCAAGGAAAACAAACACACCCTATCCAATCTTTCCTCAAAGCTGCAATTTTTCAGTCCTGGCAACATCCTAGTAAATCTCCTTTGTCCTCTCTCTAATGCAATTACATCCTTTCTGTAATGAGGTGACCAGAACTGCACGCAGCACTCACATTGTGGCCTAACTAATGTTTATTATAGTCCCAGCGTAACCTCCTTGCTCTTATATTCTGTGCCTCAGCTAATAAATGAAAGGATTCCAAATGCCTTGTTAACCACCTAATCAAACTGTCCTGCTACCTTCAGGGATTTGTGCACATTCACTTCAAGGCCCCTCATTTCCTCTACACCTCTCATTATACTCCCATTTATTGTGTAATCCTTTGCCTTTTTTGACCTCCCCAAATGCATCACCTCTCACTTCTCTGGGTTGAATTCCATTTCCCACTTTTCTGCCCACCTGACCAGTCCATTGATATCTTCCTGCAATCTACAGCAATGCTCCTCGCTATCAACCACAAGGCCAATTTTTGTGTCGTCTGCAAACTTCTTGATAATTCCATCTACATTTATGTCCAAATCATTAATATATACTACAAAAAGCAGGGGAGCTAGTACTGAGACCTGTGGAACCCCACTGGAAATAGCCTCCCAGTCATAAAAACATTCATCAACAATTACTCTTTGTTTCCTGCCACCGAGCCAATTTTGTATCCAGTTTGCTACATTCCCCTGGATCCCATGGTTTTTTTTTTAACCAGTCTGCCATGTGGGACCTTGTCAAAAGCCTTGCTGAAATCCATGTACACTGCATCAACCTCACTACCCTCATCAATCCTCATTACTTCCTCAAAAAATTCAATCAAAATAGTCAGACACAACCTTCCCTTGACAAATCCACACTGACTGTCTTTGAGTAATCTGTGCCTTTCTAAGTGACAGTTTATCCTGTCCCTTAGAATTGATTCCAATAATTTGCCCACTAAAGGTCAGACTGACTAGTCTGTAATTATTTGGTCTATCCCTCACTCCCTTTTATACAAAGCTACAAAGCTATCAGTGCATCAATGGTTAAGCGCAGGCATTGAATTAAAACTTTCATGCCTATAAATTACAAAACTTCCGTCACAATCAATCAAAGAGAAGAGTGAGCCCTGACACGTGTCCTCACTGGTCATCACACCATGTACTTTTTCACTTCAATCCACCTTGAGTAGCAATCTTCAGTTTAATAACTCTGTTTCTTTTCAAAACTTTCTCTTTTTGAGAGTTCTGCCTGATTTTCCTGCTGCTTGAAAATGCCCCATCCTTTTACACCACTGGCATTGTACGTCTTAGGCAGGACAATTCCCACACTGTGTCTTTCTCTGCTGCACCAGCAAAAGCTAATCTGCTGCCACTAATTGCTTTTTTGTTGCACATGTCTCCTTCTCTCTATTTTCCCTTTCATATGTCTGACGAATTCAACTGTATCTGTTACTTTGGGATTCAGGTTGTTCCTCTCTCTCTCTCTCTCTCCCCTGACTACTGATTGCCTCCTGATCACGATTGGTCAACTGAATCGAATTAGTTGCCTTCACCAGTGTCGTCATCTTGAGACTGCAAATGATCTGATAATGCATCATCCACTACTACAACAACTATTCTGTCGTGAATTAGTTCCTCTTTCAGATCACCATACTCACAGTGCTAATCAGTATAAATCATTAATAAATGTGTTGGTGCTTTCCCCTGTCTCTGGGTACATTCACTGAACTTTGCATGTTTCACGATGATGTTCTTGTTGAAATTGAAATATGTCCCCAATGCATCAATAATTTCAGCATATATAGCTTTACCCTCATTGATCCTCAGGGTAAATGGGATGTCAACCACACAGTTGCCCATTGCTTATAAAAGTGTACTGAGTCGTTTATAGCTTGGCTTCACTGCAAGACCCAGTGCGATGTGAAATCGAGTGACTTTCCTGTACCGCTTTGGCCATGCCTCAGCCTGATTTAGGCCTGTGGCTATTGCAAAGTGTTCTGGTAGAGGTAGATATTTTCCTAGTGCTTCTTTTTACTGCTGTCACCATATATCATTGTGTTGTTGGGTATAAGTTGTCAAAGACTGCTGGTTGCAAAACACTAACTTTATTGTAACGTATTTACAGTTATGAGAACACCGAACATTAGTTTCTTTATTATTCATTCACAGGATGTGAGCTTCGCTGGCTAGGCCAGCACTTATTGCTCATCCCTAATTGCCCTTGAGAAGGTGGTGGTGAACCGCTGCAGTCCATGTGGTGTAGGTACACCCACAGTGCTGTTAGGGAGGGAGTTCCAGGATTTTGACCCAGCTTCTGACCATGCACACTCTTCTTGAGTCTCATATCACACAAGGGTATGTCACTTTCTTCCATGACATCACAGACTATTACAGTTAACTCTTAATGGGACTTAGTCGAACACACTCCATTATACTACCACCACCATCCCCACCTGCCCCTTAGGGCCCAGGAAGCTAACGAGATGGCAGCCAATGGTGGGGCAAAGAAAATCGGAGCTGCTCAAGTGGTCAGGGAGTAATGGGGCCCAATTGGTGAACACTTAATTAACCTGAATTGCTACTGATGGTAATTTGTGAATCTAATCCCAGATCCCTCAGCCCCATTTCCAAGGAGTTTATCATTTCCATATTCTTCCTCTCAAAATACACCACCTCATACTTAACCAATTACACTTAACCAATTGCACACCTTCACACTTACTAACTTCACACCCATTCTTCAAGCTTATTAACGTATTCCTGTATTTTGTCACAATGCTCTGTATTTACTACAGCCCCCAATCTCCTGTCACCAACAGAAATTTTATTTCTGATTCCAGAGTTCAATTCTTTATGGTTTTTATTCTTTCATGGGATGTGGGCACCGCTGTCAAGGCCGGCATTTGTTCCCATCCCTAATTACTCTTAAACTCAATGGCTGCTAGGCCATTTCAGGGGACATTTAAGAGTCAGCCATATTTCTGTGCGCCTGGAGTCACATGTAGGCCATACAAGGTAAGGATGGCAGATTTCCTTCCCTACAGGACATTAGTGAACGAAACGGGTTTCTTACGACAACCGACAGTGGTTTCATGACCATCATTACTGAGAGTAGCTTTTCATTCCAGATTTTATTAATTGAATTTAAATGGCAGGATTCAAACCCGTGTCCCCAGAGTATTAGCCTGGGCCTCTGGATTACTAGTCCACCACTACATTACCACTACACCACCATCTTCATATAAATGATGAATATCCCAGCACCAATCTTTGTGAAAAGCATTTCCCACCATTAGCCAGTCTGAATAACTACCCTTCACCCCGATCCCCTGTTTCCTGTTTTGTAGCCAGTTTGCTGCACCCATATCAGTTGCTGTAATCCATCTACATCTAATGTCATCAACACAACCCAGAGCTTTACCTTGGAACTCACTCCATGTATGAGATATTAATCAGACTAATAAGGAGCTCTCCAGCTACTCAGTGCCTCGATGGCTAATGTGCTGTGGGGACTCAGCCATTCAGAACAGGAAATTTGCAATCTTTTCCCTCGTTGTTCTCCTGATGGAGTAACTCAGGTTCCGTATCACATCACAAAACCTAACCTGTTACAAACTGAGCTCACTGATGGGTGAGCCTGTTAGAGTTAATCAGGAAATGTGGTGTTGCGCTTCTCAGTTTTAAACCATTAGCTTTTTGTTTTGGAAAAAATACCCAGTGTAAAATAATTTTAAAACGAAACTGTAAGAGTCAAGAGCTTTGTGAGGTAATTTTCCCATCTCTGCTATTCCCTGATTAGAATATGAGGGAATCTGCGGGTAACTGAACATGCTGGGAGCTCTTTGATAAAGTGAAATGTGAACGCCTGAAAATGACGCAGACTCCTAATCTAAGTGTGACAGGTCTTGTGCAGTCTCGTTGCAAACTCCCAAAACAAAAGCAGAGAGACACGAACAAACACATTTGAATCAGTTAATCTAGAGCCAGATCGTGTCCTGAGGACAAGCTGCTTTGCAACTATGGACCTCACCAGAACGTTCCACGCACTTGCTGTCTCAGCTTTCCTGTTCTCATCTGCAGGTCTCTGTCATGCACAGGAAGGTAAGAGTATACGCATCATAGTTTTAGACTAGGCGCTACGGACATTTGCATTCAAATCAGTAGAGAGGAGAAATGATCCTTCCTCTTTATGTTTGCCCTGTGCCTTCCCTCTGGGAGCTCAGAGTTTCTCAAATGCTGTGTGTGAACCAGACAAGGACTGGTCAAAGAAGAGAGCAAACTTTCACAATTCAACACTACATTTGCCTCGCAGCAACCTGTGGTCTACCTGAATTGCATCAAAACACTGAAGTGCTTCAAAGTGCTCAATCTTAGAGTTATAGAGGGACCATTCCTATGTATCTAACTGTGCTGTACCTATTCTGGGAGTGTTTGATGGGGACAGCGTAGAGGGAGCTTTACTCTTCATCTAACCCTGTGCTGTACCTGTCCTGGGAGTGTTTGATGGGAAGATTTTGAGGGAGCTTCACGCTGTGCCTAACCCTGTGCTGTACCTGTCCCGGCAGTGTTTGATGGGGACAGTGTAGGGGGAGATTTATTCTGTATCTAACCCCGAGCTGTACTTTGTCTAGGAATATATGATGGGAACAGAGTTGAGGGAGCTTTTATCTGTATCTAACCCCGTGCTGTACCTGTCCTGGGAGCGTTTGATGGGGACAGTGTAGAGGAAGCTTTACTCTGTATCTAACACCGTGTTGTACCTGTCCCGAGAGTGTTTGAAGGGGACAGTGTAGAGGGAGATTTACTCTTTACCTAGCCCTGTGTTCTATCTGTCCTGGGGGTGTATGATGTGGACAGTGTAGAAGGAGATTTGCTTTGTATCTAACCTTATTCTGCACATGTCCTGGTAGTGTTCAATGCGGACAGTGTAGAGGGAGATTTACTTTTTATGTAACCCCATGCTGTACCTGTCCTGGATGTGTTAGATGGGGACAGTGTAGAGAAAGCTTTACTCTGCATCTAACCCTGTGCTGTACCTGCCCTGGGAGTGTTTGATGCAGACAGTGTAGAGGGAGCTTTACTCTGTATCTAACCCCGTGCTGCACCTGTCCGAGAGTGTTTGATGGGGACAGTGTAGGGAGAGATATTCTCTGTATCTAACATGTGCTGTAGCCCTGGGAGTGTTTCATGGGGACAGTGTAGAAGGAGATTTGCTCTGTATCTAACCCTATGCTATACCTGTCCTGGGGATGTTTAATGTGGACAGTGTAGAAAGAGATTCGCTTTGTATCTAACCCTGTTCTGCACATGTCCTGGTAGTGTTAGATGGGAACAGTGTAGAGGGAGATTTACTTTGTATCTAACCTTGTGCTGTACTTGTCCAGGGAATGTTTGAAGGAGACAGTGCAGAGGGACATTTGCTCTGTGTCTAATCACATGCTTTACCTGTTCAGGGCGTGTTAGATGGGGGCAGGGTAGAGGGAGCTTTGCCCTGTATCTGACTCCGTGCTATACCTGCCCATGGAGTGTTTGATGAGGACAGTGTAGAGGGAGATTTGCTCTGTATCTAACCCCATGTTGCACCTGTTCTTGGAATATTTGATGTGGACAGTGTTGAGGGAGCTTTACTCTTTATTTAACTCTGTGCCGTACCTGCACTGGGAGTGTTTGATGTGGACAGTGTAGAGGGACATTTGCTCTGAATCTAACCCCGTGCTGCATCTGTCCTGGGAGTGTTTGATGAGGACAGTGTAGAGGGAGATTTACTTTTTATGTAACCCCATGCTGTACCTGTCCTGGATGTGTTAGATGGGGACAGTGTAGAGAAAGCTTTACTCTGCATCTAACCCTGTGCAGTACCTGCCCTGGGAGTGTTTGATGCAGACAGTGTAGAGGGAGCTTTACTCTGTATCTAACCCCGTGCTGCACCTGTCCGAGAGTGTTTGATGGGGACAGTGTAGGGAGAGATATTCTCTGTATCTAACATGTGCTGTAGCCCTGGGAGTGTTTCATGGGGACAGTGTAGAAGGAGATTTGCTCTGTATCTAACCCTATGCTATATCTGTCCTGGGGGTGTTTAATGTGGACAGTGTAGAAGGAGATTTGCTTTGTATCTAATCCTGTTCTGCACATGTCCTGATAGTGTTAGATGGGAACAGCGTAGAGGGAGATTTACTTTGTATCTAACCTTGTGCTGTACTTGTCCAGGGAATGTTTGAAGGAGACAGTGCAGAGGGACATTTGCTCTGTGTCTAATCACATGCTTTACCTGTTCAGGGCGTGTTAGATGGGGGCAGGGTAGAGGGAGCTTTACTCTTTATTTAACTCTGTGCTGTACCTGCACTGGCAGTGTTTGATGTGGACAGTGTAGAGGGACATTTGCTCTGTATCTAACCCCATGTTGCACCTGTTCTTGGAATATTTGATGTGGACAGTGTTGAGGGAGCTTTACTCTTTATTTAACTCTGTGCCGTACCTGCACTGGGAGTGTTTGATGTGGACAGTGTAGAGGAAGATTTGCTCTGTATCTAACCCCGTGCTGCACCTGTCCTGAGAGTGTTTGATGGGGACAGTGTAGAGCGAGATTTTCTCTGTATCTAACGTGTGCTGTACCTGTCCTGGGGGTGTTTCATGGGAACAATGTAGAGGGAGCTTTACTCTGTATCTAGCCCTGTGCTGTACATGTCCTGGGAGTGTTTGATGGGGACAGTGTAGAGGGAGCTTTACTCTGTATCTAACCCCGTGCTGTACCTGTGCTGGGAGAGTTTGATGGGCACAGTGTAGAGGGAGCTTTACTCTGTATCTAACCCCATGCTGTACCTAGTCATGCAGTGTGGTGCTAACCCTGGCCTATTATATGATTCTTAGCTTTTGGGGACATTTCCCAGTGTCTGTTTTCTGCTTTGGCTGTGTCTACCTTCATTAGAGTTGGTGTATATTGTACAATCCCGGTCAGAATCGTTGGAGAATCTGAAGGAGTGAATTCCCACTCCGATTCTCTGTCCCAATGGCTGGAGTTTTCTCTCATCCTCAGTGCTGCTTTTGATAAAATCTCAGCTCTCCTTTCTGCCTCAGTAGATACTTTTCATCTAGTTTCCATCTTTCTTCTTTTTGAGAAAGTTCTGAATCTCTGCCCTAATCTCGCTCATTCAACTAGTAGCCTGAACAATCTGTGAGTATTTACCTTCTGAAAGACCTATATACTCTAACCATTATATTATAATAAAGTAACTATCCAGAGCACAAATATTCTGAGTTTCTCTTTGTCACTGTCATCTCTTATTTCTGCTATAGTTGTGGTGAAGCAGCAGTGACATTCTGGATCTGAAATTGGCTAAGGAATAAAGAGAGTATTATTGAATGGTTGCTTCTCAGGCTGGAGAGCAGTAGAGAGTATTATTGAATGGCTCCTGCCACACTCTGCTGGTCTGTCTCTCTACATTCTCCTCTCTCTCTTCACCAGTTCTTATTCCATTGCAATCTTCAGCTTTCTCCCTTCCAGTTTGGTATCATTGGTAACTTCAGTCCCTGTCCTCCAATGGCTGTGTTTTTATTAATGGAAACAGCACAGTTCTCAGCACAGGTACAATGGGCTGAATGGCCTCTTTCTGCACTGTATCATCGTATGATTCTAGATACCTCTGGTGCACCCTATTGTAAAAGCACCCATTTCCCCGACTCTTTGTTTTTTATTTGCCGAAGGTTTGTCACATGGACAAAGCTCTCACTTTCCTATTGAGAGACAATAAAAAAAGACTCGAGACGTACGAAAGACTTAAAAAGAGAAATAGAGCCAGGACGTAGTCATTGAAAAGGTTACAAAATATTAGAGACTATTACCAACCTGTGATTCTAATCTTTCAGTTTTCTTTTGTCTGTATAGAGATCTCAGGAGATAATGACATTGGAAGAACTTTAGCCCATGACCCTGTTCCAGAAAAGTTCTCAAATAATTATAAGCACGTTTTAAATAAATCAGGCAAACATCACCTAACCAGTGCTATCACCACAGCCTTGACCCCCGCCCTTTACATCATTATATTTGTCATTGGGCTTCCAACCAATGGGATGGCCATGTACAATCTCATTACCAAAGTCCAGTGGTTGCCATCCACCATCTTCCTGATCAACTTGGCGACTGCCGACCTTCTCCTGATCCTGGTGCTGCCGTTCAAGATCTCCTACCACCTCCTGGGCAATGACTGGCTCTTTGGTGAGGGACTTTGTCGGACGATGACCGCCTTCTTCTACGGGAACATGTACTGCTCCATCCTGCTGCTCACCTTCATCAGCCTTGACAGATACTTCGCTCTGGTCCACCCGTTTCTCTCCAAGCGTTTCAGGGACAATCGGTTTGCTGTTTGTTCCTGCTCAGTGATTTGGGTGCTTGTTGTAATCTCCATGTTACCCTTTCTCCTCCAGAGGCAGAGCTACCCAATCCAGGAGCTCAACATCACCACCTGTCATGATGTTTTGCCAAGAAAATTGCAGTCTGGTTATTTCTTTTATTACTTTGTTTGTTTGGTTGTGTTTGGGTTTCTCATTCCGTGTTTTGTTACTATATTCTGCTCTGTGGCTATAATCCGAGCGTTAATGGTTAGTGAACAGCAATTTGGGAAAGCTATTAGGACCATGATGTTAGTGCTGATAGTGTATTTGGTATGTTTCACTCCCAGTAACATAATCCTGCTTATCCATCACTCAGAGTATCACCTCACAGACAGCAGTGACCTGTATTTATTTTATATGATCTGCCTGGTGCTCAGCACCTTCAATAACTGCATTGACCCGTTCATCTATTGTTGCATCTCTGATGAGTTTAGGGACAAGGTGAGGAGCATGATATTGTTTAATAAAGTTAAAACCGGTGAAGGGTCCAGGAAAATACTCATTCATACAGACAGCTCATCAACATGTAGACCTTTGGCACCAGTAAAATGTGTTTAAATGGAATAGGAGTGAATGGAAGGGTTTGGACCACGAGAAACCAAGGAGTTCAAATAGAGAATTTCCTGAGAGTATGAATACAGGAAGATAAGCCACCAAAAAGGCAAACAGCATTCTGGGTTTTATAAATTGAGACCCAGAATGCAAGAGTAAGGAAAGAATCGCAAATGTACAAAAAGATCTAATTAAGTGACAGTTTGTGATCTGTGTCCAATTTTGGATACTCCAGCACAGAGAGTGAATGATACAAATTCACCTGGATTAGACACCCTCGTTCTGAGCTAAGATTTAAGCTAATGGCACCACTGTCAGGAGGAGATTTAACAGCGTTTTTAACAAGAAGAAAGGTTTTAATAGGCTGTTTGGGAAAGACCATTTCTTCTGGTTAGGGAGTCAGTACCAAGCGATTGGTTTAAAATGATCACAAAGAGAGTTTGGAGAGAGGTCGTTAGTTGTTAGAGCAATGGCCTGCTGCACAGAGTGGTGCACTCAAAGTCTATAGCATCAGTTAACGGAAAATTGGATTACTATTTGGAGCTGCGGGCTAGGCACTACAAGGATAGAGTGGGGCAGTGGGATTAGTTTAGGATTGATAGAGGACTATGGAGAGGGAGTGGGGCAGTGGGATTAGTTTGGGATTGATACAGGGCTATGGGGAGAGAATAGGACAGTGGGATTAGTTTGGGATTGATACAGGGCTATGGAGAGGGAGTGGGGCAGTGGGATTAGTTTAGGATTGATAGAGGACTATGGAGAGGGAGTGGGGCAGTGGGATTAGTTTAGGATTGATAGAGGACTATGGAGAGGGAGTGGGGCAGTGGGATTAGTTTAGGATTGATAGAGGACTATGGAGAGGGAGTGGGGCAGTGGGATTAGTTTAGGATTGATACAGGGCTATGGAGAGGGAGTGGGGCAGTGGGATTAGTTTAGGATTGATAGAGGACTATGGGGAGAGAATAGGACAGTGGGATTAGTTTGGGATTGATACAGGGCTATGGGGAGAGAATAGGACAGTGGGATTAGTTTGGGATTGATACAGGGCTATGAGGAGAGAGAGCAGGGCAGTGGGATTAGTTTGGGATTGATACAGGGCTATGGAGAGGGAGTGGGGCAGTGGGATTAGTTTAGGATTGATAGAGGACTATGGGGAGAGAACAGGACAGTGGGATTAGTTTGGGATTGATACAGGGCTATGGGGAGAGAATAGGACAGTGGGATTAGTTTGGGATTGATACAGGGCTATGGGGAGAGAATAGGACAGTGGGATTAGTTTGGGATTGATACAGGGCTATGGGGAGAGAATAGGACAGTGGGATTAGTTTGGGATTGATACAGGGCTATGGGGAGAGAATAGGACAGTGGGATTAGTTTGGGATTGATACAGGGCTATGGACAGGGAGTGGGGCAGTGGGATTAGTTTGGGATTGATACAGGGCTATGGAGAGGGAGTGGGGCAGTGGGATTAGTTTGGGATTGATACAGGGCTATGAGGAGAGAGAGCAGGGCAGTGGGATTAGTTTGGGATTGATACAGGGCTATGGAGAGGGAGTGGGGCAGTGGGATTAGTTTGGGATTGATACAGGGCTATGGGGAGAGAATAGGACAGTGGGATTAGTTTGGGATTGATACAGGGCTATGGAGAGGGAGTGGGGCAGTGGGATTAGTTTGGGATTGATACAGGGCTATGGAGAGGGAGTGGGGCAGTGGGATTAGTTTGGGATTGATACAGGGCTATGGAGAGAGAATAGGACAGTGGGATTAGTTTGGGATTGATACAGGGCTATGGAGAGGGAGTGGGGCAGTGGGATTAGTTTGGGATTGATACAGGGCTATGGAGAGGGAGTGGGGCAGTGGGATTAGTTTGGGATTGATACAGGGCTATGGAGAGGGAGTGGGGCAGTGGGATTAGTTTGGGATTGATACAGGGCTATGGAGAGGGAGTGGGGCAGTGGGATTAGTTTGGGATTGATACAGGGCTATGGGGAGAGAATAGGACAGTGGGATTAGTTTGGGATTGATACAGGGCTATGGAGAGGGAGTGGGGCAGTGGGATTAGTTTGGGATTGATACAGGGCTATGGAGAGGGAGTGGGGCAGTGGGATTAGTTTGGGATTGATACAGGGCTATGGAGAGGGAGTGGGGCAGTGGGATTAGTTTGGGATTGATACAGGGCTATGGGGAGAGAATAGGACAGTGGGATTAGTTTGGGATTGATACAGGGCTATGGAGAGGGAGTGGGGCAGTGGGATTAGTTTGGGATTGATACAGGGCTATGGAGAGGGAGTGGGGCAGTGGGATTAGTTTGGGATTGATACAGGGCTATGGGGAGAGAACAGGACAGTGGGATTAGTTTGGGATTGATACAGGGCTATGGAGAGGGAGTGGGGCAGTGGGATTAGTTTGGGATTGATACAGGGCTATGAGGAGAGAGAGCAGGGCAGTGGGATTAGTTTGGGATTGATACAGGGCTATGGGGAGAGAACAGGACAGTGGGATTAGTTTGGGATTGATACAGGGCTATGGAGAGGGAGTGGGGCAGTGGGATTAGTTTGGGATTGATACAGGGCTATGAGGAGAGAGAGCAGGGCAGTGGGATTAGTTTGGGATTGATACAGGGCTATGGGGAGAGAACAGGACAGTGGGATTAGTTTGGGATTGATACAGGGCTTTGGGGAGAGAACAGGACAGTGGGATTAGTTTGGGATTGATACAGGGCTATGGGGATAGAACAGGACAGTGGGATTAGTTTGGGATTGATGCAGGGCTATGGGGAGAGAGTTGGGCAGTGGGATTAGTTTGGGATTGATACAGGGCTATGGGGAGGGAGCAGGGCAGTGGGATTAGTTTGGGATTGATACAGGGCTATTGGGAGAGAGTGGGGCAGTGGGATTAAGTTGGGGATTGATACAGGGCTATGGGGAGGGAGCAGGGCGGTGGATTAAGGATATGGGATTTGCCAACACCTGTGCTGTGATCTTCTGTAATTCTAACATTTAGATTGACACATTTCTCTGTAATTCTGTCACTGTATATCTGTAGAATCTGGTTACTTGGTTACAGTAGTATAAATTCTTCCCCCTAATCCCTCAAAATGCTTTCTGGAATTATCTTTGGGCTCCCCAGGCAGTGTTCTGAGGTCAATGCCTGAATTTACCTTCACTTTCGACAAACTCAAATGCCTCAGTAAAGCCAAATCTTACATCTACCAGAGCTTGATCCTCTAAAGTGATGCCAGATGTTCCCAAACTCCAGGAGCCCCCTCCACTTTAGTCATACCTCAGGCTCACTCTCTAGTGCTACCTGAAGACAGGTTTACTCCCAGTATTCCCACCAAGAGCAGTTAAACACCACTCAGCCTCCTCACTGCTGCTAAATATTAGAGGGTAGATTCCCATGGGAATCTCACTGTTGGTCCTCTGCAGCTTTATGAGACCCTTGGTGAAATGGAATCTATTCTTGACCAGCTAAGAATCTCCTCTTTATCTCAGTAATTACAAAGAGACTTTAAACTCTCAAGGTATGATTTAAAGAGTGTGTGTGCTGAGTGAGCAGCGCCATAGGACAACAATATCCTGAGGAAAGGAAATAGCAGACTCCAGAGTTTATAATAAGCAATGTGCCTGGATTTCTGCTAGTGGAGACCGAGCAAGAGAGGGTGGAGAGAGGAAAGGAAGGAGATAGAGGGTGGCAGAGAAAGTGTTGGGGGTGGTGGTGGTGAGGTGGGGTGGCGGGGGGTGGTGAGCAGAAAGGTGGGATTAGAACATTAGAGGGGAAAGCATGCCACAGTGTTTGGGACACAGAGAGAGAGTGAGTGAGATTTGGAAAAGGCACTTCTCCTTAACTATCCTGCGCTGATTCCGATCTTTCAGTCACTGGGTCCTGATCCTGACTGCATCACAGTCTCAATCGCCTGTCGACATTGTAATCTCCAGTGGGGAAACTATATTCGAGAGAGTTTCGATTGGCCAAGGTTCCTGAGTCACAGCTGGGTTTAAATCATATCCCACGTAATTTATCTACCGACTCAAATGCCTCAGTAAAGCCAAATCTTACATCTACCAGAGCTTGATCCTCTAAAGTGATGCCAGATGTTCCCAAACTCCGGGAGCCCCCTCCACTTTAGTTATATCTCAGGCTCACTCTCTAGTGCTACCTGAAGACAGGTTGCCGGGTTACAAACATTTCTTCACCAGTATTCGGTTATTTTTATATTTTTACAAATGTACTTTACAGGATTTTGCTGTGAACATGACAGTCTATTTGTAATTTGTATATTAAAGTAAACTTGCTCATGTTACACCTTTTCCCAGTAACTTTAATTAAATGACAATCAAATTCTTTTTGTCTCCTCCCTGCTTTACTAAATTGATTTCTAAAAATTTAGTTTAATTTCTTCAAGTTCCATTAATGAAGTTTAGTGCAAGTCCAACTCTGTTCAGACTTTTCACGTGGATTTTTAACTAACTGCTCCTACTGTGTGGGAGCGTGAGCTCCCACCACTGTAGCCCAAGGATTGAACCTTTGACATTAGAATTGTACGTCCAACAGAGGCTGACATTTTTTGAGAAGTGCCTGGATCGAAAGGAAACCTGAAGGCCGAAGCTGGTGGTTCCAGGTTAATCAGGGCAGGAGAGCCCAAGGAAGTTTACGCAGGGAAATGATTTGGAGGGGTTGGGGTCGAGCCTGGTACAATATTATTCCCTTCCTTTTCTGTGTACCCCCATCTAATATCAATACCCTCACTACACCTCACTCTCTCTCAGCTCAAACAAGTACTGACCTATTGGATTCACCTGTGCTTTACTGGTTCTGGTCTAGTGTAAGGTGATTGGCTATATCCAAACAGCCTGTTCCTAATAATCATATCCTCATAAGCAGTGCACTAGTGGGAGAAACAAGTATTGTGGCATTTTATTGCTCCTCAGTGGGAATCCAACAATCCACTGTTGAGAATGTCTGCTCCAAATCGATTAGGAGATCTACCTGCCACTGCTGGATCAGGAGATCTAATGTCACTGTTTGATCAGGAGATTGCCCTGTTGCTGTTGGATCCGGAGATCTTTCCTGTCACTGTTTGATCAGGAGATTGCCCTGTCGCTGCTAGATTTGGAGGTCTCCCTGTAACTGTTGGATCAGGAGATCACCCTGTTGCTGCTAGATCTGGAGGTCTTCTTGTCTCTGTGGATCTGGAGACCTTCCTCTCACTGCTTGATCTGGAAGTCTTCCTGTCACTACTAGATCTGGAAACCTCCTCTCACTGATAGATCAGGAGATCATTGTGTCCCAGTTAGATCAGGATATCTTCCTGTCACTGTTGGATCTGTAGGTCACCCTTTCCCTGTTGGATCAGAAGATCTTCCTCTCATTGTTGGAACAGGAGATCTCCCTGTCACTGTTGGATCTGGAGATCTACCTTAACTGTTGGATCTGGAGATCGTCCTGTCAGAGCTGGGTCAGGAAATCTCCTCTCACTGTTGGATCTGGAGATCATCCAGTTCCTGTTTGATCAGGAGGTCTTCCTGTCTCTGTTGGATCTGGAGATCTTCCTGTCAGTATTGGATCTGGAGATCTTCCTGCCACTGTTAGATTAGGGGATCATCATGTCACTGTTAGATCAGGAGATCTTCCTGTCACCATTGGATCTGGAGATCTTCCAGTCACTGTTTGATCTTAAGATCTTCCTGTCACTGTTGGATCTGGAGATCTTCCTGTCACTGTTGGATCTGGAGATCTTCCTGTCACTGTTGGATATGGAGATCTTCCTGTCATTGCTAGATCAGAGGATCTTCCTGTTACTCTTGGATCTGGATTTCCACCTGTTACTGCTGGATCAGGAGATTTTCCTGTCACTGATTGATTGGGAGATCTTCCTGTCACTGTTGGAATTGAAGACCTTTCTGTCACTGCTGGGTCCGGAGATATTCCTGTTGCTGTTAGATCTGTAGATTTTCCTGTCACTGATGGATCAGGAAACCTTTCGCTCATTGCTGGATCTGAAGATCTTCTTGTTTCTGTTGGATCTGGAGATCCTCCTGTCACTGATGGATCTGGACTTTTTCCTGTCACTGCTGGATCAGGAGATCTGCTTGTCACTATTGGAACAGGAGATCTTCCTGTCACTGTTAGACCTGGAGATCTACTTTAACTGTTGGATCTGGAGATCGTCCCATCAGAGCTGGATCAGGAAATCTCCTGTCACTAGAGATCACCCGGTCCCTGTTAGATCAGGAGATCTTCCTTTCACTGCTGTATCTGGAGATTTTCCTGTCATTGCTGCTTCTGGACATCTTCCTGTCCCTCTCACTGTTGGATCTGGAGTTCTTCTTGTCACTGCTGGATCTGGAGGTCTTCCTGTCCCAGTTGGATGTGGAGATCACCCTTTCCCTGCTAGATCAGGAAATCTTCCTCTCACTGTTGGTTCTGGAGACCTTCCTATCACTGATGGACCAGGAGATCTTCCTGTCACTGATTGATCAGGAGATCTTCCTGTCACTGATTGATCAGGAGATCTTCCTGTCACTGCTGGATCTGGAGATCTTCCTGTCACTGATTGATCAGGAGATTTTCCTGTCACTGCTGGATCTGGAGATATTCCTGTAAATGTTGGATCTATAGATTTTCCTCTCACTGATGGATCAAGAGATCTTCCTATCGCTGCTGGATCTAGAGGTCTTCATGGCACTGCTGGATCTGGGGTTCTTCTTGCCACTGATTGGTCAGGAGATCACCTGTCACTGTTGGATCACTGCAAACCTGACTGACAAGCCTACCTTCACTGGTCAACACAAGCATTGGGGCTCACAATTCTTTGCACTATAAGATTGGCCTAATAGTAACCTCGTAAGTAGGGACTGAGGAATTTGCTCACCATGCAAGCTAGATGCTGAAATAGGCACATCAAAGACATCCTGCAGCATAATTTTGTTTTATTCATTCATGGGATGTGGGTTTGCTGGCCGGGCCAGCATTTATTGCTCATTCCAATTGCCATTGAGAACGTGGTTGTGAGCTCCCTTCTTGAACCACTGCGGTCCTGCAACTGCTGCAATGGCTACGCTGATCAGATCATTTCATACTGTGTATCGCGCAAACTCATGAACGGGCCCAAGGCCATCACTTTAGGCCCTGAAAAGTGCCCAGTCTGCCTCAGGTTATCCTGGAAGGACAAGGTATCTCAAAAGCTTGAGTAACAGGTGAAGCTAGCTGTTTCACGCTGTTACTATGCAGCAGCAACGCGAGTGGTATTTGCCACTAACAGGATGCTGCTGTCAAGCCAAAAAGATGTTCTGCCTATCACACGAATGAGTAATGTAGTGTATGAATTTCAGTGCCAGTGTGATGCTAGGTATGTAGGCCGTACGCCCCAAAGACTGGCGGATTGTATCAAACAGCATGTTCCAGCCATGGTTCACAACAGGGAGGGTACAGACAGTACCCAACCAGCCCGTGCTGTTGTTGTGCAAAACACAAAACACAGTGTCCAACATTAGATGTGAATCCGTGATTGGACAACATTTGCTAAATAATCCTCAATGTGCTAAAATTTACGCTGGCAACCATTTTAAGATTGTCACTTGGGCTCACAGTGTGGAGCATTTGTATATACTGGATGCTACATACATTAATATACAGGGCCCTGCTCCTTGTAGACAGAAAGAACATGTACACACTTCACACCTGTTCCAGCTAAACAAAATAAGTGACAGCCATTCACTGGTTCATTCCTCAGGGCAATGCCTTGACTAGTCAGTATCAAGCTGCCTGGTTTAAATTCCAAACAATGCTTGGCAGTTAACTGTCATGTTGTGCATCTTGTCCTTGGTGTTGCAGGAGTTGTGCTTGCTGTTGTTAATGTTGTCTTGTTTTCTGGTGCTGTTGTTAATGTTGTCTCTCTGGATGTTGATGTTTCTGGTGTGGCTGATGGTCTTTTTTGTTTTTCCAGCTCTGGTGCAGGTCAAATATGGACTCTGTTTCTCCTCATTTGTTTACCAATTTCAGTCTCAGTTACATGTGGCTTCGGTATCTGGGCTTCAGCTGGGTTCTAGGTTTTCACGACTGGATCCTGCGCACGTACACTCTGTCCTTTCAACAGCTTAGGCAGGGATTTAGGATGTTTGTTGAAGCACTGACCTCCTCTTTCCTGTGACTCAATGAGTTGTTGTCTCACTTCCTCCTGGTCATTTAGAGGATATATTTTGCTTGGCAGAGTCTTTTTTTCAGTGACTCTGCAGGCAATTTCATGTCGGCCCCAAGTGGTGTGGATCGGAGTGATAATAAGGTAAGGTTTGTGTCTTTGTTTCTTGACATTTCGCTGGGGTTCTTTTGACCGTCTGGATGTGAATTTCTATAACCCCGTGTCTTTGGGGATAATGTGGTGATAAGTTAAACCCAATCTGTTCAGCGAGTTCCTTCACTTGCCTGGATGTGAACTGGGTGCCATTGTCACATATTAATCTCTCAGGAATCCCTTGCTCAGCAAACACAACTCATACGTCTGAGAGGATTGTTGTCACTCTCAAGTCTTTCATCCTCTGGATCAAAGGAAACTTTAAGTAGTAGTCTGTGACTAAGAGAGACCATTCCTGATTGTGTGTGAATAAATCGGCTCCCACAGTTTGCCATGGTCTGGGTGACACTTCAATAGCTATTGCCCTGCCTTCCAGCTGTGTGCTTCTGTTTCTGACATACATTGCATGTAGACACCATATTTTAAATGTCTTTGTACTTGCCTACCCAGATGATGTGGCCCATGTGTCCTTCATGTATCCTCTGGAGAAGTTCTCCCTGCACCGTTTTGGGGAAGATTGTCCTGGATCTGGCTAACAGAACACCGCCTTCCAGTGAGATGTCATCTCTGGTAGACCAGTACTGCTGTATTATGGCTGTGTTTACTGTATCTTATCAGGCCATCTTTGGATCACTTGTTGAGGGAGATCTGTAACTCCTCTTTGCTGGTTTCTAACTTGACTCAGTTTGGGTGGTTACATGCACTTGGTGATGGATCTAGATCTTCAATCTTGTGTTTCTCCTGTGTTGACAGCTGAGATAAGCTACCTACCAGCACCATTTCTCTTCCTAGCTTGTATTTCAGAGTGAAATTTTAACTCTGAAACCTCAAGGATAACCTCTGAAGTCTTGTTGGTGCTTTACACAGATCCTTCTTGTGGATCTGCTCCAGTGGACGATGATCACTCTCCACTATGAAATTTCTCCCTTAGAAGTATGTATGGAACTTCTCACATCCATACCAAAAACTCTCTTTCTGTGTTGACATACCTGGTCTCAGCTGAGGTTGGAGTTTTGGATGCGAGTGATATTGGCTTCCCCATTTATACCAGTGCTGATCCCAATCCTTTTGTAGAACTATCCACTTGCAGAGTGACTGGTTTCTCTCTGCCATTTTATGACAGACTTGTCTCCTGACATATTACCTTTTTCAGTTTGTTACAACTCCTGCCATGTGGTTCTGACGACTGGAAATTTACATATTCTTTTATCAGCTCCCTCAGGTTTGCCGTGTGCTCTGACATGCGGTATGAAGGTGCTCATGTATTGGATCTAGTCAAGGAAACTTCTCAACTCTCCCTCATCTCTTGAGGCTTCTGTCCCAGGGATAGCCATGACCTTTTCAGGACTCAGCTTGAGTCTGTCAGGTTCTGAAGAACGGGATTCTGTCACTTTCACAATGCATTTGTTTGCATTTAGCCTGATCCCAGATTTCCTGGTTCTCCCATTGGCTTCATGTAGATGGCAGCCATGATCTTTTCTGTCTACACTGTAGATCTGGATATCATCAGCCAAGCTGACCGCTCCTTTGCAGCCCCTGTATGCCTCATCTATTTTCTGCTGGAACACACCCTGGCTCACTCTAAGGCCGAAAGGTAGATACAGAAATTTGTACCGACCAAGGAGCACGTTGGATGTTGTCAACAGCGAAGATTCAGCATCTTTACATTCCAGTCGCCATTTCTGGCATTGAGCTTGCTGAAAACCTTTGGCCCTGCCAGTGCTGGTGTGACCTCTTTCAGTGTTGGGACAAGATAGTTGGAGTGTTTCTATAATGATATAAAAGCACCAATCACTCATAAGGGATTATGTAAACATGTGGGTTCATTTACTTAAACTAGGCACACAAGAACATACATTCATGGATAGAAAGCTTGAAGGCATTAGCAGCAGAGCTGTGTGTGTATGTGCTTGCATGTCGATGTGTGCATGTGTGTGTGTGTGTGTCCTGGTATGTGTATGTGTGTGTGTGTGTGTGTGTGTGTGTCTCCCAGTGTGTGTGTGTACCAGCGTGTGTCCCGGTGTGTGTGTGTGTGTGTGTGTGTCGGTATGTGTGTGTGTGTTTCGGGGTGTGTGTGTGTCAGTGTATGTGTCGATGTGTGTGTGTGTGTGTGTGTGTGTGTGTGTGTGTGTGTGTGTGTGTGTGTGCGCTCCGGTGTGTGTGTATGTTTTGTATGTGTGTCGGTGTGCGTGTGTGTGTTGGGTGTGTGTGTGTGTTTGTGTGTGTCTGTGTGCCCTGGTGTGCATGTCGGTTTGTGTTTTGTGTGTGTGTCGGTGTGTATTGGGGGGTGTGTGTGTGTTTCCTGTTGTGTGCATGTATGTGAGTATGTGGGTGTGTGGTTCTGTTGTGTGTATGTGAGTGTGTGTGTCCCAGTCTGTGTGTGTCCTGCTGTTAGTGTGTGTTTATGTGTGTGTGTGTGCGTGTGCCATGCATGTTCTGCTCCAGGCTGAAGTGAAACTGAGGCTGAAGCACATGTCACACTTCCCCTCCAGTGATGTCATGCTGATATCCCTTAAAGGCATATTACAACATCCCCCTTTCTTTGAAAGGTACATTTCCCCCTTCCAAAGAAGTATAATTATTATAATACATGTTCATGTTTAGCTACCGTTACATAAGTGCATAGGATTGGTGAATCAATGGCTTGTAACTTCTGAGCTCCTGGAGGGGTGGGGGGGGTGCCCCAAAGATGCACTGGAGAAATGTCCCCCCGCCCACTGGAAGTCCCCAGGTAAGGATTGTACGGTAAATGCCTGGGAAGTTCAAACTTCCTTTGGGCAATAAGTCTGCAATCAGAACCATCAGAAACCACGATATAAACCATAAATTGCCGATGGTTTCGATTATTTTATCAGAATAGTTACCCAGGAAAGTTAGAAGAAGTAAAAACACTTAGTACTGACCCCTGCCCCGCCCCACCTAATGGACTCCCCCGACCCCCTAAAAGAGACCACAACTACCCCTGTGCCCCCACCCCCGCCCCACCCCCACCCCCACTAGTTCCTCACCCCCAAGACTCTCCATGACTACAACCCTAACCCCACCACAGGACACCCAACTACCCCAACAATCCAATGGCCACCTGACCCTGATCACTGACCACCTAACACTCCCCACCCAACCGCCAGACCCCCACCTCCGCACGGACCACCTGACCACCCCACCGGCCACTCAACTCCTGTCGACTGACCACCCAACACCCCACTAACCGCCTGACCCCCACACTGACCACCCAACTCCCACAACATACCAAATGACCCCAAGCCCCACTGACCAACCACTCTCCTCCACAGACAACCTGACCCAACCCCCACCGACCAATTGACCCCCAATCCCCCAACATGCACCTGCCCACTGACCAACCAATGGTCCTCAGTGACCACCTGACACTCACCACCCCAGTCACCCAACCCCTAACCCCCCAAATTGACCAACCAATACAGCCCACTGACCACCCAAACACCACCACCCCAACCACCCCAACCGCAGTCTCACACTGAACAACCAACTCCCCCTCGACCAACTGACGCCCTCCACTGGCCACCCGAACCCCTGTCGCCCCCCAATCACCAGACCCCCATCCCCCCCCTAACCAACCAACCCACCCCAACCAATCAACCACCAGCCCCCAACCGACTATCCCTGACCAACCAATCTCTCCCCACCGCCCATGCCCCAATCCTACTCACTTACCTCACAAGCTTACCATCTTTCTGACTTCTCATAGTGGCTGCCCCTTTAAACTCACTGGCTTTACAGCAGTGCCGTATAAAGGGGGAGCGGCTTCCTTATCCCTGACTGCACTCGACCCAAGCCCTCAGGAACGCACTGCACCGCACAGATCCCACCCGCCCTGTGTGTTGGAAGAATGGGTGAGAAAGGGGAGGCTGGATTTTAAGGTAAGTAACTAGGAACAGAATGGCAATCCGACTCCGATTACCACTCTGCAGAAGTTCAGGTTCTATGAGTCTCTGAAGTGGAAAAGTAATCTGCTGGTATGCCCAGGTCCTGTGGTGGTAACCCTGTCCGGAGGTTTCGCTAATTGCTCAAAGTGATCTTTGGGATTGACATTCTTGGATGTTTTTTTAAATTCAGTCACAGGATGTGGGCTTCGCTGGCTGGGCCAGCATTTATTGCCCATCCCTAGTTGCCCTTGAGAAGGTGGTGGTGAGCTGCCTTCTTGAACTGCTGCAGTCCATGTGGTGGAGGCACACCCACAGTGCTGTTAGGAAGGGAGTTCCAGGATTTTGACTCAGCGTCAGTGAAGGAACGGCCGATATATTTCCAAGTCAGGATGGTGAGTGACTTGGAGGGGAACTACCAGTTGGTGGTGTTCCCATCTATCTGCTGCCCTTGTCCTTCTAGGTGGTAATGGTCATGGGTTTGGAAGGTGCTGTCCAAGGAGCCTTGGTGAGTTTCTGCAGTGCATCTTGTAGATGGTACACACAGCTGCTATTGTGCAGTTGGTGGTGGAGGGAGTGAATGTTTGTGGATGTGGTGCCAATCAAGCCAGGCCTCTTTGGCCTGGACGGTGTCAAGCTTCTTGAGTGTTGTGGGAGCTGCACTCATCCAAGCAAGTGGGGTGTATTCCATCACACTCCTGACTTGTGCTTTGTAGATGGTGGACAGGCTTTGGGGAGTCAGGAGATGAGTTCTCATCGCAGGATTCCTAGCCTCTGACTTGCTCTTGTAGGAACAGCATTTATATGGCTGGTCCAGTTCAGTTTCTGGTCAATGGTAACCCCCAGAATTTTGACTGTGGGGGATTCAGTGTTGGTAATGACATTGAATGTCAAGGAGTGATGCTTAGATTCTCTCTTGTTGGAGATGGTCATTGCTTGGCACTTGTGTGGCGCGAATGTTACTTGCTACTTGTCCAGGTCTTGCTTCATTTGGACATGGACTGCTTCAGTATCTGGGGAATTGTGAATGGTGCAATCATCAGCGAACATCCCCACTTCTGACCTTATGATGGAGGGAAGGTCATTGATGAAGCAGCTGAAGATGGTTGGGCTGAAGATACTACCCTAAGGAACTCCTGCAGTGATGTCTTGGGACCGAAATGACTGACCTCCAACAACCACAACCATCTTGCTTTGTGCTAGGTATGACCCCAACCAGTGGAAAGTTTTACCCGATTCTCATTGACTCCAGTTTTGCTCGGGCTCCTTAATGCCACACTCGGTCAAATGCGACCTTGATGTCAAGGGCAGTCACTCTCACCTCATCTTGGCAGTTTAGCTTTTTTGTCCATGTTTGAACCAAGGCAATGAGGTCAGGAGCTAAGTGGCCCTGGTGGAACCCAAACTGGGCATCAGCGAGCAGGTTATTGCTAAGCAAGTGCTGCTTGATAGCACTGTTGATGACCCCTCCCATTTACTCATGATTCAGATTAGACTGATGGGGCAGTAATTGGCCGGGTTGGATTGTCCTGCTTTTTGTGTACAGGATATAACTGGGCAAGGGTCATGAAGGGTCATGAGGACTCGAAACATCAACTCCTTTCTTCTCTGCCGATGCTGCCAGACCTGCTGAGTTTTTTCCAGGTAATTCTGTTTTTGTTTTGGATTTCCAGCATCCGCAGTTTTTTTGTTTTTATCTGGATAGATGCCAGTGTTGTACTGTACTGGAACAGCTTGGCTAGGAGCGTGGCAAGTTCTGGAGCACAAGTCTTCAATACTATTGCTGAAATATTGTCAGGGCCCATAGCCTTTGTAGTATCCAGTGCCTTCAGCCATTGCTTGATATCATGTGGAGTGAATCGAGTTGGCTGAAGACTGGTATCTGTGATGCTGGGGACCTCTGGAAGAGGTTGAGATGGATCATCCACTTGGCACTTCTGGCTGAAGATTGTAGCGAATGCTTCAGCCTTATCGTTTGCACTAATGTTCTGGGCTTCTCCATCATTGAGGATGGGGATATTTGTGGAGCCTCCTCCTCCAGTGAGTTGTTTAATTTTCCACCACCATTGTTCTTGGTTGCATTTAGGGTCTTGTTCTCGATGCAATAGGTGGTTGAGGACTTGGAATGGATCTGCTTTGTCCTCAGTTATGCCTCACCATCGTGCCTTTGTGTGTAATGACTTCATAGGACCCTGGTTCTGAACAAATCCTTGTCACCGCTGCTGGTTGCCACGTCCCTTCTGTGGAATCCTGGATGTGAACTTGTCACAACTGTAAACTTGGCAATTCTGTACCTGCATTTTTCTTGTACATGTTGGTCATTTCTCTTGCAGTTTTCAAAGTTGCTTTTTAGTTTCTGAGAGTGTGGAATGGGTTACAGTAGGCAAATTGGTATGCACTGGTCTGCCAAGCATGAGCTGGATGAGTGCAGCTCCCGCAACACTTAAGAAGCTTGACACAATCCTGGACAAAGCAGCCCCGCTTGACTGGCACCACTCCCTCCACCACTGACGCGCAGTAGCAGCAGTGTGTACCATCTACAAGGTGCACTGCAGCAACTCACCAAGGCTCCTTTGACAGCACCTTCTAAACCCATGGTCACTAACATCCAAAACGACAAGGGCAGCAGATAGATGGGAACACAACCACCTGGAAATTCCCCTCCAAGGCACTCACCTGACTTGGAAATATATCACCGTTCCTTTACTGTCGCTGGGTCAAAATCCTGGAACTCCGTCCCTAACAGCACCGTGGCTGGACCTACACCACAGGGACTGCAGCAGTTCAAGAAGGCAGCTCACCACCACCTTCTCAAGGGCAACTAGGGATGGGCAATAAGTGCTGCCTAGCCAGTGAAGCCCAAATACCGTAAAAAGATAAAGAAAAGCTCTGCCAGTGATGGAATAGTTGCCCTTAAAGGTTTTGCTCTGAGATGTAACATTGCAATGTAGATCTTACTTGGCCTGTCTATATTTGAGAATTGGGGATTTCACCATGTGAATCATTCAGTCAGCTAGGCAGTTAGACCTAGGGTAATGAGGAGAAGTAGTTTGGTTGATATTCCACTTCCTACAAATCCCCGGAAATGGCTGACCAATCAATTGCAGATTTTTATCTGCAGTTATCACTCGAGGCACACAAAAAAATTGAAACTAGCGCTTATAGTTTGCAAGAGTTGTGTCTGACATATTGTGCAATTGTTGAATAATGGGTACTTGGTAAAGTAGTTGACGAAAGGTAAAGTAAGTGCCATGGACATGAAAGAGGGGTTGGATGCAATTTTGGATCCTGGATGGGTAGAAACTTCATGTGGAATCAATGGTTCTTTGTGCTGACTTGGCATATACTCTTGATATGCCTTGCACTTCTTGACGATGACTTCAATGTCACTGTTCATACCCGGCCAATAGAGTGTCTTTCTTGTGAGTCTTCTCATCCAATCTATGACCAAGTGTGAGTGATGAAGTTGTTGAAGGATATCAGGCTGCAAAGATTCCAGCATGATGACCTGCTTGCCTTTAAAAATGACTCCCTGGGAGGTGCGTAGCTTGTCCTGATAAGGACAAAATAGTCTCACATGTTTGTGGACATGCTGAATTCAATAAGGACATCCTTCAATGATGGTTTTCCACAGATTCTGTGGTGTAGAATCTTTTTCCATTTCTTCTTGTAGCCGTTGGCATTTGCATTGCACAAAAAATGTACCAGATCAATAGATGGACTTGCATTCTCCTGCAAGCGTAACATTGCAGCTCCCTTGAAACTGACAATTTTGACGAAGCATTCTGGATATTTTGATGTTAGGTCATGAACTGAGATGACAGAGTAGTTTCTGAGGTTGATCTGCCTTGTGATGTCTGACTGATTCCATGGATTGTCACTAGTGGCATACTGATAGACCTGTGATCACTGGGCCTTTAGTTTCCATGATGAAGAAACATCTGTGGCACTCAGGAGGACTGGTTGTACTTGCTTTCAGGACTGTGGATCCTAAACATGGAATTGGTGAACCATTGTACGCTGAAAGCTGCACAGAGGTAGGATTCATCATGACCTCCCATGTTTCTCGATACATGTCTTTCAGAATTTACAGGGGCAGTATGTTGCCACTTGTCCCTCTGTCAATCTTGGCCAATAATGAGTAATTACCAGCTTTCTTAGGGCAGATAGTTTGAATTTTGGCAAACAGATGTTGTGATGGTATAAGGGCGTTTATATTTTCCACAAGGTTAATGGTGTGAAACCTGTATTCACCGCTCTCCGTCTCATTGTGCACTTCATCGTCATTTTCTGGTTTGTCAATCACCTCAAGTATATGTTTCTGATGGGATACCAAAAGGTAGTTCTTATTGCATGAATGTCCCTGTTATGAATGGTCAGTTTGGAGCAGTGCATGGCTCTCTGTAGCTGTATCAGCCTTTGCTCTGGTGCACTTCCACTGCCAATGGCCCTTTCTGGCCTTGCAGAATTGATGGAAAGCTGGGCATTTCCTTGATGCATGCAGAAGGCCACACCTTCCATAGGTCTCGCTAGGTTTAGATGTTCCAGTGAATTCATCAACAATTGGTGTTGTACTTAAGACCTGTAAGCTTCATCAGCCTGTGAGGATTACTTAATACTTACATCCATCCTTGAGTAGCTCTTCGATGCTATACATTTTGCGCTTATCTAGCAGATCTTTCTGGAATGCTTCCGTGGGAGTGGATGTGATCACCAACTCAACAATTATGTCTGCTAGCTCTGTGTTTGAAAAATCACAGTGCGTACCCTTTTCTCTGCATCTGCTGATGGAGTGGTCTGTGGGTTCTGTAGGCTGTTGTCAAAATGATATGAACCCTCACTGATGAATATGGAAGTTTCATCTGGTTCTGAACCTCTCTTCCAATGTAGTCCATATCTTCTGGGGATCCTTTAGCTTCTCTGCTGTTAACCCTAACGTGTTCAGCCTGTGTAGACCTTCATTCCCAACTGCTAGGTGAATTTTTATGGCTTGCTTGTCTGGTTCGGACACACCTGAATCAAGAAACCAAAGC
The DNA here is from genome assembly GCF_017639515.1 of Carcharodon carcharias. Classification (NCBI taxonomy): domain Eukaryota; kingdom Metazoa; phylum Chordata; class Chondrichthyes; order Lamniformes; family Lamnidae; genus Carcharodon; species Carcharodon carcharias. The sequence continues at coordinate 123,724,976 of NC_054480.1, read as the reverse complement.
TCTGTACGCTGTTTAAACATTCTGAATTCGGATAGTAGGTCAGCTACATCCTAGTTTAAACTGGGGAATTTTTTGGATATTCTGACACTATTCCTTTGACCTCCCCTCTCCTATAGTATCTGGGATGAGTGTCACTGTAGCTGCTTTTGTGCTTTTATGAAGCACCACCCATGATAATCGCAACCTTCCCTGGCCCAATTTTTATGACTTTTTTTTGTTTTGTTTGACTCTCCCTTGCTCGCTATTAATCCAGCCCACACCTTGGTTACTCACCTTCTCCATCTGAGCTAACCCAGTGCTGATCCTCTTCCTCTCAATGCACTCTCCCATTCACTGAACTGACAATCAAAGCACTGCAATCTCACCACGAGGGATCCATTTGCTTACTGGCTCTTTATTTCAGCACCATCCTGGCATTGTGTCTTCAAAGCTTCTCTGCACAGTCTCCACGCAGCGATTTCAACATTCTCCAACACCGTGACCTCGTTGAGGTCTGGCCAAAATGTCAAGGGTCAACCTGTGTCATGTAACATGATTTAAGTCTGTTTACCATATTGTACATGTGCTTAATCTTGTTATCATACAGTTTGACAATCACTGAGCACAATGTTTTTATAATGATATAAATGCACCAATCACTCATTATGGATGGTGTAAGATTATGATCTTTGGGATCCAGGCAAATTCTTAGCTGGCTATTTGGCTTCTCTCTCACCACAATGGAATTTACCCAGTCTGTGACTCTGGTGATCAATTTCTTTTCTTCCATCTCTTGGAGATTTCTTTCAAGCTTTCCTTTTAGTTCTATTGGTGCTTTATGTGGGGGATGAATCACCGGTTTCATCGCTGGGTCAATAGTGTGATGCTCAAAATCTTCAAAACGTCTAACCATCCCATCAAAGTACCCTGAGTACATTTGCACCAGGTCATCTCTGCTTCTGATGGGGGTGGGGGGGTGGGGGTGCGTTTACAATGGGTGCACTCTCTTCGACCTTCAGTATCGCCCCCATTACCTCATGATTTACTGAGATAATCTGCAGTTCTTCACAGCTGCTCAACTCCAGGATAGCAGGACCGTCTGCTTCTGTGACACGGAACATATGGTTAGACCATCTTTTCCTTTGTGTGTCCCTCTGACTTGTGTTGTCCCCAGCTGCCGAATCTCAGTTCCCCCATATGTCATTAGCATGTTGTCGCTCGGTTTCAGAGCATCTTTCTTTGGATAACCATTTTCTTCCAAATTTTCAGGAAAGATCTTCTGGTGTAGTTTGAGCAGGATGATGTTACTCTGTGCTCCAGTATCAATCTTCACCTTCAGATTTATCAACGTGGGCTTTTCTCTCCCCATCTTCCTGATCCGAATGGTGGTGTGAATTTCTTCTCTGGGAACCGTCACATCCCACCATTTCATGTCTATCGTGTTCTTATGCTCTCTTTCTTTCTATCCCTGTCCATTCACCTTGTTGCTCTGGCTCTGGTGCCTCGTCCACCACCTTCTCCCTTTGATCTGTACATCATTTCTCAACAAACTCTGCAGATTGGTCCATTTGCAGGTGGGACATTTCCCTCTGTCTGTGAATTCATGTGGTTGGCTGCAGCTCCTATATGACTTTCTCTCTTTTTAGTGGACATTCTTTAGTTGCTGCTGCGCTACATCAACCCTGCTGACTCTCACAGAATTATTACAGTGCAGAATTTGGCCCATCATGTCTATATAGGCTGTCTAAATGAGCAATCCCCTTAGTCCCAATCATCCACCTTTTCCACGTAACCCTGCACATTCTTCCTTTTCAGTTAATAATCCAATTCCCTCTTGAAAGCTTCAATTGAATCTGCCTCCACCACACTCTCGGGCAGTACATTCCAGACCCTAATCACTCACTGCGTGAAAAAGATTTTCCTCATGTCACTTTTGCTTCTTTTGCCAATTATTTTAAATCTGTGCCCTCTCATTCTCGATCCTTTCATGTGTGGGAACAGTTTCTCCCTATCTACTCTGTCCAGACCGCTCATGGTTCTGATTACCTCTATCAAATCTCCTCTCAGCCTTCTCTTCTCTAAGGAAAAGTGTCCAGGTCCTCCAATCTTTGTTCATACCTGAAGTTCCTCATCCCTGGAACCATTCTCATAAACTCTGTACTCTTTCCAATGCCTTCACATTCGCGGTGAAGCCAGCTGCAGCTCAAGTTCTGAAACTTGGAACTCAAGCTGCTGCAACTGATGACATCTCCTGCACAAATGGCTGTCCAGGACACGGGAAGTGTCCTGGAGTTCCCACACTGCACAGCATGTGCACTCTTGTGGTTACAGCTACCCTGCCATTCCTATATTTATTTGTTAACTTTACTACTGCTAAAAAAACCTTACCAATACTAATATACCTTATCAATACTGATAAATTCTACTAATACTTAACACACATTACTAGCTGCAGTAAACTTTACTTAAAAATAAAAGATGAAAGATAATACTCACCACCTACTCACTTGTTCCTCATTATTAGTACTTAATATTTTCATTAATTCTCTTGGATTGTTAATGGGTTGAATTTTCAGTGCCTGTTGGCGTTGGTCATGTTCGATGGCGTGAATGGACAATATGGGAGGGAGGCCAAAAATCAGTTTCATGATGTCATGAAACCAGTTTGCAATCGTCCACTCTGCCCGTCAATGGTGGGCTGCATTTCCTGCTGTTGGACGTCAGGAACCTCACTGTAATATATTTGCATTTCATTATAAGCCCAGCCCTACAGAATCATGTCCCCCCCCCCAAGGCTGAATCATCTGGCAATCACGCCAACGTGTTTCACAACAACATGTATAAGGCGAGCACTAGATGTGCTGCATTTTGAGGGGAACTTGGAGGTGAGTGCACAGTAATGTTGCACAGTGCTCGCCCGGGTCACCCGGTGGACTTCAAGGTTGATGCGAGTTGTGGCGACAAGGACAGTCCTGTGGTTGAAGGTGGTGCACAAGCACATGCGGAGTTGGGGGGTAGGTTGGGTGAGGGAAGTGGCCCCGCATTAGGGAAACCGGGGTAAAGTGACCATTCCTCTGCAGCTGAGACAGTTCAGACGCAGCCACATTGATATGGCCGGAGCCAAGTCTCTAGCTTATCTGCCCACTCAAGCAATGCAGAAGCATCAAAGGGCCACCAAGTGTTCCAGATCTTTTCACCGCTCGGGCACAGACTACAAACTAATGAGCATTTTAGTGGACTGCAGAACAATTGGACGACTGGGCACATTGTACAATCTCCTTGCTAAAGCTGGCCATGGAGCAGTCACTGGTGGAGGCACTCACAGCCCCTGGCAATGTCATCATCCTGGTTTGGGCCAGTTTAACCCATGGTTCAAGCTAACAGCGCAGCCTTGCAGTGCGGGTTAGGAGAATGCCTGTCCCTGAGCTGAGAGCACAGCATGCAGTCCAGTGGGCAAGGCTGCGGCCAGTCAGCGGGGTGGAGTGGGTCAGAGGTGGGTGGAGTTTCGGGCAGCTAAGCAGAGCATTAATCTCTGGCCATCCAAGTGGCGGCCAGCACTCTCCGCGATGTGTTAAGGGGCCTTCAGACTTGACCAAGAGAGGTTCTTAGTACACACAGGCTAACCCACGTGTCTCTCTCTTTCATCCTGCAGGAGTACATCAGGATCATGGAGCCTGGTGACCTAGCTGTATGCCTGATGGCCTACAGAGAGTGAAGATGATGGAGAAAAGAGTGACAGAGGCTCCTGGCTGCGCAGAGGGAGAAGCAGCAAACTCAGGGAGAAGGGGCAGCTGGGGTTTCTGCACAAGCTGCTGAAGAGCCACAGGGAGTCATTGCTGGTCAATGCCTAGCTAGAACCATGGTCTATAGACTCCGCCTTTCATTCCTGCAGATGACTGACAACCAGTGTCGCTGAAGACTGCACACGTCTAGGGAACTGGTGGATCACATCTGCTGCCTGCTGCAGGATTTGGTGCCACGGGGACATGGAGGGCATCCACTGCCTGTGGTTGTGAAAGTGACCGTGGTGCTCAATTTCTATGCCAGTGGCTCCTTTCAGGGCTCCACAGGTGAGCTCTGTGGGATCTCACAAGCCTACACCCACAAAAGCATCCATGTGGTCACAGATGCCATCTTCGCTAGGGCCACAAAATTTTGTGCATTTCGCACGGGACAGCCAGGATGTAAGAGTGTTTGGATTTGCCTAGATCTCGGGTTTCCCACAGGTTCAGGATGCAATCGACTGCACTCATGTGGTGCTCAGATCTCCATCACAACACACAGTCAACTATACCAACAGCAAGGGGCTCCATTCGCTGAACATGCAGCTGATATGCAATCACCAGAAATGCGTCCTGCAGGTCTGCGCAGTTTCCAGGGAGTGTGCACGATGCATACACCCTGAGTCGCTCGCAGATCCCTGCAGTCTTCCAGGGTCCACAGAGGCTGCAGGGTTGGCTCTGTGGGGACAAGGGCTACCCACAGAGGCTGTGGCTGATGACACCCGTGCGGCGGCCTCAGACTGCGGCACAGAGACGCTATAATGAGGCTCATGCTGCAACTCGCACCACGATGGAGCAGACCATCGGGATGCTGAAGGTAAGGTTCCAGTCTGGTGGAGCCCTGCAATACAGTCCACGCATCATCTTCGTCTGCTGCACCCTTTATAACCTGGCGCTACAATGGGGTGATGAGGAGGAGATGCAGGAGCTGGAGGTCTCCTCTGATGAGGAGGACATTGATGGGGATGAGGGTGAGGAGGTCCTCGAAGGTGATAATGATGATGATGAGGACATTGCACTGGCCAGGTGAGGCAGGTGCACCGGCGGAGGCCGTCATAGCTGCTTGATTTGTGGACGATGATGATGACATGCATCGGGGTGTCCCCGTAGATCCTCACACTGCATCTGCCAATGTTTGACTCCAGTCTGGCTTATGGCAGTGCACATACTCTCTGTGACAATGCTCCTGTCTTGGAGATGCAGTGGAGGCCCTAATAGTCGCTCAAATGCAAGAGGATGATGACGACATGAAGTGAGGTCTCTCCATATATCTTCACACAGCCTCTGTGAATGTCTGACTCCTGTCTGGCGAGGGTGGCTCATTTGTGCTCCGTAATCATAATCATAGAGACACAGCCGTGAAACTTTAAATGCATTGCCTTCAACGTCTGATCCCCTTCAGGAGCACAGAGTCACTGATCAAGATGCTGACCAGCCCCAACCTAAAGGTGTTGAGAGCACAGAGAGAATGACGGAAACCTGTGAAGTCGGACCATCACTTTGGTCTGAAATTTTCATGCTACACAGGGAAGAGGACCTGGACTGAGACACCTGCCTTTATCTTGTGCAGGAACCAAGGCCTCACATCTGAGTGACACCAACACTGCTCATCAGAACAAGGAGCCATAGGCAAGAGGCATACTTGGAAGTTTATTTACTTCACCTTGTCTTCACCACTACTATTAACACTCTCTTTGTCTTGTGTCCATGACATCTTGGTCAATCTCTCCTTGGTCCTTACCTAAGGACTTTCTATCCTGCTTCACATGCCCCAGCCCCTCTTAAACAGTATAAATTCTACATTTCTACTTCTTTTTAGTTCTGAAGAAGAGTCATATGGACTCGAAACATTAATTCTGTTTCTCTCTTTATTCTTTCATGGGACATGGGCATTGCTAGCATTTGTTGCCCATCCCTATTGCCCCTTGAGCTGAATGGCTTACTCAGCCACTTCAGAGGGTAGTTAAGAGTCAACCACATTATTGTAGGTCTGGAGTCACATGTAGGCCAGACCGGGTAAGGACGGCAGATTTCCTTCCCTAAAGGACATTAGTGAACCAGATGGATTTTTACAACAATTGATGATAGTTTCATGGTCACTGTTAGCAGCTTTCAATTCCAGGTTTGTTAACTGAATTCAAATTCCACCGTCTGCTGTGGTGGGATTTGAATTCGTGTCCCCAGAGCATTTGCCTGGGCCTCTGGATTACTAGCCCAGCAACATTACAACTACACCACCATCTCCCCTTTACATTAAGCCTGGAAAGGTCAGAAAGACTTTCTGTTTAATTATGCCATGCTGCCTAGTACAATAGAAGAACCAGATTGAACTGGTTCTGTTCCGCTTCATATGAGTCTCAAATGTGGCCCGGTGGAACACTTACACATAATACATTAGTTCCTAGCTATGTAATTCTTAGCTATTTACAAATATTTATGAATAATATAACAATATATAACAGGATCTGCCAGTCACTGCTGGACCGGGGTGGGGAGTGGATTATCTGTGTCCAGCCCCCTGTTTACGCAGTCCTCACTGACACATGAAGTGGTATATTTTTATTTCTGAATATAGTCAAAAACCAATGGAAAAACAAACTGTGAATGCAGGGTTGGAAATGTGTGGCTGAGAGATATGATTGCCTTTGATACAAAGTTTGGCACATTCCCCAATAACATAACAGGATAAGTAAAAATTCCTTCCTTTTAAAGATCTCAAATACAATAATTAACTTGCATTTTTTAAAGTTGGTCATTAAAGTTCGTTCTTTCCAAACTATTGTTTCAAATGGGATCAGATATATGAAGATTGATACAGAGACAGAGCTGAACTCCCTCTATGCAAATATAAATAGACGAAGCACTTATTATGTATCAAATTCTTTTGTCTGTTTCTGAACAGATATATTGACATGTCAGTCTCAAATTATCTCTGTAATTCAACTGAAATTGGTCTTCACCAGAAAAGCAAAACATAAGAACATAAGAAATAGGAACAGGAGTAGGCCATTCGGCCCCTCAAGCCTGCCCCACCATTCAATAAGATCAAGTCTGATCTGCCCTAGGCCTCAACTCCCCTTTCGTGCCAACTCCACATAGCCCTCAATTTCAAAAATCTATCTACCTCCTCTTTAAATATTTTCAGTGATCTAGCCTCCACAACTTTCTGAGTTGGAGAATTCCAGACATTCACTGCCCTCTGAGAGAAGAAATTCCTTCGTATCTCAATTTTAAATGAGTGTCCCCTTATTCTGTAATTATGTCCCTAGTTTGAGATTCCCTCACTAGAGAAAACATCTCCTCAACATCTACCCTTTCAAGCACCCTCAGGATCTTGTACATTTCAATAAGATCACCCCTCATTCTTCTAAACTCTAATGAATAAAGGCCTAACCTGTTCAGACATTCTTGGTAAATCAACCCCTTCATCCCAGGAATCAGCCTAGTGAATCTCTTTTGAACTGCCTCCAGTGCCAGTATATCCTTTCTTAAATACGGGGACCAAAACTGTACACAGTACTCCAGGTGCGGCCTCACCAACACCCTGTACAGTTATAACAAGACTTCCCTATTTTTAAACTCCAACCCCCTAGAAATACAGGCCAAAATTCCATTTGCCTTCTTAATTATTTGCTTCACCTGCATGTTAACTTTTCTTGTTTCATGCACAAGAACACCCAGATCCCTCTGTGCTACACTTTTTTGGAGTTTTTCTCCATTTAAATAATAGTCTGCCTTTTGATTTTTCCTACCAAAGTGCATGACCTCACTTCCCTTCAACAGCTTCAGAGATTTTTTTATTATTCTTTCACAGGGTGTGGGCATCGCTGGCTAGGCCAGCATTTATTGCCCATCCCTAGTTGCCCTTTAGAAGATGATGGTAGTAAGTTGCCTTCTTGAACTGTTGCAGTCCATGTGGTGTAGGTACACCCACAGTGCTGTTAGGGAGGGAGTTCCAGGATTTTGACCCAGCAACAGTGAAGGAACGGTGATATATTTCCAAGTCAGGATGGTGAATGATTTGGAGGGGAACTTCCAGGTGGTGGTGTTCCCATCTATCTAACTGCCCTTTTCCTTCTAGATGGTAATGGTCGTGGGTTTAGAAGGTGCTGTCTAAGGAGCCTTGATGAATCCTTGCAGTGCATCTTGTAGTTGGTACACACTGCTGCTACTGTGCCTCGGTGGTGGAGGGAATAAATGTTTAAGGTGGTGGATGGGGTGCCAGTCAAGCGGGCTGCTTTGTCCTGGCAGCTTATAGGCCATAAATGATTACCCAATCCATTGCAGTCAATCAGCTCACTAACACTCAGTTTGGATTCCACCAGGGCCACTCAGCTCCTGACCTCATTACAGCCTTGGTTCAAATGTGGACAAAAGAGCTGAACACCATTGGTTAGATGAGAGTGACTGCCCTTGATGTCAAGGCTGCATTTGACCGAGTGTGGCATCAAGGAGCCCTAGCAAAACTGAAGTCAGTGGGAATCAGGAGGAAAACTCTCCACTGTTTGGAGTCATACCTAGCACAAAGGAAGATGGTTGTGATTGTTGGAGGTCAGTCATCTCAGTTCCAGGACATCACTGAAGGAGTTCCTCAGGGTAGTGTCCTCAGCCCAACCATCTTCAGCAGCTTCATCAATGAACTTCCCTCCATCATAAGGTCAAAAGTGGGGATGTTCGCTGATGATTGCACAATGTTCAGCACCATTTGCGACTCCTCAGATACTGAAGCAGTTTATGTCCAAATGCAGCAAGACAATATTCAGGCTTGGGCTGACAAGTGGCAAGTAACACTAACACCATGCAAGTGCCAGGCAATGACCATATCAAACAAGAGAGAATATAACCATCGCCCCTTGACATTCAATGGCATTACCATCACTGAATCCCCCACTATCAATATCTTGGGGGTTACCATTGACCAGAAACTGAACAGGACTAGCCATATAAATACTGTGGCTATAAGAGCAGGTCAGAGGCTAGGAATCCTGTGGTGAGTAACTCACCTCCTGATTCCCCAAAGCCTTTCCACCATCTACAAGGCACAAGTCAGGAGTGTGATGGAATACTCTCCACTTGCCTGTATGAGGGCAGCTCCCTCAACACTCATGAAGCTGGACACCATCCAGGAAAAAGCAGCCCACTTGATTGAAAACCCATCCACAAACATTCACTCCCTCCACCACCGATGCATAGTAGCAGCAGTGTGCTCCATTTACAAGATGCAGTGCAGAAACTCACCAAGGCTCCTTCGACAGCACCTTCCAAACCCACGACCACTACCATCTAAAAGGACAAGGGCAGCAGATAGATGGGAACAGCACCACCTGAAAGTTCCCCTCCAACTCACTCACCATCCTGACTTGGAAATAAATCTCTGTTTCTTCACTGTCGCTGGGTCAAAACCCTGGAACTCCCTCCCTAGCAGCACTGTGGGTGTACCTACACCACATGGACTGCAGTGGTTCAAGAAGGCAGCTCACCACCACCTTCTCAAGGGCAGCTAGGGATGGGCAATAAATGCTGGCCCAGCCAGCGACACCCACATCCTGTGAATAAATTTTTTAAAAGATCAGGTGCAGCATAACACAAGCTGCTGACTCCCACCCAGCCGAGTATTCACTCCAGATTTACTCACTTGACAGCTTGCCACTGGCTGAGTTTCTCTTCTAGATCTTGGACACCCAGAACAAAGTTTCTCGAATTTGCAAAAGCAAAATGTTGAGGATTCTGGAAATCTGAGAAAAAGAGATGATGATGGAAGGTCACTCTGAAACGTTAACTGTTTCTCTCTCCACAGATGCTGCCTGACCTGCTGAGTTTTCCCAGCATTTCCTGTTTAAATTTTATCACAAACAAACTCTCGTTCAACAGAGTCTCCAGCGGGCATCCCGGATTGCAGCAAACAGGATGACAAACTTTATCTCTTTTCACATCACAGGCAGGACGTTTGTGTTTGGGAGAGAAGACGCCAGTTTGAAGAAGGCACAGACAATTTCCCACAACTGCTTCACATGAGCAACTACAGGCACATGACACAGTGCAGGATCTACCTCCCATTCCTTTAATAAGGATGAGCGTCTGGGTTCTGCCCCTCAGCTGGGTTAAAGCCTGGATATGGTTGATGAATAGAAGATTCATCAATGCCAATTAGGCGTTGACAGAGTGAGGTTAGCCAGCCACAGCTCAGCTCCCAGAGGCTGTTCAATGCACTTAATCTTAAGAACATAAGAAATAGAAGCAGGAGCAGGCCATTCAGCCTCTTGAGGCCCAGAATAAGGGGGAATCAGTTTAAAAATTAGGGGTTTCCCATTTAAAACTGAGATAAGGAGAATTTTTTCCTTACAAAAGGTTGTTAGTCTGTGGAATTCTCTTCCCCAGAGAGCAGTGGAGGCTGGCTCACTGAATTTATTTAAGGCTGAGTTAGATTCTTGGTCAACAAAAAGCAGGTTATGAGGGACAGGCAGGAAATTAGAGTTCAGGCTACAATCGGATCAGCCATGAGCTTCTGGAACGGATGAGCAGGCTCAAGGGGCCGAATGGCCTACTCCTACTCCCAATTCTTGTGTTCGTTGTAAGCTTGCCCTATCATTCCTGTGGTCAATGATCTAGCTTCCACTGCTCATTGAAGAAGACAATTCCAAACACTAACAACCCTCTGAGAGGACAAATTCCCCCTCATCTCCATTTTCAATATTTTGACGCTGTGCCCCCTATTCTAGATTCCCCCATGAGGGGAAACATCCTCTCAGCTTCTGAGCCCAAGAACTCCCTGAAGATCAACCTCAAGTTGCTGCTGTAGTTTCAGCAGAAGATCAAAGGGAATTCCATCATGAACACTTTCACTTTGTGAAGGAAAATTTCATAAATGTAAAGTTAAGACGTTGCAGACGGAGCAGAAAAAAATCATCCCGCTAGGCTTTGCTAAACTGTCTCTCCAGTCCTCACGACTGGATGAAAATGGAATGTGAAAGAGAGAAGTGGACGTCAGATGTAAAGAAGGGAGAACTTCAGAGCCACCACCAACCTGGAACAACGGTGCCGGACATTGGCCAGAATCCTCCACTCCAATTGGCGGTGTGCGTCGTGGCAAGCGGGAGGGGGCAGAATTTGGTGGGAGGGGCAGAAATCGGTTTCACGCTGACGTGAAATCACATCGGGATTATCTGATGGTGCCCACCATGGCGTACTGCGAAACCCACTGGAGAGGCCGGCATGAACCTGAGTTGCATCCCACTAATGGGATGCAAATTAAGGCCTGATCGGAATCGTCCCCAACATCAAATTCATCTCAGGCCCTGCCAGAGCTGAGGGATGACAGGAGTTCATGAGAGCTGAATTGGATGATCAGCTTCTCCAGATCTTGAGGAAATAAACCTCCTTCATGTGGTGGGAAAGGTTTGAGAGGCTGAATGGCCTCTTCCTGTTTTTATTTGTGGAGAATTGGCCCAACATATGGGGGAGGTTGTATTTAAGTGGGAATGACTGTACTGGGCAAAGAGTGATCATGGAAGGTTCTACAATCCATGGGAGGGCAGGTCTCAGTTTAATGTCTCATCCAAAATATGGCATCTCTGACAGTGTAGCACTCCCTCAGCTATGCACTGACAATATCAGCCAGAACCTTGCTCTCATGTCTCTGGAGTAGAAATTGAAACCACAGCCTTCTGACTCAGAGGTGAGGTAACCACTGAGCCACAGCTAACAATGGAAAATTACAACACCAGGCGATTGTATTTTTAACTTAACATGACACACATATGTCTAATCCTGATAGACAACTTGTTCATACAAATTCAAGGGAGCAGAGAACCGGAAATTTATATAAAACGATAAGATGTTCCAGCAATACCACAGAACTAGACAGCCAATAGAAAGGTAACCAAACTGATAGTTATCCTTCAGTCACATGAACTGATGCTTACAGGCATGTAAGGGATCATAATCTTTCTTGTCCTTAATTTAATTAACAAAACCAATTGTGTAATCAATTTGTTTGATTATGTTTAGAGTCAGTTAATATTGGGATAGGAGGGAACAGTGAGAAAATTGGTGGAAAAATGAAGTGGAAAGAGAAACTGAGGGTCCAAAACTTTGCAAACGCTGAGTCTGCTTCACAGTTTTCTTCATTTGTTAACAAAAAAGGTGAAAGGAATTCTTCTCAAATCATTTCCAATGCACAGAACTTTGTAAATTGCTTTGAGAAATTATTTGCTATGCTATGTGGGCCAATGGTCTGTGAGGAATTTGAGGACAGACACAAGATGCCTTGTTTACCACAGGGTAGTAGGAATGTAAAAAGCGATTATTCTGTGTAAATATCCGGAGAGAAACAACACTGGAGGTCACAGGCACTGCACAACCTGATGCAGGATAAGTTGATACTAGATCTCTGGGATAGGGGAAGTTGACTGAAATGGAGAAGACCATAACTGAGTTACTGAGATGAGGAGAAATTTCTTCACCCAGAGAGTGCTGAGCCTGTGGAATTTGTTACCACAAAAAGTAGTTGAGACCAAAACATTGTATGTTTTCAAGAAGGAGTTAGATTTAGCTCTTTGGGCAAAAGGGATAAAAGGATATGGGGGAAAAGCAGGAGCAGGCTATTGAGTTGGATAATCTGCCATGATCATAATGAATGGCGGAGCAGGCTCGAAGGGCCGAAAGGCCTATTCCTGCTCCTAGTTTCTATGTTTCTATGAGTATTTGAGATAGTAGGATGGTAAATATTCTGGGTTTTGATTTATTCTCTTCAGGGTCAGGGGCTCAAGGGATTCAATGGTTTGACCAGAGCCCATGGTACAGATTATGGCTCTAACTTTTGAATGGAGTGTTTTTTCATTTATTCAATCACAGGATGTGGGCTTCGCTGGCTGGGTCAGCATTTATTGCCCATTCCTAGTTGCCCTTGAGAAGGTGGTGGTGAGCTGTCTTCTTGAACCGCTGCAGTTCCTGTGTTGTAGGTACACCCACAGTGCTATTGGGGGGGAGTTCCAGGATTTTGACCCAACGACAGTGAAGGAGCAGAGATATATTTCCAAGTCAGGATGGAGAGTGACTTGGAGGGGAACTTCCAGGTGGTGATGTGCCCATGTGTCTGCTGCCCTTGCCCTTCTAGCTGGTAATAGTTGTGGGTTTGGAAGGTGCTGTCTAAGGAGCCTTAGTGCGTTTCTACAGTGCATCTTGTAGGTGGCACACACTGCTGCTACTGTAAGGTGGAGGGAGTGAATGTTTGTGAATGGGTTGTTAATCAAGCGGGCTGCTTTGTCCTGGATGGTGTCAAGCTTCTTGAGTCTTGTTGGAGCTGCACTCATCCAGGCAAGTGGGTGTATTCCATCACACTCCTGACTTGTGCCTTGTAGATGGTGGAGAGGCTTTGGGGAGTCAGGGGGTGAGTTACTCAACACAGTATTCCCAACCTCTGACCTGCTCTTATAGCCACAGTATTTATGTGGCTACTCCAGTCCAGTTTCTGGTCAATGGTAACCCCCAGGATGTTGATAGTGGGGGATTTGGTGATGGTAATGCCATTGAACATCAAGGGGTGATGGTTAGATTCTCTCTTGTTGTGGATGGTCATTGACCGGCACTTGTGTGGCGTGAATGTTACTTGCCACTTGTCAGCCCAAGCCTGGATATTGTCCAGGTCTTGCTACATCTGGACATGGACTGCTTCAGTATCTGAGGAGTCACGATTGGTACAGAACATTGTGCAATTATCAGCGAACATCCCCACTTCTGACCTTATGATGGAAGGGAGGTCATTGATGAAGTATCTGAAGATGGTTGGGTCTTGGACACCACTCTGAGGAACTCCTGCGTTGATGCCCTGGGACTGAAATGACTGACCTCCAACAATTACAACCATATTCCTTTGTGCTATGTATGACTCCAATCAGTGGAGAGTTTTCTCCCTGATTCCCATTGACTCCAGTTTTGCTAGGGCTCCTTGATGCCACACTCGGTCAAATGCAGCCTTGATGTCAAGGGCAGTCACCCTCACCTCACCTCGGGAGTTCAAGCCTTTTGTCCATGTTTGAACCATGGTTGTAATGAGGTCAGGAGTTGATTGACCTTCACAGGATCCAAAATTAGCATCAGTGAACAGGTTATTGTTGAGTAAGTGCTGCTTGATAGCACTGTCAACACCCTTGCCATCACTTTACTGATGATCGAGAGTAGACTGATAGGGAGTGATTGGCTGCGTTGGATTTATCCTGCGTTTTGTGTTCAGGGCATACCTGGGCAATTTTCCACATAACTGGGTAGATGCGAGTGTTGTAGCTGTACTGGAAAAGCTCGGCTAGGGGCGCAGCAAGTTCTGGAGCACAAGTCTTCAGTACTATTGCTGGAATATTGTCAGGGCCCATAGCCTTTGCATTATCCAGTGCCTTCAGCCATTTCTTGGTATCATGTGGAGTGAATTGAATTGGCTGAAGACTGGCATCTGTGATGCTGGGGACCTCTTGGGGGGTGGGGGGGGGCGGTGGTGTGTGTGTGTGTGTGTGTGTGTGTGTGTGCAAGGTGGATCGTCCACTCGGCACTTTTGACTGAAGATTGTAGCGAATGCTTCAGCCTTATCTTTTGCATTGATGTGCTGGGCGCCTCCATCATTGAAGATGGGGATATTTGTGGAGCCGCTTCCTCCAGTGAGTTGTCTAATTGTCCACCACCATTCACAACTGGATGTGGTAGGACTGCAGAGCTTAGATCTGAACTGTTGGTTATGGGATCATTTAGCTCATGCTGTTTGGCACGCAAGTAACCCTGTGTTGTAGCTTCACCAGGTTTACAACTAATTTTTTGGTATGTCTGATGCTGCTCCTGGCATGCCCTCCTGCACTCTTCATTAAACCAAGGTTGATTCCCTGGCTTGATGGTGATGGTAGAGTGGGGGAAATGCTGGGCCACAGATTGTGGTTGAGTACAATTCTACTGCTGCTTGATGGTCCACAGCACCTCATGGATGCCTAGGTTGAGTTGCTAGATCCGTTTGAAATTTATCCCATTTAACACAGTGGTAGTGTCCCACAACATGATGGAGGGCATCCTCAATGTGAAGACGAGACTTTGTCTCCACAATGACTGTGCGGTAGTCACTCTTACCGATACTGTCATGGACAGATGCATCTGTGGCAGGCAGGTTGGTGAGGGTGAGGTCAAGTATGTTTTTTCCTCTTGTTGATTCCCTCACCACCTGCCACAGACCCAGTCTAGCAGCTATGTCTTTTGGGATTCGGCCAGCTCGGTCAGTAGTGGTGCCACCGAGCCACTCTTGGTGATGGACATTGAAGTTCCCCATCCAGAATACATTCTGCGCCCTTGCCACCCTCAGTGCTTCCTCCAAGTGGTGTTCAACATGGAGGAGCACTGATTCTTCAGTTCAGGGGGTAGGGTATGTGGCTTGTCATTAGTCAACAGGAGGTTTCCTTGCCCATGTTTGACCTGATGCCATGAGACTTCATGGGGTCTGGAATCAATGTTAAGGACTCCCAGAGCAACTTCCTCCTGACTGTATACCACTGTGCTGCCACCTCAGCTGGGTCTGTCCTGCCAATGGGACAGGACATGCCCAGGGGTGTGATGGCAGTGTCTGGGACATTGTCTGTAAGATATGATTCCATGGGGATGACCATGTCAAGCTGTTGGTTGACTAGTTTGTGGGACAGCTCTCCAAGCCCCCAGATATTAGTGAGGAGGGTTTTGCAGAGGCAGCACGGTTGTGGATGCCATTGTCATTTTGTAGGCTTGACTGGCTTTCTTGGCCATTTAAGAGTCAGCCACATTGCTGTGAATCTGGAGTCACATGTAGGCCAGGCCAGACCAAGTAAGGGCAGCAGATTTCCTTCCCTAAAGGGCATTAAATGGGTGTTTACAACAATTTGATAGTTTCAAGGTCACCATTACTGAGATTAGTTTTTAATTCTGGATTTTTTTACTCTACCAGCTGCTGTGGTAGGACTTGAACCTGTGTTCCCAGAGCATTAGCTTGGGTTTCTGGATTTCTAGCCCAGTGACATTACCATTACACCACTGCCTTCCCAAGGCTTGTTGAATCTAATGACCTTTTCCCATTCCAGGCTTTCTGTGGCCTTTGGATTAGTTTTGCTAAAAACGCACTCCCAGATAATTTCTGCTTCCAGAGTTCAATGTTAGAAAGTGATATCAAAAATGTGCTGTGAATATTCCTGCTGGGTGTCCAAGGCTAGTGAATGTCGCCCATTCTGTTACATTGTGAACGTCCCTCTCATTTTTGCCTCTTTTGCTCATTCTCCCAAGGCCAATTGCTCCTCATTCTCTGGGTAAATAAATTTCTTCAACAGAAAAGAAAATTAACTTAGCCTCTTGGAATTCCTGTTTACATTTCAGTTCTTTCCAATCCCCATTAGGTTAGCTGGGCGGAGTTAGACTCATAAAAATCCCCAATTTTTTTCCGCTGGGGGAATAATTAGGGTTCTATCGAATCCTTCTTCATTCTCCCTTTCAGAAATTCCTGTGGGTTTTGGGACTCGCATAAGATGCTGTATTAACGAGGACTGTCTGTCACACAATGATTCTCCTCTACGATATTCTCACACTGTCAGCCATATGACACTGTCACACTGTCAGCCATGTGATGTAAAACAAACTTATAGAATGGGAGTGCAAGAGACAGATAGAAATCCTGCTCCAATATTTCAGTAAAGGACATTTGAGAAAAAATGTTTATAATTTCAGCCCTGTTTTTAATGGCATTCTCTATTAAAATCCTCCCAGGAAGTCAGGATCTCAAAGATAAACCATATCAAACTGACCAGTGATGTTTACACAGCTTGAGATCATTCATCGGCATACTGTCTTTTCCACTTTGCTTTGAGCTTCCCAGTCGATGACATTTTGCATTATGAGTGTGTGTGCTGGAAACTTAAACTCACTGAAATGAATTGTAATCTGCTGCTACTGCTTCTGCTGCTAACTCTTTTTACCTTCAGGAGTGAATTAGCAGCTTGTTATAATCTGGAATATGATGGTAAGAATTTTCTATTTTCATCCCTGTCAATATATAACAAACTAGATCAACAATGGAGCAGCTGAGTTTGGGGGACGTATGTTGATGTTTTGTCCTGTGTAGCTGGGACAGGAATGTCTCGTCTGAGCTTTAATCGGAGTAAATGGCTTCACACAACTGTTGTTAATTTTGAGGCACAGAGGTTATCTCAGAATATTTTACATGGCAGAGGAGAAACAGTGGACAGCTAGGGAGAGGGGGAGTGAAAGGGGGAAAGTGGCAGATATTAGGACAAAGAGGTTTTCAGGAAACTTTTGGAATCTGGTAGGGAGGCAACTCAGGCTGTGGGATTGGGAGGAGGTGGAAGAATGGGTTCCAGAGGGGTCTGGTTTAACTCGACAGGCCTGAAGCAGTGTCAGAAATAGTTTTACCATTGAAGTCTGAGGAATGGAGAGTGGGAGTGGTGGTGTATGACTGCAGGGTTTGAAGGGGAGGACAGTATCTTCTAGTGTTTGTTTTCAGATGAGTGGAGCTAAAGGGGTTTGATAGGGTTGATGACAATGCAGCACTTTGTGCTGGGAAGAGAGCTGGAAAGAAGATGCAATTTGAGAAGGTTGGAAAGTTTGCCTTGGGAGAGATTTTGAGAATATTATACAACAAAATGAGGGAGAGAGCAGGGAAAGAAAACAGAGTGCGAACAATGAATTAGTTTAGTGTTGCTGAAAAAAAAGAGACATGCTGTCAAAACTTTTCATCTTGTACTCATCAGGACAGATCGACTAGAATACCAAGTTGCAAAATTTCTACTGCATGATTGATTGGCAAGTGGACACTGATGGTGGAGGCATTGCCACAGAGAATGGACCAAAGCATGTGACCCAAAAACTTGGCAGATGGAATATAATGCGGGAAAGTGTGAGGTTATGCACTTTGGCAGGAAGAATAGGAGAGCTGAATATTATTTAAATGGGGAAAGACTGAAGAAAGCTGCAGCACAGAGGGATTTGGAGGTCCTCATGTATGAATCACAAAAAGCTAACATACAAGATCAGCAGGTAATAGGGAAGGCAAGTGGAATGTTAGCCTTTATTTCAAAGGGAATGGAATATAAAAATAGGGAAACCTCGCTAAACTTGTACAAACCACTGGTTAGACCACACCTAGAATACTGTGAACAGTTTTAGTCCTCTTATCTAAGGAAAGATATATTGGCATTGGAGGCAGTCCAGAGAAGGTTCACTAGGTTGATCCTGGGTATGGAGGGATCTTCTTATGAGGAGAGGTTGAGTAGGTTGGGCCTGTACTCATTGGAGTTTAGAAGAATAAGAGGCGGCCTTATTGAAACATAAAATTTTTAGATGGCTAGACAGGTTAGATGCTGAGAGGTGGTTTCCTCCTTGTGGGTGAGTCTAGAACCAGAGGGCATAATCTCAGAGTAAGGGATCACCCATTTAAGACAGAGATGAGGAGGAATTTCTTCACTCAGAGGGTAGTGAATCTGTGTAATTCTTTACCGCAGAGGGCTGTAGAGGCTGGGTCATTAAGCATATCCAAGGATGAGATAGATTTTTAATCAGTAAGGGATTCAAGGGTTATGGAGAAAAAGCAGGAAAGTGGAGTTGAGGATTAGCAGGTCAGCCATGATCTCATTGAATGGTGGAGCAGACTCAATGGGCCATATGGCCTCATTCTATTCCTACGTCTTATGCTCTTATGATTTTAACTGCCAAGCATTTGTTTAAATCCAAACTAGGCAAGTTGACTCTGATTGGTCAAGTCATTGCCCTGGGGAATGAACCAGGGAATGGCTGTCGGCCATGTTTTTGTTGAGTCAATAAAGGAGCAATGCGAGTGTATGCATGGTCATGTTCTTTCTGCTTGAAAGGACAGGGCCCTGTGTGTGAATATATGTAGCTTCTGGCATGTGTAGGTGAGTCACACTGTGAGCCCAACTGACAATCTTAAATTGGTTTGCAGTGTAATTCTTAGCACAATCAGGATTGCTTACTAAATGCTGTCCAATCGCGGAATCACATTTAATGTTGGACACCAAGTTCTGAGTTTTGCAAGCGTGGGCTGGTAGGGTACAGTCTGTATTTTGCCTGTTGCAAACAGATGAAGGGATGTGCTATTTGATATGACCTATCAGTCATTGGGACTTATAGCCTACATACTTTGCATGAGTTATTATTATATCTGGTATTAATTAGCTAAAAGTGAGAACAGGCGCTGAGGTATGGGATAAGTTAATAACCATGCAACAAACAATGCTGCTTTGTAAAACCCATTAATAGTATGGAAATGATTGAGAATTTAATGTAGTCAACTGACAACATATAATCTATTGATGCCAATACAAAATGCAGAATGCAGTAGACCTTTCTGCAGTTTCTGGAGACAGTCTCTTTTAAACTGTAATCTGTCTTTTCCAAAAGTTGATGATATTGTACCTGAAGCTCCTTTCCATTGAACTTCCCTTTTTCTGTGATGGATTCTACAATATAACAGAAATAGGGCTCAGAATTTGAGAACAGGGGTGACAGTTACTGTTCCATTAGCAGATTTCTTCTATACTGCTTTTAGTAGATTGGGTGTTATAATAAAAGACATTTCAAAATTGTTATTCTGGCCACTTGACCTCTCTCCCCATTGTGAGTCGGGTATGACACAGAAGTAATAATACACAAGATACACACCCACAAGCTATGAACACCCAAGTGATAAGTTTAGATCTCAGGAAGGTCATATGATTATGAGATCAGGGAGGATTGTTACATCACCTATACATTATATAGACATTTAAACTCTTAAATTCTTAACGCCTCAAACTTTTGAACAGAGACTTACTTTTTATGTAAATAGTCTCCACGACGGCCCTAATGTAAATGTATTTTCACTGTGTATGTAATGTTACCTTGGGAAAAATGGGATGTTGTGATATCATTTTAAGAGAGAATTTGCTAATGAGCAAGTAGCCAGGTTGTAAACCATATGACCAGCAGACATTGTTCAGAGGATCTTTCAGTTTAGCTAGCTGCACGTGGTGTGAAGGAATTGCAGATGTACTTTTGTATCAACAATAGCTGTTGCATCTTTATAGTAAATCTGTTTGCTGAGCAATCCTGTCTAACATCTTCAAACAAAGTGAACCTACGTTTAGTTTGACAGTCCTGTGTGAGATTAGTAATTTTGTATTAAACAAAAATAGAAATGCAACAGTCTTCACTCTGCAAATGAAGCTGACCCGAAATATCAGGTGGTTTGAGTTCACTAACAGTGGATAACCTACAGTAGCTGACTTAGCCCCTGACTGGAACATCTGGACTACTGTCCCATTTCATTATTTTCAGAGAGGAAATATTTATCCCATATACTTAGGCTTGACCTGAACACAAGAACCAGATGTGAAAGGACTCAGGTCTAGGGACTACACCCCAGACCAGTCACTGTATAAAGAAACAAAAACAGAATTACCTGGAAAAACTCAGCAGGTCTGGCAGCATCGGCGGAGAAGAAAAGAGTTGACGTTTCGAGTCCTCATGACCCTTCGACAGAACTTGAGTTCGAGTCCAGGAAAGAGCTGAAATATAAGCTGGTTTAAGGTGTGTGTGTGGGGGGCGGAGAGATAGAGAGACAGAGAGGTGGAGGGGGTTGGTGTGGTTGTAGCGACAAACAAGCAGTGATAGAAGCAGATCATCAAAAGATGTCAACAACAATAGTACAATAGAACACATAGGTGTTAAAGTTAAAGTTGGTGATATTATCTAAACGAATGTGCTAATTAAGAATGGATGGTAGGGCACTCAAGGTATAGCTCTAGTGGGTTTTTTTTTATTTTATATAATGGAAATAGGTGGGAAAAGGAAAATCTTTATAATTTATTGGGAAAAAAAAGAAGGGGGAAACAGAAAGGGGGTAGGGATGGGGGAGGGGACTCACGACCTAAAGTTGTTGAATTCAATATTCAGTCCGGAAGGCTGTAAAGTCCCTAGTCGGAAGATGAGGTGTTGTTCCTCCAGTTTGCGTTGGGCTTCACTGGAACAATGCAGCAAGCCAAGGACAGACATGTGGGCAAGAGAGCAGGGTGGAGTGTTAAAATGGCAAGCGACAGGGAGGTTTGGGTCATTCTTGCGGACAGACCGCAGGTGTTTCCAGTGAAGCCCAACGCAAACTGGAGGAACAACACCTCATCTTCCGACTAGGGACTTTACAGCCTTCCGGACTGAATATTGAATTCAACAACTTTAGGTCGTGAGTCCCCTCCCCCATCCCCACCCCCTTTCTGTTTCCCCCTTCTTTTTTTTCCCAATAAATTATAAAGATTTTCCTTTTCCCACCTATTTCCATTATATAAAATAAAAAAAACCCACTAGAGCTATACCTTGAGTGCCCTACCATCCATTCTTAATTAGCACATTCGTTTAGATAATATCACCAACTTTAACTTTAACACCTATGTGTTCTATTGTACTATTGTTGTTGACATCTTTTGATGATCTGCTTCTATCACTGCTTGTTTGTCGCTACAACCACACCAACCCCCTCCACCTCTCTGTCTCTCTATCTCTCCGCCCCCCACACACACACCTTAAACCAGCTTATATTTCAGCTCTTTCCTGGACTCGAACTCAAGTTCTGTCGAAGGGTCATGAGGACTCGAAACGTCAACTCTTTTCTTCTCCGCCGATGCTGCCAGACCTGCTGAGTTTTTCCAGGTAATTCTGTTTTTGTTTTGGATTTCCAGCATCCGCAGTTTTTTTGTTTTTATCACTGTATAAAGAAAGGCTTTCATCTGTAAAACATATTTCTAAGGGCTTTAGAGACAATGAAATCCTTTTTGAAATGTAGACACTGTTGTAACAGAGGAAATGTGTCTGCCAACCTATGCACAGCAAGATCTCACAAACAGAAATGTTATAGTGTCCAGGTAAGCTGTTTTTAATAATGTTGATTGAGGGATGGATATCGGTCAGGACACTGGGGAGAACTCCCCTGCTCTTCAAAATAATGGTGGTGGGACCGTTTATATCCACCTAAGAGCGCACTTTAACATCTTAACCAAAAAGAGCACCTCCAGAGTACTACACTGGAACATCAGCTTTGAATTTTGTGTTCAAACCCTGCAGTGGGATTTGCACCTGACATCTTCAGACGGGATTTGCTGCCCATTGAGCCACAGCTGACGCTCATAATGCTGTGTGAAATCCTATTGGTGCTGAGCTGCAAAAATGATTGCTTTTTCTTTCCAAGATGACATTGGGATTAAACTGTTCCGGGTTTTGGTGCACGCTGGCCATATTCAGCTGTAGGGTGGAATTATTCCTGTGGTTTAATCAGGAAACACTGATGCCAATGAACAAAGTAAAGCTATTGCTGCTCCAATACCCCAGGTATGTGTTAAAATGCAGAATTGGAGTGGGATGTAAGAGAAATGTTTTCATATAGCACATCACAGCAAAATTCTGGATCTTGGTGAGTGAGTTTACAGTGAAGCCCAGAGCAGCTGCTGCTGCAGGAGATTACAGTTACAGCCCCTCCCCCTTCCTGACATTTCAATGGAAATTGTGAAGTGGTTTTGGATCCATTTCACAGAATGTTTTTCAGATTTCAGAGAAGAGATTGGCCTTGGCTGCTTGTGCTGTTGGTACAGGAAACATGCTGCAGGCAATATTCACAATTCTTATCAATATTGTAAAATTCTCCAAAATTACACTTCACAATTTTCCTATCCTACTGTCCAGTCCTGACTCTCACACTCTAATTCAAGATGAGGACTGTTGGTGCTAGTGAGTTAGATATTTTTCCACATTATGCAGCTAGAGTTTCAGTGTCAGTCACTCCCAGGACTGGTGCAGCATGGGGTTAGGCATAGAGTAAAGCACTTTTCACATTATTTAACTTAACAATCCAAATTCTGTTGGACCATTTTTATGAAGTTATGGGTGGTGTTAGGATATGGCAGGTGGTATTTTCCAGGCTGACCAAATCCACAAGGGAAACTTGGCCAAGCTATCACAACGGTTTTGCAATTTGTATTTATTATGAGAAGGCTCGTGTAGTGAATTCAGAAATAATGGGCAGAGTTTTTCCCTCGTTGGGCAGATGTGGCAGGTGGGCCCAGGAGCAGCTGCAAAACTAATCACTGCCCACGATTGGGCTCTGGCTGCGATTTCACGCTGGCTGGCCAATTAATGGCCAGCCAGGGTCAAATGTACGCCAGGACCCTCAGCACTGCTGGAGTGGGGGTGGGAGGAGGGGGGAAGGAGTGCTGAGTGCCCGGGCGCAAGCGCGGGAGAGCACGCGCTGACAGCTCGCTGAAGGCCCAGAGCTGCCTCAGGGAGCTGGTGGATTTTAAATACAAAAATAAACTTTTTGCACATGAGATACATATGCCCCCACATGTTACTCAGCCACATGAAGAGGGACATGTGAAAAAGAATGTGAAAATTTTTTAATTGATTTTTTTTAGTAAGGGCTGGAAACCTCATCCTGCCCGTGGATGAAGTTTCATTAAAAATGTAAAGGCCACCTGGTCTATTTGCCAGCCTGCCAACCAAGCAGTTGAGTGGGCAGCGAAAAATGCAGCTTGATTAATTACTTAAGTGCCTTAATAAACATCTTAATTGTCAGCAGGGATGCTGCCCCCTCTCGCCCGTGCCCCCGACCAAAAGATCGCTAGAGTAAAACTTTATCATGTTCCTTTGAAAGCCAAACACCTCTCCACTTATCTTAAAATGCAAACTTCATTCACCCCTATCTACTGACTTTACCCTAGCTCACTCAATAGCATTTCAAATGCCCTTTTACACCTAACTCTTTTGATATTTCAACCTTGTAGTCTATCCAACTCTAATTCAACTAAATCAGCCACACAGACAGAACCATTCACACAAACATAAGCCTACTTTACAATACCCCACAATAATATTATGAAAAATGTGGTCATTTGGTGACAGTGGGACACACAATTCCTCAGTTTCCATTTGCACCAAATACCTGGTTTAACATTTTCACTTAACAATTTTAGTTAATGTTTGGAGTCCTATTGCCTCTTCTTCAGAGCTTCTTCCTGTAACGACCCCATCCCATTCTCTCAGTTCCTATTTTGCCATCGCATCTGTTCTGTTAATGCCACTTTCCTAAACAGTGCTTCTGACATGTCTTCCTTCTTCCTTAACCAAGGTTTCCCTCCCACTCTGGTTGACAAGGCCCTCAACTATTTGTGGCCCATCTCCCATGCATCCGCCCTTGCACCTTCCTCTTCCTTCCAGAACCATGATAGGGTCCCCCTTGTCCTCCCTTTTCACCCCACCAGCCTCCGCATTCAAAGGATCATCCTCCACCATTTCCGCCAACTCCAGCATGATGCCATCACCAAACACATCTTCCCTTCACCCCCGTGGTGACATTCTGTAGGGACCGTTCCCTCCGGGACACCTTGGTACACTCCTCCATCACCCCTAGCTTCTCATCCCCTTCTCACTGCACAAAAAATAAGAGGAAACAAGCTCTGAAGAAGAGTCATATGGACTCATAATGTTAACTCTGTTTCTCTCTCCACAGATGCTGTCAGACCTGCTGAGTTTTTCTACCATTTTCTGTTTTTATTTCAGGTTTCCAGCATCCACAGTATTTTGCTTGTAACATTGTTACTTCTCTGTTTGAGGTTCACTTACTTTGTTCCATTCTTGGCCTTGCTGCATGCGTGATATGTATGATTATACCTAAAAATTTGTATATGATCTGCTTGAGTAAAACTGTATATGTGAACAGCATGTAATTGTTGTAAGTGTGAGTTCTGTGTATACTCACAGAGGTATGCCTGATATTGGTATTGCAGATATACAGAAAGATGGGTTAGAAAAGCTAAGTGGGCACTGGTGCAAAGAGACTGGGAGCATAGGGTTTGCCTGTGAGGAGTGAGGAGGAAGGTTTCCCATTATAACAAAGAATGTAGGGAGGCAATCTGACAGAGATGCCCAAAAGCAGGAGAGTTTGATCAGGTAAATTAGGGAAACCCATTTGCACGGGTTGGTGGGACAGTAACCAGAGAGGGTAATTATATATAATATATATTAGGAGGACAAAGTGGGGAGTTAGGAGATTTAATTTCCCAGGCTAAATTAAAGGTGGAATGTTTGACTTGCAGGATTACTGCTGGAAGCAGAATCCATCGAGATTTGAAAATAGAAAGAAAAAAGGCTTACTGTAATAAACTTGGAATGCAGGGCATGTTTCCTGTTACAAACAGTAAACTTTATTCACAGAGCTCTTGAAGACGCTACATGCTTGTTCCAAGGCCAAGGCCAGAAATCTCCGCCCCTAAGATTACCCACGCTTAGGGCTGATTCATCTGTACAGTCACATAGTCCCCATAACAGTGTGAAAGGTTTTAATTGCACACTTACATTCCACAATCTCAGGACAGAGCAAAGTGCTCTACAGCCAATGAGATACAGTCATTGCTGTAATTAAGGAAAAGCAGCAGCCAAAGAATGCACAGGCAACCCTTCAAACAGCAAGCAATGTGATAATGATCAAAGCATCTGCTTCTTTTACTAATTTAGTACTGACTACAGTCAGTACTGACCCTCCGACAGTGCAGCACTCACTCAATACTGGCCCTCCGACAGTGCAGCACTCCCTCAGTACTGACCCTCTGACAGTGCATCACTCACTCAGTACTGACCCCCGAAAGTGCAACACTCACTCAGTACTGACCCTCTGACAGTGCAGCACTCACTCAATACTGACCCTCCAACAGTGCAGCACTCCCTCAGTACTGATCCTCCAACAGTGCAGCACTCCCTCAGTACTGATCATCTGGCAGTACAGCACTTTCTCAGTACTCACCCTCTGACAATGCAGCAGTCCCTCAGTAGTGACCCTCTGAAGTGCAGCATTCCCTCAGTACTCACCCTCCGATAATGCAACACTCCCTCAGTACTGACCCTCTGACAGTGCAGCACTCACTCCATACTGATCCTCCAACAGTGCAGCACTCCCTCAGTACTGATCATCTGGCAGTATAGCACTCTCTCAATACTCACCCTCCGACAATGCAGCAGTCCCTCAGTAGTGACCCTCCGAAGTGCAGCATTCCCTCAGTACTGATCCTCTAACAGTGCAGCACTCCCTGAGTACTGACTCTCCGATGGTGCAGCACTCACTCAGCGCTGACCCTCCTAAAGCGCAACACTCCCTCAGTACTGACCCTCGGACAATGCAGCACTGCCTCAGGATCGACGCTCTGACACTGCAGCACTCACTCAACACTGACCCTCTGCCAATGCAGCACTCCCTCAGTACTGACCCTCTGACAATGCAGCGCTCCCTCAGTACTGACCTTCTGACAGTGCAGCACTCACTCAGTACTGACCCTCTGACAGTACAGCACTCACTCAGTACTGACCCTCTGACAGTGCAGCACTCCTTCAGTACTGACCCTCCAACAGTACAGCTCTCCTCAGTACTGATCTTCCGACAGTGTGCACTCCCTCAGTACTGATCTTCCGACAGTACGCACTCCCTCAGTACTGATCTTCCGACAGTACGCACTCCCTCAGTACTGATCCTCCGACAGTGTGCACTCCCTCAGTAGTGCATTGAGGTATCAGGCTGGAATTTTGTGATTAAGCCTTGAGGTTGGGCTTGAAGGAAAAAGGCAAAAAATGAAGTAGATAAGCATTTGAAAGTGAAAACTTTGAAAGGATTTGAGGTAATGGACAGGAAAATGACATTAATTATATACCTCATTCCGAAAACTGTCAAAGACACAATGGGCAGAGTGGTCTCCTTTTGCACTGTAAAACCTTTGAATCTGTGTTTTAATATTTTAATATGGTCATAAAGTCGATTATAAGTTCATTTCTTTATTCTTTCTATTTTCTGTATAGATTATGAAAATCAATCCTGTGACAATTCACCAGGAGGCCAATCAAAAGGTAAAACCCCAAGCGTGGGCGATATCATGAGGACTTTTGAAGGTGTAAAGGAATATTTGAACGGCTCGAATATGACAATCAACACAGTGAGAGAGAGAGACAAAATCCTTCTGACTGGTCCTATCACAACAACGATCATCCCAGCTCTTTGCATCCTCATCTTTGTCACTGGGCTCTCAGCCAATGGGCTGGCTCTCTGGATAATGTCAACAAAAATCAGGAAATTGCCTTCTACCATCTTCCTGATCAACTTGGCGACTGCCGACCTTCTCCTGATCCTGGTGCTGCCGTTCAAGATCTCCTACCACCTCCTGGGCAATGACTGGCTCTTTGGTGAGGGACTCTGTCGGACGATGATCGCCTTCTTCTACGGGAACATGTACTGCTCCATCCTGCTGCTCACCTTCATCAGCATCGACAGATACTTCGCTCTGGTCCATCCATTTCTCTCCAAGCGTTTCAGGGACAATCGGTTTGCTGCTTGTGGTTGTTGTGTGATTTGGGTAATTGCTGTGTTACTGGTCTTACCGTTCCTCTTTGTGGATCAGTTATACCAGGTCCAGGACCTGAACATCACTACATGTCATGATGTGTTACCACTGGGAAAGCAGACTGTGTATTTTTTCTATTACTTTGTGTGTCTGGTTATTGTGGGCTTTCTAATTCCATGTTGTGTTACTGTCTTCTGCTATGGGTCTGTAATCCAAACATTAATACTTACTGAGAAGAAGTACAAGCGAGCAGCAGTAGTCACTGCTTTAATCCTGCTGGTCTATGTGGTGTGTTTCACTCCAAGCAACATCATTTTACTAATTCACCACTCTGAGTATCGCCTCACTGAGGGCAGTGACCTCTATATTTATTACATGTTCTGCCTGGTTCTCAGTAGTTCCAGCAGCTGCATTGACCCTTTCATCTACTATTACCTTTCTGATGAATTTAGGGCCAAAGTGAGGCAAGTGATCTGCTGTCACAAGGGAAAGCACAGAGAACTCTCAGGTAAAACTTCCCAAGAGCTTCTTCGCACAACCATTACCTCCTCATCACACTCAAGGACTGGAGTGTCGATGAGGAGCATCTGAGTTTGTGTTGGAGCTGCAGAAATCTCAGAAAACTGAGAAAAATCAGCTGATTGGTAATTGTAAATTGAGAAAATATTTTCAACCCAGCCCAGTTCAGCATCAAATAATTACAAGATTGAGAAAGGTCCAAAGTCTGTCAGTTCAAATAAAGTTAGGAACTCTTGGTTTCTCCAATGTCATCAATTTGGAATTTTGAAATGGAAATTTGTTTTTCTTTTAAGTTTGTTGGTAGCCTACACAGCCAGAAACAGGCAGTAGGGGACGGAAGGCATACAGGCCTCTAGACACAAGCGTTGGTGTTTACCCATGCCCCACCCTTTTCCAGCATCCACCATCTAACCTGCTCTCTGCTTCATTTCAATTGTTTATTCCCCCAGCCTCTACAACCCTCTGACATTTCTTCCTGTTCCCTGCCTTAAATCTTTTACATTTAATGTTATCTCCGTGTTCCCATGCTCTGGATCCTGTAAACACTAGGAACAATCTATTTCTTTCCACCCTTCTCATTCCTTCAAGATTTTAACCATTTC
This sequence comes from Carcharodon carcharias, assembly GCF_017639515.1. Lineage (NCBI taxonomy): Eukaryota > Metazoa > Chordata > Chondrichthyes > Lamniformes > Lamnidae > Carcharodon > Carcharodon carcharias. The sequence continues at coordinate 123,696,674 of NC_054480.1, read as the reverse complement.
TATCAACATAGTCCTGTGATCCCTGTTTGAACAAAAATGGTGTCAATGTTTCTTGCTGATTGGTTTGATTTTCATGGACCTGGTGGTTTGTAAGATGCCGGTGTCTGGTTGATGCATAAACCTGAAGTTGGAACCCCACACCCATTCGCATCAGCAACTTGAGGAAGATGATAACTTGTGGGAAGATGTAAACTTTATACATGTCCCCATAGTTCCATGGCTACATCAGTGTACAGCACTAACAAATTGTTTGGACATTTCTGTGAGAGCATATGAATAGCGAATGAAAGTACTCATGGGTTCAATATTCCTATCTGATCATAATTGTGGGATGCCTCAAAAGCCCCTCCTTAACTTGTGCATGGTTTTCGTTCATGATCTGTCAGTTTGGTATTTTTAGCTGGAGGCAAATTAGTGGAGCCAGTTATTCACGCCTCAACGAGCCCTTGCTGGGATAAAAATCACCAGATTTAAACACAAACACAGCGCAAACACAGTGAGATTTCCAAAGGTTTCCCAATGATTAGGTGGCATGGCTGGAATGTGAAATGAAGGAGAAGCTGAATCAGAGCAGGTAGTGAATGACAGAAGACAGAAGCACATCGAGCTAGTGCTGCTCGAGTTCTGAACCACAAAAATCAGGTGGAAAATAGGTGATGAAACAAAATCAATGGACAAACATTGGGAGGAGACAGGGAAGTTTGTTAATCATCTCTTAAAACAATGGTGACACAGCCCAGAAGGAAAAAAACAGTAAAAACTGGGAAATAAGCGTACTAGTCCCAACTGCTTTTTCATTCTGGGAGCAGACATCAAGGATGCTCAGGAGATCAGGTGGAAACATCCACAGCATTTCTGATAGAAACACTGGTTTATCATTGAATGGGAAATCAGTATCTGACATCAGGAACGTTCTCCACAGCATGAATACACTGGAACTAATGTTAAAGTATTGTTATGTGGCATTAGCTGTGTGACTGCTGTCTGCTATAAAGGGGCATAGTGCCATTCTGTGGTGTCATTTAATGCTGCAGAGTCAGCCTTGTTACACACCAGGAAGGATTTATATTTAGCTGTATAAGCAAGAGTGGATGTTCCGCGTGATGTGAGATATTGGGAATGAAGTCCAGAGTGATTAAGGATTCATTTTCTGGAGGATCTGCACGGGATACACCATGGGGATCATTTTAATCTAACAAACCCAGCAAGTGATTCTAGTAAATTCAGAGTGTAAAACTAATTGAACCCTGTTAGGTTCTCACCAGGAAATTACCCTCAATTTGCTTCAGTATTGAAATGTTCAGGCTTCCCCCTCTCCCCCTCCCTCCTTCTCTGCCCCTCCCCTTCCCTCTCTAGCTTTCTCCCCCTCCCTCTCTACCATTTCCTCCCCCCTTCTCTACCTCTCCCTCACCCCTATCCCCCTCTCTCCCCTTAACTCTCCCCTTCTCTCCTCCTCACTCTCCTCCTCTCTTCCCTCTCCCTCTCCTCCTCTCTCTCCCTCTCTCTCCACCTCCACCTCCCTCTTTCTCACAGTTGAACAGGTTGCCTCTGACTTAAAGTTCACAAATAACCTGTTGAGGGTTACAGCTGGGCCGGAGATGGCAGATTTCTTAGGCTAATGGCCTATTTCTTAATCTCTGAGTGGTGACTACGAACATTGTAAAACTGCATTTCTTTTCATTTATTAGAATATTATTTAATCCTCCCAAAGGCCTAACAACTCACTCTGTAATCATTATTCTCTTTATAAATTCTCAGTTTATATGTTAAACTATTACATTGTAGACTTGTGTATAAAGGCTGCTTCGCACCAATCTAAGTGTCTGTTTCAATATTCAGTGTGAGACGAAATGATGTCAGACTCAATAGTCACATCCTTAACTCACCCTGACTTTCAGAAAGTGCTTCTTACATTTGGAACAAGACAGAGTGTGACCATCAGCAGAGACCCCTCCCTGGCAACAGAAATGCTGCAGAAACCCCAGGAAAATGGGGAGAAACCCCATGGATATTCATCATCCACCCCTCCACCCCATCCCAGTATAACCCACATCCATTCAGAGAATTCCACGATTAAAGCAGCTCCCACTGACAGACAGAATCCCAAATCAGTGTTAATTACCTCTTCACGTGAATGTGAAATGTGAAGGTGTTTGTAACTGTTCAGTCCAGGTTTTCCAGTTCAGCTCCTACACAATTCTTCAGTAAGTTCCCCAGTCCAGGGACCTGCTCCCCAACCTGATTCCCAGTCACTGCAAAGTGAAGGTGCTGATTTCTGGAACAACTCCCTGAATGATTGGCACAGGTGGGGCCTTAAGTGGTGCCGGAAACAGCAATGCCCGGGAAAACATTGGGTCTTGCAAAGCCAACCATTACAATTACAATTATAATTCTTGGCATTTAGCCGGGGTGGGTGGGAGGTGGGAACAAAGGGTCTGTTACTAAGTGAAACTGACCCTTCTGGGGCTGGTCCCACACTTTCCTTCTCGATCGCCCTGTGCAAAATGCATGCTCACTCTCAGTGATGTAGTTCCGGCATGGTTAAGGAAAGTGTAACACGCTGTGCCCATGGGAACGCCCGCTACACACTGTCCCATCACAGGCACTGGACTTAAGGGAGCGGGGGGATTGACCCCCATCAGCCCGTGGTTATGATTCCAGGTGTTCATTGGGTTAGAAATCTTTCCAATCTTCACAGAGGAATTGCTTGAGCCTCGGGTGGAATTTTCCATTCTGGAGACTAAGTCCAGTGATGGGCAGCGTGATTCCCTCTGGGTGACGGAATGGGTGAACATGTGCAATCTTCTGCTTTTTAGCTCATTAATTATACATGAGTGAGGAGCATGGTGCACCAGTTGGCAAGGTGGGCAGGATGTCGTCCGTCCCACTGTTACCCCATGGGTCTGGCGCCATATTTAAACAGCGCCAGGATGGACATTCACTCACTGCAGGTCAGGTGTTGCAGTGAAGAGGAAACCTCTGGCACCCAAGCGAAGCAAACCCTCTGGTTCATGGTTCAGCAAAGCCTCTCTGGGGCTCCTGACTCCTCAAGAAAAGGCAGGAGGTCTCCTGAGGGACGGGAGCCGGACCATACCAGCCCGGGAAGAGTTCACCAGGGAGGTTAGCGTCTATGGGGCCAGAGAAGGAGCATCCTGTAGTGTAGGAAGAGAATGAATGATCTGATGTGCTCTGCCAGGGTAAATGAAACTTCCACTCACTCTAAATTCACGTCCTCATAAGGGCATCAGGCAGTCTAAGGGTTAAAACGCTCAGGATTATCACACAAGACCAGCAGGTGGGACATCAGCACTGAATGTCTGCTAGCCACTTTAAGCTCACCATCTCACCATGTAAGTTCTTGCACAAATGGCATCTTAGTCCCTTACTGGGAAGGGGTCAGCATACACAATAGGCATGCATGCTTCTGAACTGCACTCTCATCCATAGTTCTCGCAGTCATTACATCTGCCTGCAGGATAAGATCACCCACAACAAAAGGGAGGGAGTGAAGACCCAGAGGGGGATCTCCAGAGTTCCAGACTCTGTCAAGGTTTGAAAAGCAAGCCACTGAGCTGGCTGGTGAGGAGGGGATCATCCCTGCACAGAAGACAAAATTGGCCTCCTCCAACAAGCCAGTGAGGATGGATCCATTATACATCGACAACATGAGGGCAATGACTGTGAGTGGCCTGTAATGTATGAGTCTGCTTAGTCAATAACTAATATTCCCTTCTCTCTATTCCAGGTACCAATAAGAAAAGGGGGAGGTTGTCTTCCATCAGAAGACTGAGCCCCAGCGCTAGAACATCTCAGAGGAGGAAGCAGAATTATCCTCGGGTGAAGCACTGTCACTGTGTTCACCTGCACCCTCCACCAGCACAGATAGGTTTCTCGATACTAATGGCGTCAGGGGGATATGGGGATAGCGTGGGAAAGTGACATAGAGGTAGATGATCAGCCAGGATCTAAATTGAATGGTGGAGCGGGTTTGATGGGCCAGATGGCCTACTCCTGCTCTTATTTCTTATGTTCCGTTGTTCTTAGATACACGCACCTCGGCGGGACCTAGTTCTAGAGTAGGCTCGTGTTCACAATCTGCTGATTCTCTCACCAACACAGGTCCACAGCTGGGGGAGGCAGTGACAGCCGAGGTCCCTGACACTCAGAGGACTGCTGAAGACCGGGCCCCTGCTGAGGTCAAGTCCAATGACAAGTCTCTGGAAACGGCCTTGAGAGAAATGTTGGAGATAGAAAGACAGGCAGGAGAACATCAGTCAGTGTGCAGAGGCCGTCAGCAGACTGAAACAAAGAATGGAGGAGTCTGTCCACGTTCTGTTTGATGTCATTGCTCTGGCAGACGAATGCATCGAAATCTCCATGGGGAGGTGGCGACCACATTGGAGACCCAGGTCCTGTAGTTTCTGTTGGATTTGCGTTTGGATCTGCATTCCATTACTCTAGCCATGGGTGCATTCCAGCAGTGGCTAGGCAGGAGAAGGGGACAGGGCACTTCGACCTCCCTCCAGGTGCTCCTTCTCCTCAAGGGGTCAGGAAGGTGCCATCAAGCACCCCAAGGGAGGAGGAGCGCCTGTCAGGCACCTGGGGGCATCATCCCAGGACATGCCAAGGGTGCCCTCTGCCAGTGACCCCATCAACTCCAGCAGGTCAGACTAAGGAGGGTGCACCTGCATTGGAACAGGAAACCTTTAACAGGCCGGGGCCCTCAAGAACTCGGGCCACCAAAGGACGCCTGCCAAAGTTATCTCAGATAACAGGGCATTGCAGTCAGCAGGCTGCCTCCACCTCTGCTGCGGATATCAGGGCTGCAGTCAGACATAGCCATAGGGTAAGAGAAATGAAGAAGTTTTGATTGCACACTGGTGACAGTGGCGTTCGCGCATTGTTTTGACTTTTCACTTTGTAAATATATGTTGCATTAATTCTTCTCCATGTCTCATGGATCCAATTGATATCCAACTTGATTAAATGTCCCACGGTCAGTTAAGGGCCCAAAATGTACTCCCCCAGCGAACTCCCACCTGGATCTTCAGCTGCATTAATTCTCTCACAATCGCAAGACAGAATAGCCTTTATTTCTACATCTGTGACATCAGGAAATGTGCATCATCTGTGAACCCGATGGCCGGACAATTCACGTGTCAATCTCCAATCTCAGGCAGACATGCTTTGGTCTCTGGAGACGTCCTCATGAAAGTTTCTGCTCACCCTGCTGCTGTCACACTGATGTCTAACATACTCATTTCTCCAATGTGTTTACTCTGTGAGAGTGAGTTCATGAAAAGATTAGTATCAATCTTTGAAGTCCAGAGGCCTCCAATCCTCTCTGCAGGTAGGTGTCCTCTCTGCGTTTAAGGCTGAACATCATTCCACGCTGAGTTCCCACTCTCCCAATGCAGGGCGATGAGCTAGGGAAAGGATCAACCGAGAACATCGCAAATGTCTGCAGCGTGGGTTTGTGGAAGTGATGCCAGAGGTGTGTGTTCATCCTGGTGAACACTCTCCTTACCTGTTAGGATCTTACATTGAACCTGGATGGTGCTTTAGCTATCCAAACTCCCGTTACCATAAGACCATAAGACCATAAGACATAGGAGCAGAAATTGGGCCATTTGGCCCATTGAGTCTGCCCCGCCATTCAATCATGGCTGATAAGTTTCTCAACCCCATTCTCCTTCCTTCTCCCCACAACCTTTGATCCCCTTACCAATCAAGAACCTATCTATCTTGGTCTTAAATACACTCAATGACCTGGCCTCCACAGTCTTCTGCGGCAATGAATTCCATAGATACACCACTCTCTGGCTAAAGAAGTTTCTCCTCATCTCTGTTCTAAAAGGTCTTCCCTTTACCCTGAGGCTGTGCCTTCGGGTCCTAGTCTCTCCTACTAATGGAAACATCTTCCCCACATCCACTCTGTCCAGGCCTTTCAGTATTCTGTAAATTTCAATCAGATCCCCCTTCATTCTTCTAAACTCCATCGAGTATAGACCCAGAGTCCTCAAACGTTCCTCATATGTTAAGCCTTTCATTCCAGGGATCATTCTCGTGAACCTCCTCTGGACCTTCTCCAGGGCCAGCACATCCTTCCTGAGATACGGGGCCCAAAATTGCTCACAATATCCTAAATGTGGTCTGACCAGAGCCTTAAAAAGCCTCAGCAGCACATCCCTGCTTTTATATTCTAGTCCTCTCAAAATAAATGCCAACATTGCATTTGCCTTCCTAACTACCGACTCAACCTGCAATTTAACCTTAAGAGAATCCTGGACTAGGACTCCCAAGTCCCTTTGCATGCCAGATTCCTGAATTCTCTCCCCATCCAGAAAATAGGTTATGCCTCTATTCTTCCTACCAAAGTGCATGACCTCACACTTCCCCACGTTGTATTCCATCTGCCACTTCTTTGCCCATTCTCCTAACCTGTCCAAATCCTTCTGCAGCCTCCTCGCCTCATCAATACTACTTGTCCCTCCACCTATCTTTGTATCATCTGCAAACTTAGCCAGGATGCCCTCAGTTCCTTCATCTAGATCATTAATGTATAAAGTGAAAAGTTGTTGTCCCAACACTGACCCCTGCGGAACTCCACTAGTCACCGGCTGCCATCCTGAGAAGGACCCCCTGATCCCACTCTCTGCCTCCTGCCAGACAGCCAATCTTCTATCCATGCTAGTAACTTGCATCTAACACCATGGGCTCTTATCTTACTGAGCAGCCTCCTGTGCGGCACCTTGTAAAAAGCCTTCTGCAAGTCCAAGTAGATAACATCCATTGGCTCTCCTTTGTCTAACCTACTCGTTACCTCCTCAAAGAATTCTAACAGATTTGTCAGGCATGACCTCCCCTTGACCCCATCATTGTTTATGCAGGTATTCCTGTCCTCTCCCATGATCCCTTCAAAGCTGATGTCCCCAGGCCCTTTGTTGATCTGACCCCTCCCCTTCCAGAGGCCACAGGCACCCCTAGTTTCCAGGACACGCACCCCCCCACCACGCTGCATGAGACCATCCAATACCCCCCATGACATTTTAGCTACTGACATACCAAATCCAGATGTCTCTTCTGTATGTAACTGTGCCCTCTGTTTCCCAATATGATGACTCTAAGCACCAGGATCAAATGCTTTAGTTGACTGACAACACCCTCCACACCACATTGTGCATGACCATCACTGCCCAGAGAGGCCTCTCTCTGCCTAAGACTGGGACCAAGACATGTGTACCATGCAGAGCCCTCCAACGTGGCCTGTACAGCTCCAGGATGGCCTCTTCAACATGTCCCTGACAGCCCCTGGGCAGTCTCTGAACCTTCTCCGGACAGTCTTTTAACTTTTACTCCTGGAAAGTCTTTCAATCGTCCCCTCTGTTCCTTCTTTACCCTCTCTTCCTGCCTCCATCTCACCCTTCCTCTCTGGTCATGCCTCCCGTGCCCAGTCTTGGCACAGCTTGTGCTCCAGGCAGCCGATATATTTCAGTGACAGTGTGAAAGGAAGGCGAAAGCATTGTCTACTGATCTCCAAGCTGTGGATGAAGTAAAGCTCACCAGGTGCATGGAACGCGTACTGTTAGGAAACAAACCGTTCTAATAATCAACTGGCAGGGCACTTAATTTGCTGGGGGGGAATGTATTTCCGGTGAGTTGGCCATTTAATGAACATTCATGAGGTGCTAATGAATGCAAATGGGGTTCCTGACATTGCTCATTGGGAAACTCAGCCGGCCTGTCACCCATCTGGAAAGTTGGGAGAATAAAATTCCAACTATTTTTCTGCTGGTAGGGAATTGATTTTTTCATTCCAGCCAATTTAAGTGCTGCCGCTCGCCCCAATTCCCGCTGCTGGCAGGAGAGGAAGATTCCACCCTCGGTCTGTCCATATCAGGAATTTCAGCTCCATACTCTTTGTAAGCAATAAAACTAGACACAAGGAGACCCAGACACAACATCATTTCTGCTCTAAATTTACCAGTTAAACTCAAAATATATGACAGGATGAACAATTATTACATTTATTCTGGGGAGCCTGTAGAATATTGTGAGTTGGTTAGTCTAGTTTCGGGATGATTACTGAGATGTTGGTGTGTCCAAACAATAACTGCTTTATTTTATGCAGCTGAACTATGTACAGCTATCCATGATGAGGTGCTACACTGTTGAAGTCATGATATTCTCCCTCTCGACTCCTCATCAAGTGATCTCTTACATCATCATTATGGGAGATACTATTTACACCAAGGCCGACATCATTAATATATATCAGAAGATGCAAGGGTCCCAAAACTCACCCCTGGGGAACTCCACTACAAACCTTCCTCCAGGTTGAAAAATATCCATTAACCCCAACTCTCTATTTCCTGTTGCTCAGCCAATTCCATATCCACGTTGCTACTGTCCCTTTTATTCCATGAGCTATAACTTTGCTCATAAGTCTGCTGTGTGGCACTGTATCAAATGCCTTTTGGAAGTCTATGTATACCACATCAACAGCATTACCCTCACCCACCCTCTCTGCTACCTCTTCAAAAAAACTCTAGCAAGTTAGTTAAACATGATTTTTCCTGAAGAAATCCATGTTAGCTTTCCTTAGTTAACCTGCGTTTGTCCATGTGACTTTTAACTTTGCCGTTTGGTAGTATAGAGCTTGAGTATTGCTGAAAAATGACATTTTGTCAAAGCTTTTTGTCTTGAACTCTTCAGCACAATCGTGGGTGCGCATTTCATAATCTCCTTGAGGCACACAACTGCCTCAGGGAGATGAAGAATTTAAAATAAATATAAAGAAATTAAAAGTGTTATAAAACATGTCACCTCATGTGTCACTGTCACATGAGCAGGGGGACATGGTATTAATTAAGTTTTAAACTTTTTGTTTTATTTTTACTTGCTTAAGGAAACCTCACCCCGCCCGTGGGTAAGATTTCCTAAAATGTGCAAAGGCCTTTTGGCGGGGAGCAAAAAATTTAACTTAATTGATAATTTAATGGCCTTAACAGGCCTTTTAATTGTTGGCGGGCGCGCTGCCGACTCCCGTGCGCTCCTGCTGACCGAACTATTGCGCGACTGTGCATTGACAGCAGGACGCTCGTCCAGTGTCAATGCAGGCCATTTCACGCTCAAGTGGGTCGGGCACGGATCCACCCACTGAGGTGAAAACTCTGCCCCAGGTGATTATGAATGGAAATGGAATGTTGGCATTTATTGCGTTGGGAATGGAATATATAAGGAGGGAAGTTTTACTGCAGCTGTACAGGGCCTTGGTGAGACCACAGCTGGAATACTGTGTACAGTTTTAGTCTCCTTATTTGAAAAAAGATATAATTGCATTAGAAGTAGTACAGAGAAGGTTCTTATGGCTCAATCCTGGGAAGAAAGGTGGGACACATCGATACCCAGGCCTATTCGGAAGAATGAGAGGCGATCTTATCGGAACATATAAGATCCTGAGGGGATTTGATAGGGTGGATACTGGGAAGATGTTTCCTCTTGTGGGGGAGACCAGAACAAGGGGACACAGTTTAAAAATAAGAGGTCTTCCTTTTAAGATGGAGATGAGGAGAAATTTTTTTCTCTCAGAGGGTCGTTAGTCTATGGAATTTGCTTCTCCGCACAGCAACGGAGGCTGTCTCATTGAATTTATTCAAGGCAGAGTTAGACAGATGTTTGATAGACAACTGATTCAAGAATTACGGGCGTGGGGAGCAGGATGTGGGCAGACAGTAAAATGCAGTTGAGACCATAATTAGATCAACCATGATCATATTGAATGGTGGAGCAGGCTCGAAGGGCTGAATGACCTACCCCTGCTCCTAACTCCTTTGTTCCTATGTCCCTATGTCCTAACTCAAATTCTTAGACCTGTTCCAACTTCACTAATGATTCCTTTACACTTCCATGCTTGGGGATCAAAGGGATTTCCCGGGCAGCGAATTTTAATGTCATTACTGGAACTCATATTAAGCAATGTTGTTATTAATATCAATCTAACACTATCATTTGCCAATTTCACATGAGAAGGAACAGAAATGCAGTGGACAGGGAAGATGTGGTAAAGTGGAGTGCTATGTACCTTTAAGGAAATGTAGTGTTATGACACAGCAATTGGTAAAGGCTGAGTTATTTAAAATCCCAGAGGGAAACTTTAAACAACTGTCATAACCTATATTTTCAATTGGTATGTTTGAGGTGCAGCTCGGAATTCAGGAATAAGACCACCAAGCCTCAAGAGGTTCTTTTATATAAATTAAATTAAACATTTATTAATTTAACAAGGAATTAAACACATACACGTGTCTACAAATTACTACCATAATAGCTTTTAAACAAATTCCCAAATTAATCATTCCAAGGTAAATCTTAACCAAGGCAACAATAACCCATAGACTTTAAACAAACACCAGGCAAAGCACATTTTACCTTACGAATTCAAAATGAGGTTCCTTGCAATTTGCTTCCTTTGCAGACACAGTTGTAGGCTTACAGGCTGGTTAGATCTTAAATGCCTCTGTCTTAATCACAAACTCTTTTCTGTTTATATCTAGCTTTACCTTTGAATGTAAATTTTCCATTGTATCACTAGGTTTTTAATTTTACTTCTCTTAACAATAATAGCCTTTCATTGCACCAATTTTATTATTAAGCTGAAAAATATTAAACACATTGCTTCACGGCTTCTAGCTAGGTGCAAGAGTTCATCCATTCTTTTGAATGGTTTATTTAAAAATGCAAATTGCCCCCTTGACACCTAACGGTAAAATTTTTAGCTCGGGTGGGTGGGCGCGTGCCCAACCTGACCGAGAGTAAAACAACCCGCGATGACATCGGGCAAGCGCCTGGCTTGTACTCCCCCCACGACTCCTGCCCGCACAGGCAGCGCTGAGTGCTGCCACTCGCATTTCACGCTGGGCAGGCCTTAATTGTACCGCCAGTGTGAAATTGCCTTCCAGCGCGATTGTGGGCAGCGGTCAGCATCCCGACTGCCCCCGCCGAGCCCACCCGACACGGTGAAATCTGGCCTATGTTTCTAAACTTCCCCATGTTTATCTAATTACCATTTCAAACCTACTTCTTTCTATACATCAAAGCACCCAGACTAGGTGGCTTTAATCCAATTAAGACACACACACACACACAGACGCAGACTCCTCTACAACTCAATTTAAAAAATAATTTCCAGTAACATTATAGATATTAATATTTCTGCATGACAGTGGAGGTTGACAGTTTCAGTGAAATTGGATGACTCACAGTGAGATTAACTTCTGGGTGATTTCTTTAGAATTCCATACACTGTCTTGGTTGCGCCTGTCATATACTCTGTAGTGTGGTGGGTTCAACCACAGTCTGTCCATTAATTCACATGTACCTCATAGTTACCCTGAATGTTAAGAGCATAAGACACATATTGTAACTTGTTTTAACTTTCTGAACTTATAAAGTAGTTTGCTTTTGTTGATTCAAAACTCATGGGATCTTGTAGCTTTATTCCAAAAGCAGGTGTCTTTAATCTCAACCTTCAACGACTTTTAAAAAACGTTACTAGTCCCTATCGAGCTCTCCCCCAATATGCTGAGGTCTGGCCAAGGATTGTAACAGGAGCCCATATCCCAGTGAGGGTCAGTGTGTGTGGAACCCATACCCCAGTGAGAGTCAGTGTGTGTGGAACCCATACCCCAGTGAGAGTCAGTGTGTGTGGAACCCGTACCCCAGTGAGAGTCAGTGTGTGTGGAACCCGTACCCCAGTGAGAGTCAGTGTGTGTGGAACCCGTGCCCCAGTGAGAGTCAGTGTGTGTGGAACCCGTACCCCAGTGAGAGTCAGTGTGTGTGGAACCCGTACCCCAGTGAGAGTCAGTGTGTGTGGAACCCGTACCCCAGTGAGAGTCAGTGTGTGTGGAACCCGTATCCCAATGAGAGTCAGTGTGTGTGGAACCCGTACCCCAGTGAGAGTCAGTATGTGTGGAACCCGTACCCCAATGGGGGTCAGTGTGTGTGGAACCCATACCCCAGTGAGAGTCGGTGTGTGTGGACCCCGTACCCCAGTGAGAGTCAGTGTGTGTGGGACCCATACCCCAGTGAGAGTCAGTGTGTGTGGACCCCGTACCCCAGTGAGAGTCAGTGTGTGTGGGACCCATAACCCAGTGAGAGTTTTAGTTTCAAAGCAAGTTCAGTAATGAAGGGGTTAAAATGAAATAAAATTGTGTTCCCATCACCCTGGGTGTGAATAAATATCTTTCCACCTCCAGCTTGATGATGGAAATGTATCTGAATGTTAAACAGTCGATTGGGAATCCCCAAACGTGGAAACAAACATTTTGTTGGTTCTTAATGAAACTACGCAATCGGGCCCCTACTCGGACTATGTGACAAACAACATTGTCCTTCCCATAATCGAATCAGCTTTCTTAAGTGCGCAGTTGTGAAACCTTCCACCTTGGTTACTAATGAATGCCGCAAAACAATATGAAGATGTGATTATTACACAAGGGGAATATGAAAATTAGAGTCTTTCAAGGCGCAGGTTACCCCTTGGTGAGAGTGGGTGTCTCTCTCTCTCTCTCTCTCTCTGGTGACCATAACTCAGCTGAGTATTGATGTCTGTCCTGTGCATCCAAGATTCTATCAACAGACACACCCTGCTGCTATTTACACAGAATCTTTATGTGGAAAACCTCCCCAGATTAATAGTGTACTAGCTCAAAGAAACAGTCTAGTGGGCCAGAGTAACAGGGTACTGGCTCAGAGTAAGAGCAGACTAGCCCAGAGTGACAGTGAACTAGTCTAGAGTAACAGTGTACCAGCTCAGAGTAACAGTGTACTAACCCAGAGTGACAGTGAACTAGTCTAGAGTAACAGTGTACCAGCTCAGAGTAACAGTGTACTAACCCAGAATGACAGTGTACTTTTAAAATATATTTGTTCATGGGATGTGTGGCCCCTCAATCATCATCCAGTAACCAGAAAAAATGACTGGAGTTTGAAATGGAAAAACTAGAACATGTTCAGGCGAGAAGCGAAAAGGAATCGATAGTGAAAATTATATTGACCAATCAGTGAATCAGTAACCGGGGACAGTAACCAGGTTCAGATATCGGTTATAAAAGGGGGGGAGGGGAGAGTTAGGGATGGTGCAGAGGTCAATTAGAATATGGAATCCATTTGTGTGAATGACTGTGTTAATCTCCTGTAACCCTACAACCTACCAAAACCTCTGCACTCCTCAAGTTCTGGCCTCTAGCTCATCCTCAATTTCTTTCAATCTTCCATTGGTGGCTGTGCCTTCAACTGCTTGGATACTAAATTCTGGAATTCCCTCCCTAAACCCCTCCACCTCTCTCTACACCTTTAAGAAATTTCTTAAAACTGACCTCTTTGACCATTCTGGTCACCTGTCCTATTTTCTTCCTGTGTGACTTGGAGTCAAGTTTTGTTTGATAATCATTCCCATGAAACAGCTTGAGATATTTTACTACTTTAAAGGTGCTATACAAATGCAAATTGTTGATGTTGAATCCAACATCAAATGTGGCATTGAGAAGGAGATTAAACTCTCGCTGAGATACAGGGACAGGACTGAGAGCTGCAATGGACAGCGGCATTGCTACCAGCTTGGGGTTTGATCAACACAATCACAGGCCCAAGTGAAACAACACATTGAGGAATTCAGAACTTACAGGACACTAATTGGTGAAACAGACGGTCACTGAATAAATCCAGAAACACTGGAAGTTGCAGCACCTTCAGAGATCAGCTCATGTTCCTGCACAAGCAATGACTGGCCGGCAGGGCCAGAGTGGTTTAGAGACAGTGTCAGGCATTCTGTAGAAAATACAAACCACATAAGTCCTTCCTTTTCATTGGTTTCACTCAGACTCAGTTCTTTTCTAACTTAGCTTTTTGTTTCCCCAGTTAGAGGCAGATTTCCTGCTCCTGATCACCAGCCTCTATGGGACAACTGCTGATCTAGTGAACCTCAATACCCAGAAAGCTTTTGATAACGTTCCACATGAAAGGCTGTTAATTAAATTGAATGGTGTACGGATTCACAGTGAACCCTAGGAATTAATACAAAACTGGTTGAAAGGAAGGAAATTAATACTGCTTGTGTCGAAGTGCGGGTTACAGAGTCACAGTGCAGAGTGAAGGGGTGCAGTGTGGAGGCGGTACAAAGTGTAGTTACAGAGTAGGGTACAGGATGAGGGGGTGCAGTGTGGGGCAGTACAGGCTCTGGGGTAGAGATTGGGGGATACTTTTGGGAAGGGAGACGTTAGTGTGACAGTCAGTATGAGTGCCAGTGTGAGGGTCACTGAGTCAGTGTGAAGGTTAGTGTGAGGGTTAGTGTGAGGGTCAGTGTCAGTGTAAGAGTCAGAGTGGGGGTCAGTGTGAGGGTCAGTGTGAGGGTCACTGGGTCAGTGTGAATGTGAGGGTCAGTGTGAGAGTCAGTGTGAGGGTCAATGTGAGAGTCAGTGTGGGGGTCAATGTGAGTGTCACAGTGAGAGTCAGTGTGAGGGTCAGTGTAAGGCTCAGAGTGAGGCTCAGTGAGAAGGTCAGTGTGAGGGTCAGTGTGAGGGTTAGAGTGAGGGTCAGAGTGAAGGTCATTGTGAGGGTCACTGGGTCAGAGTGAGGGTCAGTATGAGGATCACTGTTCAGTGTGAGGGTCAGTGACAGGCTCAGTGAGAGGGTCACTTGTTCAGTGTGAGGGTCAGTGTGAGGGTCACTAGGTCAGAGTAAGGCCCAGTGTAAGGGTCAGTGTGAGCATCAATGTCATGTTCAGTGAGAGGGTCAGTGTGAGGTCAGTGTGAGGGTCAGTGAGAGGGTCACTAGTTCAGTGTGAGGGTCAGTGTGAGGGTCTGTGTCAGGCTCAGTGTGAGGGTCACTAGGTCAGAGTAAGGCTCAGTGTGAGGGTCAGTGTGAGCAAAAATGTCATGTTCAGTGAGAGGGTCAGTGTGAGGGTCACCAGGTCAGAGTAAGGCTCAGTGTAAGGGTCAGTGTGAGCATCAATGTCATGTTCAGTGAGAGGGTCAGTATGAGGTCAGTGTGAGGGTCAGTGAGAGGGTCACTTGTTCAGTGTGAGGGTCAGTGTGAGGGTCAGTGTGAGGGTATGTATCAGGCTCAGTGTGAGGTCAGTGTGAGGGTCACTAGGTCAGAGTAAGGCTCAGTGTGAGGGTCTGTGTGAGCATCAATGTCATGTTCAGTGAGAGGGTCAGTGTGAGGGTCACTAGGTCAGAGTGAGGGTCAATGTGAAGGTCAGTGTGAGGGTCACTAGGTCAGAGTGAGGGTCAGTGTGAGGGTCAGTGTCAGGGTCAGTGTGAGTGTCGGTGTGAGGATCACTAGTTCATTGTGAGGGTCAGTGCGAGTGTCAGTGTGAGGTCAGTGTGAGGGTCAGTAAGAGGGTCACTAGTTCAGTGTGAGGGTCAGTGTGAGGGTCTGTGTCAGGGTAAGTGGGAGGCCTGTGATGGACTGTATGTTGACAGAGTTAATTATACTTTTTTTGTTTTCTTTCTATTCATGTTAAATGACATTTAAAATTTTTACAAATGGAGCCTCCTTTTACAATCTGTGAGCTAAATATAGGGTGTGGAATTCCTTGCTGACTATATATAGGCCTGTGCTGAATAAGGGACAGATATAGAATTGTGCAATAACTCACAGAGATACTCATACCAATTTGCAAGTATCTCCTTCACCGTAACTCAATGTTTAAACTAACATGCTGAATGATAATTATCAAATCTGACTTTGTGCCTTCCTAAGAATCATTCTATTTCAGTCTGCCCAGTGGTTGAGATTCTATCAGCTCTCCCACTCAATCCCACTTATACCTCATCTTCCGACTGGCACTTTACAGCCTTTCAGACTGAATATTGAGTTCCACAATTTTAGATCTTGAACTCTCTCCTCCATCCCCGCCCCCTTCCCATTTCTTCCCCCTTGTTTTTGTTTTTTCCAAAAATTTATATAGATTTTTTCTTTTCCCATCTATTTCCACTAATTTTAAACGTATTTCCACTACTGTTTATTTCTACCTTTTAGTATTCCCCCACCCCCACTAGAGCTATCTGTACCTTATCTGTCCTGTCTTATACTCTTAATTAGCACATTCCTTTAGATAATATCACCACCTTCAACACCTCTTTGTTCTTTTGTCTGTGACATCTTTTGGTTATCTCCACCTATCACTGGCTTCTTGTCCCAACAAACCACCACCCCCCCTCCCCCCCCACCTTAAACCAGATTATATTTCACCCCTTTCCTAATTTTATTTAGTTCTGTTGAAAGGTCATGAGGACTCGAAACATCAACTGTGCTCTTCTCCGCCGATGCGGCCAGACCTGTTGAGTTTTTCCAGGTATTTCTTTTTCTGTTTTTGTTTTGGATTTCCAGCATCCACAGTTTTTTTGTTTTTATCCCACTTATACAATGCTAGACGTCACAGTCTGATGTGTGTCAGCCCCTTCAGACGCCTCTCCAGCCCTCCCCTGGCCCCATGTTGAGATTGCTTTTGATTGGGTTGGGAGGAGACGAGCACTGATTTCTCCAGAAACGCCTGTGTGTTCACAGAGAAAATGAAAAAGAAACGTGTGACCTTTAGTCTGCTAGTGAGCTGGCAGGAAACAGAATCCCTTTGTGTAGAACCAGGGTTTCAACCAGTGAGAGAGGTATAATGCTCTAAACATTGTACTAACTTTGTGTAACAAGTGAATCCAACAACTTGCTTCAGATCGCAGGATCCCTTTAGTTTGCTTGAATTGTGAAATATCCTCTCCATGGGTGACTGAATGAAAGTTGGAGGCTCCATTGCAGTATCTCTGAACTGGGCAGACTTAACAAATTCCAACATCTGTGGACTCATTGCTTAGGGGATGGAGCTTGTGTATGTGTTTGTGCCTGTGTGTCAGTGTGTTCCTAATCACAGAATCACAGAATGGTTGCAGCACAAAAGGAGGCCATTCAGCCCATGCTGGCTCTCTGAAGGAGCAATGCACCTGGTGTCATTCCCCCACCTTCTCCTCATAGCCCTGCACATTCTTCTCAAGGGCAATAAATGCTGACCTGGCCAGCGAAGCCCACAACCTGTGGAAGATTACATTTTTGAAAATCATCCTTTTCAGATAATAATCCAATTCCCTCTTGAATGCCTTGCCAGCTCACATCCCGTGAAAGAATTTAATAAAATCCACTCAACCACATTATCCTCATCAACTTTCTGTGTTACCTCATCTAAAAAATTCAGTCAAGTTAGTCAAACAGGATTTGCCTCCTCCGGAGGTCCCCAGCATCACAGATGCCAGTCTTCAGCCAATTCGATTCACTCCAGATGATATCAAGAAACAGCTGAAGGCACTGGATACTGCAAATGCTATGGGCCCCGACAATATTCCAGCAATAGTACTGAAAATTTGTGCTCCAGAACTTGCTGTGCTCCTAGCCAAGATGTTCCAGTACAGCTACAACACTGGCATCTACCCGGCTATGTGAAAAATTGCCCAGGTATGTCCTGTAAACAAAAAGCAGGAGAAATCCAACCCGGCCAATTACTGCCCCATCAGCCTACTCTCGATCATTGGTAAAGAAATGGAAGGTGTTGTCAAGCAGCACTTAATCAGCAATAACCTGCTCACTGATGCTCCAGTTTGGGTTTTGCCAGGGTCACTCAGCTCCTGAACTCATTATAGCCTTGGTCCAAATATGGACAAAAGAGCTGAACTCCAGAGGTGAGGTGAGAGTAACTGCCCTTGACAAAGTGTTGTATAAGCACAGACTGAACAGCCCAGCACAGTACACTATGGTCAGGTACAGCCCAGCCCAGCACAGTGTAGTACAACACAGTAATGCCAGAACAAAGCAGCAAATACAGTCCAGCAAACTAAAAGCTGCCAATGGTGAGCAGCACACCTGTGAATGCACTTCATATTCAGAATCAACCAATATTGTGAATCCCACAGTCAATGAGTGGATTCCAAATGGAAATCCTGCTCAGTTGTTCCTCAAAACAGTTACCATGGTTTTGAAAGGTGAAATGTTATCTAACAGCAGTTAAGTTCTCAGCATTTTATTCTTGAGTTTATAGACATGCTGGGAACTGATAACCAAAGAGGCATTGTTTATGTTAAGTTATTTGGGCATCTCTGCACCAAAAGTTATCACCAAATTCTTTCCTTGTTACGAGGTGCCGCACCTTCTCACTGTTCTGGGAACACTCAGCACAGCCTGCACCAAGTTGGGAGTTAGGTCTGCGGGCAGCAGAGTTCATAGACTCCAACCCAGAGTCCTCTGACTGGCCAACCTTCCTCAGGGCAGGTACAGCACGGGGTAAGATACAGAGTAAATCTCCCATTACACTATCCCCATCAAACACTCCCAGGACAGGTACAGCAAGGGGTTAGATACAGAGTAAAGCTCCCTCTACACTGTCCCCATCAAACTCTCCCAGGACAGGTACAGCACGGGGTAAGATACAGAGTAAAGCTCCCTCTACACTGTCCCCATCAAACACTCCCAGGGCAGGTACAGCACGGGGTTAGATACAGAGTAAAGCTCACTCTACACTATCCCCATCAAACACTCCCAGGACAGGTACAGCACGGGGTTAGATACAGAGTAAAGCTCACTCTACAGTGACTCCATCAAACACTCCCAGGACAGGTACAGCACGGGGTAAGATACAGAGTAAAGCTCCCTTTACACTATCCCCATCAAACACTCCCAGGACAGGTACAGCACGGGGTTAGATACAGAGTAAAGCTCACTCTACAGTGACTCCATCAAACACTCCCAGGACAGGTACAGCACAGGGTTAGATACAGAGTAAAGCTCACTCTACAGTGACTCCATCAAACACTCCCAGGGCAGGTACAGCACAGGGTTAGATACAGAGTAAAGCTCACTCTACAGTGACTCCATCAAACACTCCCAGGACAGGTACAGCACAGGGTTAGATACAGAGTAAAGCTCACTCTACAGTGACTCCATCAAACACTCCCAGGACAGGTACAGCGGGGGGTTAGATACAGAGTAAAGCTCCCTCTACACTGTCCCCAGCAAACACTCCCAGGGCAGGTACAGCACGGGGTTAGATACAGAGTAAAGCTCCCTGTACACTATCCTGTCATACTGCAGTGTGACCTTTCCCCCACTAAATATCCTTGTTTTTTAGAAGTGAGATTGCCCAGTTGACATAATGTTGTTTGGCTCTTTGCCGTTACAGAAGGGATGGGTAGAGATGAGCTGATTGGAGAGCAGCAAGGCAGGGTAAAGGTTAAATTCAGAGATAAAAACAAAAAACTGCGGATGGTGGAAATCCAAAACAAAAACAGAATTACCCGGAAAAACTCAGCAGGTCTGGCAGCATCGGCGGAGAAGAAAAGAGTTGATGTTTCGAGTCCTCATGAACCTTCAACAGAACTAGGTGAATCCAAGGAGAGGGGTGAAATATAAACTAGTTTAACGTGGGGGGAGGGGGGGTGCTGGTGGCGGTTGGGTGGGGGGAGAGAAGTGGAGGGAGCGGGGTGTGGTTGTAGGGACAAGCAGGCAGTGATAGGAGCAGATAATCAAAAGATGTCACAGACAAAAAAACAAAAGAACACAGAGGTGTTGATATTATCTAAATGAATGTGCTAATTAAGAATGGATGGTAAGGCACTCAAGGTGCAGGTCTAGTGGGGGTGGTGGGGGCATAAAAGATTTTAAAATAATGGAAATAGGTGGGAAAAGAAAAATCTATATAAATTATTGGAAAAAAAGGGGAAGAAACAGAAAGGGGGTGGGGATGGAGGAGGGAGTTCAAGACCTAAAGTTGTTGAATTCCATGCCTCAACAAGAAACTTTTTCTCTTTCTCTCAAGTGCTAAGGAACGCAAACACTAACAACTCATCGACACCTAGACCCATCTAGGACCCTCCACCCCTGCCTGTCCTTCCGTCCCCACCCCATCTTCCAATCCCAGCCCCAGCCGTGTATTCACTATACCCCCTGACCTTCCCCTCTCCGATGCTGAACATTCAGTGATTAGCAAAGTACTTAGTTTCATATCCTTATGCCCTCATCTCAATGAATTTCGGGCTCGGCATGATGCTGAACTCCTCTTCTGCTGTCTTCGTCTCCGGGCTTATTTCTTTGGGCAGGAGTCCTCTCCCCGTTCAACGGATCCTTTTATCCACCTCCAATATTCTCCCTCCACCTGGACCCCTCCCTCTGGATTCTTACCTTCTCTTGATCTTTTCATTGAGAACTGTCGGCACGACATTAGTCATCTCAATTTCTCTGCTCCTCTCACCCTTTCTAATCTCTCTCTCTGAACTTACTGCGTTCCGTTCTCTCAGGTCCAACCCTGACATTGTCATCAAACCCGCTGACAAGGGTGGTGCTTTGTTGTCTGGCGCACTGACCTCTACCTCGCGGAGGCTGAGCATCAACTCGCAGACACTTCCTCCTACCTCTCCCTGGACCATGACCCCACCACTGAACATCAAGCCATTGTTTCCAGGACTGACACTGACCTCATCTCCTCTGGGGATTCCTCCCACAGCTTCCAACCTGATAGTCGCCCAACCTCAGACGGCCCACTTCTACCTCCTACCCAAAATCCACAAACAGGACTGTCCTGGCAGACTGAGCATGTCAGCCTGTTCCTGCCCCACAGAACACATTTCTCGTTATCTTGACTCCCTTCTCTCTCCCCTTGTCCAGTCCCTTCTCACCTACATCCATGATTCCTCTGACACCTTTTGTCACATCAACAATTTCCAGTTCCCTGGCCCAAACCGCTTCCTCTTCACCATGGACGTCCAATCCCTCTACATCTCCATCCCCCACCAGGATGGTCTGAGGGCCCTTAGCTTCTTCCTCAAACAGAGGCCCAAACAATCCCCATCCACCACTCTCTCTCTCTCTGAACTTACTGCACTCCATTCTCTCAGGTCCAACCCTGACATTGTCATCAAACCCGCTGACAAGGGTGGTGCTGTTGTTGTCTGGCGCACTGACCTCTACCTCGCGGAGGCTGAGCGTCAACTCGCAGACACTTCCTCCTACCTCTCCCTGGACCATGACCCCACCACTGAACATCAAGCCATTGTTTCCAGGACTGTCACTGACCTCATCTCCTCTGGAGATCTTCCTCCCACAGCTTCCAACCTGATAGTGGCCCAACCTCGGACGGCCCGCTTCTACCTCCTACCCAAAATCCACAAACAGAACTGTCCCGGTAGACCGATCATATCAGCTTGCTCCTGCCACAGAACTCATTTCTCATTATCTTGACTTCCTTCTCTCTCCCCTTGTCCAGTCCCTTCCCACCTACATCTGCGATTCCTCTGACACCTTACATCACATCAACAATTTCCAGTTCCCTGGCCCCAACCGCTTCCTCTTCACCATGGACGTCCAATCCCTCTACACCTCCATCCCCCACCAGGATGGTCTGAGGGCCCTTAGCTCGTTCCTCGAACAGAGGCCCGAACAATCCCCATCCACCACTACTCTCCTCCGTCTGGCTGAACTTGTTCTCACACTGAACAATTTCTCCTTCAACTCCTCTCACTTCCTCCAAATAAAAGGTGTTGCTATGGGTACCCGCATGGGCCCCAGCTATGCCTGTCTCTTTATGGGGTATGTGGAACATTCCTTGTTCCAGTCCTACTCCGTCCCCCTTCCACAACTCTTTCTCTGGTACATCGATGACTACTTTGGTGCTGCTTCATGCTCTCGTCGGGACTTGGAAAAATGTATTAATTTTTCTTCCAATCTCCACCCCTCCATCATTTTCACGTGGTCCATCTCTGACACTTCCCTTCCCTTTCTTGACCTCTCTGTCTCAATCTCTGGTGATAGACTGTCCACCAATATCCATTACAAACCCACCGACTCCCACAGCTATCTCGACTACAGCTCCTCACACCCCACTTCCTGTAAGGACTCCATCCCATTCTCTCAGTTCCTTCGCCTCCTCGCATCTGTTCCGATGATGCTACCTTCAAAAACAGTTCCTCTGAAATGTCCTCCTTCTTCCTTAACTAAGGTTTTCCACCCACGGTCGCTGACAGGGCCCTCAACCGTGTCCAGCCCATCTCCCGCGCATCCGCCCTCATGCCTTCTCCTCCCTCCCAGAAACATGATAGGGCCCCCCTTGTCCTCACTTATCACCCCACCAGCCTCCGCATTCAAAGGACCATCCTCCGCCATTTCCGCCAACTCCAGCATGATGCCACCACCAAACACACCTTCCCTTCACCCCCCCTATCGGCATTCCGTAGGGATCGTTCCCTCCGGGACACCCTGGTCCACTCCTCCATCACTCCCTACTCCTCAACCCCCTCCTATGGCACCACCCCATGCCCATGCAAAGGATGTAACACCTGCCCCTTCACTTCCTCTCTCCTCACCGTCCAAGGGCCCAAACACTACTTTCAAGTGAAGCTGCATTTCGCTTGCATTTCCCCCAACTTAGTCTTCTGCATTCGTTGCTCCCAATGTGGTCTCCTCTACATTGGAGAGACCAAACGTAAACTGGGCGACCGCTTTGCAGAACACCTGCGGTCTGTCCGCAAGAATGACCCAAACCTCCCTGTCGCTTGCCATTTTAACACTCCACCCTGCTCTCTTGCCCACATGTCTGTCCTTGACTTGCTGCATTGTTCCAGTGAAGCCCAACGCAAACTGGAGGAATTGCACCTCATCTTCCGACTAGGCACTTTACAGCCTTCCGGACTGAATATTGAATTCAACAACTTTAGGTCGTGACCTCCCTCCTCCATCCCCACCCCCTTTCTGTTTCTTCCCCCTTCCTTTTGTTTTTTCCAATAAATTATATAGATTTTTCTTTTCCCACCTATTTCCATTATTTTTAAATATTTTTAAATCTTTTATGCTCTCCCCACCCCCACTAGAGCTATACCTTGAGTGCCCTACCATCCATTCTTAATTAGCACATTCGTTTAGATAATATCACCAACTTCAACACCTATGTGTTCTTTTGTTCTGTTGTTTGTGGCATCTTTTGATGATCTGCTTCTATCACTGCTTGTTTGTCCCTACAACCACACTAACCCCCTCCACTTCTCTCCCCCCACCCAAACCCACCCCCCCTCCCCACACACCTTAAACCAGCTTATATTTCCCCCCTTCCTTGGATTCACCTAGTTCTGTTGAGGGTCATGAGGACTCGAAACGTCAACTCTTTCCTTCTCTGCCGACGCTGCCAGACCTGCTGAGTTTTTCCAGGTAATTCTGTTTTGTTTTACTCTTTAAGAGCTGTTCAGAAAGTAACGGTCTTGCTGTGCTGCACACTCCCTCTCCAACAGCATCCCAAACAAGGAGGGAACTGCACTAGACATGGGCCATAAAGACCTGGGATAAAAGCAAAATACTGCAGATGCTGGAAATCTGAAACAAAAACAAAAATTGCTGGGAAAACTCAGCAGCTCTGACAACATCTGTGTAGAAGAAGAGTTAACGTTTCGAGTCCATATGACTCTTCATCAGAATTCACACCTGACCATAAATTGGCCACATTATGAACTTTCCCGTTACGGTCGCTGTGGTGGGACACGAGCCCAGAGCCCATGGCTCAGGGAATAGGGACACTGCCCATTGCGCCACTCTTCACTCCAACAGCAACGCCACCTGGGGTCCTCAGGTCATGTGCCTCTGGTCGCTCCGCCCCGAAATCATTACGTCACCGCACAATGCACCGTGCTATTTGGCGTACACAATCTGTCTCCGTGACAATGGGAGGCCAATCGGAGAGCCGCATGCAAAACAGCCTGTGTGGAAGACGTCACCGGCAGCCAGTGGGAGAGCGTCTCGGTGACATCATGGGCCTGGGTGGACACGCGGCCGAGGGTATATAAAGGGGAGAGTCGGCGGCGAGCGGTAGAGAGCGCGGCGGCTGTGGATGTAATTGGGAGTCTCCCTTTGGAGGCTTCGCCAAGCCCAGGGCTCCCAGTGAGCTTTGGCCCGGGATGGAAACGCCTTTCTACCATGACGATAGCCTGAGCTCGACCCACAGCATGAAGAAGAACCTGAGCTTGCCCGTCTCCGGCAGCGGCCTCAAGAACCACCGAGAGCCCGAGGCCGCGCTCAGCTCCCCGGACCTCAGCTTCCTCAAGCTGGCCTCGCCCGAATTGGGCTCTGAACGACCCATTACATGAACCATAGATCTCACACGCTCAGTGCTGCAGAGCGATGAGAAGGAGGCATTGCCTGTTGTGTTTGATATTCAGAAATTCCATCAATACCTCGCCATTTTCACATTATATCCAACCACAAGACTCTGCTGGGATTATTTGGAGAGTTTATGAATGCGCATTCATTCCCTGATTGGGTAGCCAGATTGTACATGCTGAAGCACTGAGCTGCCCCCACCCCACCCTGCCAGATAACAACATGAAGGTTCCAATTCCCCAGGAACTTGTCTTCATACTAAAGTTTTTGGATTCCTTCCCTATCCAGGCCAAACAAATCCTTGAGTCGACAAACCACGATCCACTTTTACCTCAGGTTCGAGAGCAGGTCTTGAATGGATGGTATGCCGAGCCAATGTCTGATAACACGAAGCCCTATTTCAATCACAGATATGAGCTCACCTGCCAGGACGGCACATTGCTCTGGGGAACAAGGGGTTACTGTGCCCCCTGAGAGGGCGAAGGCCATTACTGGCTGAATTACTGAAGACTTGTGTTCCAGAGCTTGCCATGCCCCTAGCCAAGATGCTTCAGTACAGCTACAACACTGGCATCTACCCGGCTATGTGGAAAATCGCCCAGTTATGTCCTGTCCACAAAAAGCAGGACAAATCCAACCCAGTCAATTACTACCCCATTAGTCCACTCTCCATCATTAGTAAAGTAATGGAAGATATCAACAGTGCTATCAAGCGGCAATTGCTTCGCAATAACCTGCTCACTGATGCCCAGTTTGGGTTCTGCCAGGGTCACTCTGCTCCTGACCTCATTACTGCCTTGGTTCAAACATGGAGAAAAGGTCTGGACACCCGCGGTGCGGTGAGAGTGACTGCCCTTGACATTAAAGCAGCATTTGACCGAGTGTGGCATCAAGGAGCCCTAGCAAAACTGGAGTCAATGGGAATCAGGAGGAAAACTCTCCACTGGTTTGAATCATACCTAGCATAAAGGAAGATGGTTGTGGTTGTTTGAGGTCAGTCATCTCAGCTCCAGGACATCACTGCAGGAGTTCCTCAGGGTAGTGTCCTCGGCCCAACCATCTTCATCTGCTTCATCAATGACCTTCCTTCCATCACAAGGTCAGAAGAGGGGATGTTTGCTGATGATTGCACAATGTTCAGCACCATTCACGACTCCTCAGATACTGAAGCAGTCCATATCCAAATGCAGCAAGACCTGGACAAGATCCAGGCTTGGACTGACAAGTGGCAAGTAACGTTCACGCCACACAAGTGCCAGGCAATGACCATCTCCAACAAGAGAGAATCCAACCATCGCCCCTTGATGTTCAATGGCATTACCATCACTGAATCTCCCACTATCAACATCCTGGGGGTTACCATTGACCAGAAACTGAACTGGACTAGCCATATAAATGCTGTGGTATAAGAGCAGGTCAGAGGCTAGGAATCGTGCAATGAGTAACTCACCTCCTGACTCCCCAAAGCCTGTCAACCATCTACAAGGCACCAGTCAGGAGTGTGATGGAATACTCCCCAATTGCCTGGATGAGTCCATCTCCTACAACACTGAAGAAGCTGGACACCGTCCAGGACAAAGCAGTCTACTTGATTGGCACCCCATCCATAAACATTCACTCCTTCCACCACTGACGCACAGTAGCAGCAGTGTGTACCATCTACAAGATGCACTGCAGGAATTCACCAAGGCTCCTTAAACAGCACCTTCCAAACCCACAACCACTACACCTAGAAGGACAAGGGCAGCAGGCGCATGGGAACAGCACCACCTGGAAGTTCCCCTCCAAGCCACTCACCATCCTGACTTGGAAATATATTGCCGTTCCTTCACTGTTGCTGGGTCAAAATACTGGAACTCCCTTTAAAACAGCACTGTGGGTGTATCTACGCCACATGGACTGCAGCGGTTCAAGAAGGCAGCTCACCACCACCTTCTCAAGGCCAACTAGGGATGGGCAATAAATGCTGGCCCAGCCAGCGAAGCCCACTTCCCCTGAGTGAATTTTTAAAAATGACATAGCGCTCACTCTGGCATTAGTAGGATGAAGTTGCTCATGTGCAGCTACCTGTGGTGGTCAGGGATGGACGCAGACATCGAAATCCTAGTCAAAAGTTATCTTCAATGCCAGCAGGTACAAAAGCTACCCCCCACCTTAGCTGCATTGCACCTTTGGGAATAGCTAGGGCGGCCATGGGTGCATCTCCACGTCGGCTACATGGGACCCTTCTTGGGCACGACGTTCCTTTTACTAATAGACGCCCACTCCAAGTGGATGGATGTCTACGACGTCTGTTCACGCATGTCTGCTGCCACCATAGGCCGTTCGCGCCAGAATTTTGCAGTGCACGGGCTACCGGAGGTGCTTGTGTCAGACAACGGGGCTGCATTTACCAGCGGTGAGTTCCACACATTTACAACCCTCAACAGAATAACTCATATCAAACCCTTACCACCCCACCTCTAATAGTTTGGCTGAGTGAGCAGTGTAAAAACTGGACGGGGATTCCATCAGCACCAGTTTGTCACGGTTCCTGTTCGTGTACCAGACGACGCCACACACGACCACAGGTATTGCCCCACTGAATTATTAATGAAGAGACGTCTCCGCACCCGTCTAACTCTTATCAGGCCGGATCTAGTGGGGTGGGTGGAGACAAGCCAAGAGGTTCAGAAGACCAGACATGATGGCCATAATCCTGAAAGAAATTTCACGGTGGGAGATACAGTTCTCGCGATGAACTTTGGAGATGGGCCCAATTGGCTACCAGGCGAAGCGACAGGACCTCTCTCCTGTAATGTGTCAATAAATGGCCGAATAATTAGGCGACACGTGGATCATCTCTGGAGAAGAGGGACAGTCCCACAAGAAGGAATGCCGTCGTCACTTGTGTTTGAGCCTGCACCACACGTGGAAGAAATGTCACACGATTTGGAAGTACCGGTGGGGCCTCTTGGTCCAGAGAGGGTCAAAGACACAAAGATGCCCACTTCCATCGAAGAGCCTGGTGGACAGTTGACCCCTGAGGAGGGGGTCTCAGAAAAACCAGCCGAGTCTGTTGAGCTATGACACTCGACACGTCCGAGGAAACCTCCTGAGAGTCTTGACCTGTAAATAATTATTCATGTAAATAATTAGGATGTTGTGAAGCTTGTCAATTGTGCTTTCAAGTAAAGGGGGAGGACGCGGTAAAGTGGAGTGCTTTGTACCTTTAAGAGAATATAGTTAATTGACCATGTGACTATATTGACCAATCGCTACACAGCGCAGGCTACTTTGGTAACTAAGTCTGGAGTTGGAGATGATTGAAGAAGCACACAAGGTGTTAATACTCTGTTCTTCGTTCCAATAAACCACTAGTGTTTGTTCAGTTAATCGGTCTCTCTGCCTATATTGTTTCAAGCACCAACTAACGTGTTAATATTAAGGGCGCAGCTAGCGTTTGACCGACAAAGTGAACCTGATAACATAAAATGTAAAAGAAGGAATTTATTGTTAATTCTTGGAGAGATCCTGATGCAGAGATACTCATGTGGATTCACTGGGCTCTCCCTGTTGCTTGTTTAGCCAAGGCTCTGTTCTCCCTATGACCATTGCCTTCCTTCAGGCTTGTATCTTCCAAACTGTTCAGCCTGTGGTTTCACATGGTTCTAGAAGATGGTTCTAGAAGATAATTAGTCCCCACGATCTCACTGAGTTCTCCACACTCCCACTCACCTACTGCAGAAACAATTGGAGTTTCAGCAAAAACTTCTTTATGCCAAACTCTGGCTAATTATTGGTAACATCCCAGCTTCCCCGGCCCACTTACATCTTCCTCTCACTTTATTATTTCTCATTTTCCTTTTTTTCACTGTTGTTCTTCCTTCACACAACATTTATTATGATTTTCAGACTTTCTTGTGTTCTAAAGCTTGTGACCTGTAAATTCACCCTTACAGGAAATTTAACTGTTCTTGCATCACTCTGATAGCTGAGAATTGGCTGTTGCAATAGGATAGCTTCACTTGTATTTAATAACAGGAATAACTGTGACACGGTGCTGCTCCCTCTCCAGCAAGTTCCACTCTGCAAATTTACAATGCATTATTCTCCCAGAAACAGCGAAGGTAAGTTTGTTGCATAATGCTGTTTATCAGGAGGTTTAATGGATGTTATCTTTTCCTTACTGGCTGTGGATTATCAACTTGCTGTGTCGAGCAGGAAAAGGGCAGTGTGCAGGTCAGTGTATTAGAAACCACATCTTTTCCTGTGCCTGAATGGAGTTGCTTACAGCCTGATAATTTACTTCATTTGCTGCCTGTAACACCTCAAGTGAAATGAGATTAGAATCAACCCAAGTCTTACTGTCCAGAACACCACTTCCTGGTAATTTGCCTTTTCAATTCTCAGGATATAGGCAATGCTGACAAGATGGGCACTTTTTGCCCATCCCTAATTGCCCTTGAGAAGGTGGTGTTGAGCTGCCTTCTTGAACTGCTGCAGTCCATGTGGTGTAGGTACATCCACAGTGCTGTTAGGGAGGGAGTTCCAAGATTTCTACCCAGTGACAGTGAAGGAACGGCGATACATTTAGGGAGGGCAAACAGTAATAGGGATTACACAATAAATGGGAATATACTAAGAGGGGTAGATGAAGTGAGAGATCTTTGTGTACAAGTACACAGGTCCCTGAAGGCAGCAATTCAAGTAACAAGGTTGTAAAGAAGTTATATGGAATGTTCTTCTTCATTGGCAGAGGTATAGAATATAAAAGGAAGTATATAATGTTGGAATTGTATAAAACACTGGTGAGGCCACAACTGGAGTATTGTGTGTAGTTCTGGTCACCACATTACAGGAAGGACCTAATAGCTCTGGAGAGAGCACAGAGGAGGTTTACAAGAATGTTACCAGGGTTAGAAAAATGTAGCTATGAGGACAGGTTGGATAGGTTGGGGTTATTTTCCTGAGAACAAAGAAGGCTGAGAGGTGACTTGATTGAGGTGTACAAAATTATGAGGGGAATAGATAGATTGGACAGGATAAAATTGTTCCCCTTGGTGGAGAATTCTAGAACCAGGGGACATAGATTCAAGATATGTGGCAGAAGGTGTAGGGGGAACATGAGGAAGAACTTTTTTACGCAGAGGGTAGTGGGTGTTGAATTCACTGCCCAAGTTGATGGTAGAGGCAGAAACTCTAAACTCTTTTAAAAAGTACCTAGATCTACATCTTAAGTGTTGTAAACTGCAGGGCTATGGGCCGGGTGCAGGAAGGTGGGATTAGAAAGGGCACCTGGGTGTCCTCAGACTAGCATGGACAAGATGGGCCGATGGCCTCCTTCTGTGCTGTAACTTTTCTATGGTTCTGTGGTTCACTAATGCCCTTTAGGGAAGAAAATGGCTGAACAAGGCAATTAGGGATAGGCAGCAAATACTGGCCTTGGCAGTGATGTCCACATCCAAAAGGTGAAGAAGAGCCATTTGACAATGTGAATCCAGCTGCTGCACTGTTTCCATGCTTTTGTTGTTAGGCTGGTGAAAATGATCAGTTCTCGCTTGGAGCTAATCCCCAAGATATCATGAATGGTCTCCAAAGGCAACAACCATCTTCCTTTGTATCAGATATAACTCTAGCTGAGGACATTCTTCGACCAACCCTCCACCCCCCCCGGGCCTCAGGTTTTGCAGGAACCATGGAGCCACATTCAGCTGAATGCTACCTTGATGTCCAGGGCAATCACACTCATCTCTCTTCTAGTTAACAGCTCATGTCTGTAACTGCATCAAGGCTGCGATGATGTGTGGAAATAAATGGTTCTGTTGGAACCTGAGCTGAGGGTCAGTGAGCTGGTTGTTGGTTACTTGGCTGATGACACTATTGAGAATTCCTTCCATATCTTTCCTGATAACTGGCAGGAGGGTGATAGAGTGGGGACGGACTGGGTTACATTTTTACTGTTTGTTGTGGTGAGGACAAATTTGGGAAATTTTCCACATTATTGAGTAGATGCCAGTGTTAGCTGAACTGGAACAGCTTGTCCACTTTGGTACACCAGAGATAGGGCCAAAGTGTTTCCAGGGCCTGTTGACATTCTTATGTCTATGGTACTTGGCCTGTTTCTACTTTCATCTGGAGTAAATCACAGAATGGCTACAACAAAGATAGAGGCCATTTGACCCCTGTGTCCATGCTAACTCCTTACCAGAGCAACTCAGCTAGTCCCACTCATCTCTCTTCCCCTGCAGCCCTGCAAATCTTTTCTCTCCATATAATTATCCAATTCCCTTTTGAAAGCCTCAGTTGAACCTGTCTCCACCACGGTCTCAGGTGGTGCATTCCACATCCTAACCTTTTGCTGCATGAAAAGGATTTTCCTCATGTTGCTGTTGCTTCTTTTACCTTAAATCTATGCCCTGTGGTCCTCAGTCCTTCCACTGTTGGGAAGTTTCTGCCTATCTACTCTGTCCAGACCCCTCATCATTTTGAATACCTCAATCAAATCTCCTCTGAACCCTGTTTTCTCCAAGGAAAACAGTCCCAACTTCTCCAATCTATCTACGTAACTGAAGTTCTTCATCCCTGGGACCATTCTTGTGAATCTTTTTTGCACTCTCTCTAATGCCTTCACATCCTAAAGTGTGGTTCTCAGAACTGGACACAGCACTCCAGTTGAGGTTGAATCAGTGTTGTATGCAGGTTTAATATAACTTCCTCGCTTTTGTGCTCCACGCCCCTATTGATAAAGTACAGGATCCTGTATGCTTTATTCACCATGATGTCTGCCCTGTCACCTTCAATGATTTATGCACATATACACCCAGGTTCCTCTGCTCCTGCACTCCCTTTAGAATTGTACCCTTTATTTTACATGGCCTTTCTGCATTTTTAACATCAAAATGAATCACTTCACACCTCCCTGCATTAAATTTCAACTGCCACTTGTCTGGACATTCCACTAGCTCATGTCCTTTTGAAGTCCATCACTCTCCTCCTTACAATTCACAATATTTCCAAGTTCGTGTCACTTGAAAATTTGTGCCCAAAGTTATTAACATAAATCAAGAAAAGCAATGGTCCTGATCCCTGGGGAACCTCTCTGTAAACCTTCCTCCAGACTGACAAACAACACTAATCTCTGCTATAAAAACAAAAAAACTGCGGATGCTGAAAATCCAAAACAAAAACAGAATTACCTGGAAAAATTCAGCAGGTCTGGCAGCATTGGCGGAGAAGAAAAGAGTTGACGTTTCGAGTCCTCATGACCCTTCGACAGAACTTGAGTTTGAGTCCAAGAAAGAGTTGAAATATAAGCTGATTTAAGGTGTGAGGGGGGGCGGGGGTGGGGGGGGCGGGGGTGGGGGGGGTGGGGGGTGGGGGGGGGGCTGGTAGTGGGGGGAGAGTGAGACAGAGAGAGAAATGGAGGGGGGGGGTTTGGTTGTAGGGACAAACAAGCAGTGATAGAAGCATATCATCAAAAGATGTCACCAACAATAGAACAAAAGAACACATAGGTGTTAAAGTTGGTGATATTATCTAAACGAATGTGCTAATTAAGAATGGATGGTAGGGCACTCAAGGTATAGCTCTAGTGGGGGTGGGGAGAGCATAAAAGATTTAAAAAATAATGGAAATAGGTGGGAAAAGAAAAATCTATATAATTTATTGGAAAAAAAACAAAAGGAAGGGGGAACCAGAAAGGGGGTGGGGATGGGGGAGGGAGCTCAAGACCTAAAGTTGTTGAATTCAATATTCAGTCCGGAAGGCTGTAAAGTGCCTAGTCGGAAGATGAGGTGCTGTTCCTCCAGTGCTCCCTGCCACTCCACTAACTCCGTATCTAAGCTGCTACTGTCCATTTTATTCCATGGGCTTCAACTTTGCAGACAAGCCTATTAAGTGGCACTTTATGAAACGTCCTTTGAATATTCATGTACAGCACATCAACCACATTATCAATTCTCTCTGTTACCTCATTAAAAAAATCAAGCAGGCCTTTAACAAATTAATGTTGAGTTTTCTCAATTAATCAATATTTATCTAAGCGACTGTTAATTTTGTCCTTAATTATCATTTCCAAAAGTTTTCCTATCCACCAAGGTTAGACTGACTGGCCTGCAGTTGCTGTGTTTATCCTTACAGCCTTGCTGAACAATGGTGAAACATTTGTATTTCCACTGTCCTCTGGCTCCACCGATGTATCCAAGGAGGACTGGAAAATCATGGTCAGTGCCTCTGTAATTTCCACTCTCCCTTCCCTCAGTACCTTTGTTACTATTCGCTGGCTAAGGCAGCATTCATTACCAATTCCTAATTTCCTTTATGAAATTTAAGTACAGACAACTTTTCTAATTCCTCATTTTAGTTTAATCCATCAAGAATCTCCTCTTTCATTATGACTTTGGTAGCATCTTCTTCCTTGGTAAAAACAGATGCAAAGCACTAATTTAATATCTAAACCATGACCCTTGCCTCCATGTGTAAATACATTTCTGTTGCCTAATCAGCCATACTCCTCCTTTTATCACCCCTTCTTTATTTATACACAGATAGAAGATTTTTGAATTTTCTTTTATGTTGGCTGCCAGTCTCTTCTCATACTCTCACTTTGCATCTCTTATTTGTTCTAGCACTTCCTCTCTGAACTTTCTATAGTCAGCCTGTTTCTCACTTATGTTATCAACCTGACATCTGTCAAATGCACTTGTTTTCTGCTTCATCTTAATCTCTATCTTTTTGTCATCCATGGAGTTCTGGCTTTGTCTACTCTACCTCTCCACCTCATGGGAATATACTGTGACTGTACCAGAACCACCTTCTCTTTAAATTTTTGGCCTATCAATCTTTGATTCCAATATCCCTCAGCCAGGTATTTTCTCTTCCCATTGAAATTTGTCTCCCCCAGTTAATTATTTTTACTCTGGATTGTTCCTTGTTCTTTTCCATAGTCAGCCTAAAACTCATGATAAAATGATCACTGTTACCTAAATGTTCCCCTAGTGCCTCCTTCCTGGAAATATACTGATGTAGAATATTCTCCTCAACACATTTTGAAACACTTGCCTGTCCCCCCAGCCCGCCTTGTCCTTCTCACTACTACTATCCCAGTCTATAGTTTAAATTCCCCATTATAAATATTCTAGAATAGTTGGTTCAGACTCACAGTCCAATCATAGATCACAACCTGTCCCTCTCCCAAGCCTCCCGTTTTGTCAGCTGACCCAGCCTATCTACAATGATGGGAAATGTGCAGGGAGGCCAGTGGAATCATCCATTTGGCTCATTTGCCTGGATGATTACAAACACTTCAAGCCAAGCCCTTACACTCATGTTGGGCAGTTCATGAAAAGCTATGTTCACGAAATCTCCTCCCCTGTAAAGTGCCTGCATGTCTATTATCCATGATCATTACGATTTCTAAACCTAAGAATTATAAAAGATTCAAAATTTCAGAGGAATATCAGGATTTTATGACCAATCAGTGACTTCTGATTTGATTGGATTCACTGCCAGGGAAGGGACCCCATAAAGAAAACAATGAGGTAAGCACATATAATCCAGCTCCTTCACATTATCCAGATAGTTATTATTCCAAAATCCTTTCATTCCTAAATCATCTCATCAGTATTAGTGTGTGGACAAAAAAAGCTCTCCAGCTCCTCTTGGGATTTGATACTCTCCCCAAGCGCAAAGGAAGGTTCTGTTGTTGTTGGGGACAAATTTCTTCATTTCACAATGATGATAGAGAAATTACCCTAAATGGAAATAAAAACCAGAAAGAATAAACAATCTGCTTCATATTTTCAGCTGAGAGCATTGTACCATCGTCAGGAGGAGTTGCTGGAATCAACATTGCAAATTCCACTGCAGTTGAAGTAAATGATGAGGCCATATCTCAACTGATCAATCCCATCACCACAAAGTTGATCCCTGTCTTATACACCCTAGTGTTTGGCATTGGGCTCCCAACAAATGTTCTGGCTCTTTTAACAATGGCTGCCAAAAGCAAGAAACCTTCCAACATCTTCCTGATCAACTTGGCGACTGCCGACCTTCTCCTGATCCTGATGCTGCCGTTCAAGATCTCCTACCACCTCCTGGGCAATGACTGGCTCTTTGGTGAGGGACTCTGTCGGACAATGACCGCCTTCTTCTACGGGAACATGTACTGCTCCATCCTGTTGCTCACCTTCATCAGCATCGACAGATACTTCGCTCTGGTCCATCCATTTTTCTCCAAGCGTTTCAGGGACAATCGGTTTGCCTTAAGTGTTTGTGCTGTCATTTGGGTGACAGTTGTTCTCTTTGTTTGGCCTTTTTTTTCTGTTAAACAGTCCCGTGAAATCAAAGGTCTAAATATCACCATGTGCTATGATGTGTATCTAAAGGCTAATCAGACTGTGTATTTCTATTACTGGTTAATTGTTGTGATGTTAGGATTTTTCATTCCGAGCCTCGTCACTATATCCTGTTACAGTCTTATAATCAGATCTTTAACAGTTAATGATATAAAGTACAAAAAGTCTGCAAAAATCACTCTCTTAATACTGTTTGTATATCTAGTATGTTTCTCTCCAAGTAATATCGTGCTGCTGGTGCACCAATGGGTGCCTGACCTCCATAAACATTACATTTTCTTACAGTGTCTGAGCAGCTTTAACAGCTGCTTTGATCCTTTCCTCTATTATTATATTTCTGAGGATTGTAGAAACAGAGTGAAAAGGATAATCTGTTTCCAGAACGTAAGTGCTGGATAATTACTTTGAAGAACTTTCTCAGGTTTCCCGCTTTCTCAGGTGTGTGGATCCACAAGCTGGGAACCATAATTGATGCCAGAAATTGGGCTGGAAATCATGCCCCTGCAACCACACTGCAGAATAATGAGTTAATTGTTATGGTAATGAGCTAGTGATGTGTATCATGATGTAACAGTGACATCAGCAGTCATGTGGCAGAGACTCTGTGGAGCAGATGGAGCAGTCCATACTCATGTGAGATATACCAGCTCCGTAACCTATCTTGTAAATCATGTTAATAAAGCAGTTTGAAGTAACTACCTGAATCAGCCCAGAATTAATCATAGACCATGCGACCAACATACAAAACATCTGCTACAACCCCAGGTTGGCAGGAATCTTCTGCTTGAGCCTGGCCAATTCCCAATGCAGATGATTGTGAACTTGCTGCCTGATTGTATGTCAGGTATGAACTGTCACCTAGAATAGAAAACCCTGACATTCAATCCATTAGCATCATAAAAGCTGCTGGAAATGAATACTAGGTAAAAACAAAAAAACTGCGGATGCTGGAAATCCAAAACAAAAACAGAATTACCTGGAAAAACTCAGCAGGTCTGGCAGCATCGGCGGAGAAGAAAAGAGTTGACGTTTCGAGTCCTCATGACCCCTCTCTCTCTCTCTATCTCTCCGCCCCCCACACACACACCTTAAACCAGCTTATATTTCAACTCTTTCTTGGACTCGAACTCAAGTTCTGTCGAAGGGTCATGAGGACTCGAAACGTCAACTCTTTTCTTCTCCGCCGATGCTGCCATGAATACTAGGTGCTGCCTTTCAGATGAGACATTATACAGAGGCTCTATCTGCCTGCTCGGGGAGATGGAGAGCATCCCATGGCTGGAGTTCTCCCCAGTGCCTTGGCCAATATTTACCCCTCAATCAACATCAAAAAACACATGAACTGGTCATCGTCACATTGATGTTTGTGGGATCTTGTTGCACCTACATTACAACAGTGTCTACATTTCAGAAATTACTTCATTGTCTTTGCTTCAGGATATCCTAAGGTTGTGCCAGGCATGATAGAAATGCAAGTCTTTCTTTTTTACAAAGCAAGCCATTCCCCTTGGCTGTAAGCTGAAAATCTGCTCCTAAAATCCATGCAAATATTTCTTTCACTGAATGTCCCCATTTTTCTCTCTCTGAATCCAATCATCCTTTCCCTCCATTTCTCTTTCTGTACATGCTTGGAAATCTCATTAGTTAATGAGATGGATTGTTGGTCCTGTCTTTCGGATTCCTGATAGAAATATAGAAACCAGGAGCAGGAGTAGACCATTCGGCCCCTTGAGCCTGCTCTGCCATACAATATGATCATGGCTGATCCTCTCTCTCAACGCCAGATGTTTCTGTAATCCTCATTGTTATTATCTCAAACACCAGAAAGGTAAAGGGCAAATTATCACCAAAGGATCCAATGGCAGGATACCAGGACTTTCCCCAACCCAACAAGACTTGACCCTAGAGATAAAAACAAAAAAACTGTGGATGCTGGAAATCCGAAACAAAAACAGAATTACCTGGAAAAACTCAGCAGGTCTGGCAGTATCGGCAGAGAAGAAAAGAGTTGACGTTTCGAGACTTGACCCTACATCTCTAATAATGTAAAGCACGGAGACGGGATGAAAAATCCAAGTGCTTCTCAAAATGCAGATACTGAACATTGCACAGACTGGCCGAACAATGTGTGTCGCTCAGCTCAACCCTCTCTGAAGCATATCTCAAACCTGGGGAAACCTACAAGCTCCCCTCTAAGTCACTCACCATCCTGACTTGGAAGTATATCGCTGTTGTTTCACTGTCACTGGGTCAAAATCCTGGAACACCCTTCCTAACAGCACTGTGGATGTGCCTACACTACATGGGCTACAGCGGTTCAAAAAGGCAGCTCACCACCACCTTCTCAAGGGCAACAAGGAACGT
Source organism: Carcharodon carcharias (assembly GCF_017639515.1). Taxonomy (NCBI): domain Eukaryota; kingdom Metazoa; phylum Chordata; class Chondrichthyes; order Lamniformes; family Lamnidae; genus Carcharodon; species Carcharodon carcharias. Next base: position 123,659,799 of record NC_054480.1, on the reverse strand, counting down.
GCAATAAATGCTGGCCCAGCCAGTGAAGTCCTCATCCCGTGAAAGAAGTTTTAAAAACTAGGATTTCTGCATGTGTGTATAAAGATGTGAAAGGTCCGAGGAATACTCTGGTACAAAATTTTAACACTCGGAGTCCAGATGCAATGATCAAGTGGTTCCTTTATTATGCATGCAGGGAGCAGATGCTGGGCAGTCCAGGCGCTTCTCCACCTAGGTTCAAATGAGCACAGTTTATATACTTTTTACTACCAGTTACAACTTAATGGTATTAGTTAGACAAAGGTCACAGCACAATGACCTCCTGGTGCGCAGATAATTGTGTTCTTGTACAGTAATTCCAGTGCAGAGACTAGGTATTGTCCTTTTGGAGACAGCAAAGAATGTATGTTTGTTCTATACAAAAGGTTTACGGGGGCTGACTGGATGTGGTTCAAGACTATCAGATGGTGTGAAATGGCCTTCCCCATTTCTTGATTGAGTCATCCCGTGTCCCAGCCCATGTGTGTCTCTCATTTCCTAATTGCAAATTTATAGCTGAGCCCTTTATACAGGTTTTTAGCTTTCATGTAAGGCTGTGATTGTCTGTGTATGCTTTGGTGCCCGAGCTGCTGGTCCTGGCTGGCTCTTTAAAATAAATCCAAATTGTCTGCATCTTCAGTCCCCCCTTTTGAGTGCGTAACCGTTAGGTTAAGCTAGCCAATTAATCTGTGTCCGATGGTTCTGTCATGGCTATGGTGGTACTGATCCGAGCAAGTCCTATGGGCCATGGCATCACCCAGGCCTGTCCCCAAGTTTTTAAGGTTTCTAATGTTCGAGACTCCTGTCTTTCCGGTGATGTGTGGCCACCAAGACGGGAGGCTGGGGCCCTACTACATTAATATTACTTTCTGTCCCAGCAGCCATTATTGCTCCTTTGATATTATTTTTGTCCTGTGTCTAAGGACTTTCTTCTTACAGGTGCAACGTGCTGTAATTCCCCACGCCAATGCTAACACTAGCTGCACTGCGACGAGTATATGAGAGATTATTCATATACAGGGGTATATATCCACGCTCAGCCCCTAGTCCTACACTTGCTCCCACCATGTCGGATCTCTCAATTGCTCTTCCGTATCATTAATTAGCCTTTTAAACACCGCCTGTAACACGTAATAATGTTTCATCACCTTTCATAAGTCACCTTTAATCTTTGTCAGGTTTTCGGGAAGGTGGGGAATTGGGGCCTGCTTAGGTTCCTCATACTGTTCCAGGGCATCGTGGAGTGTGTTGGAGGTGATGACTGAGACCTGACCCCTTTGTTGAATGTACACCATTTGCGTGAGTCCGATAGTAACTGGGAGCCGTAGTTTAAAGCAGAAGTTGGGGGTGGTGATGTTGCAATGTAGGCTTCCGTACGTGTATGATTGCTCAGTAGTTGTCACAGACTATTTCCCCTTTCCCTTGTATCCTGCATGGGTGTGATGGCTTTCTCTGTGGGTAATTTCTAACATACAAACATCCGTTCGGTTGTATCTACATTCGTCTAAGCCCCCAGTTCCGACTTGATGGGGGCAAATCGTGAGGCTACCTTCCCTCCTGCACCTGCTCAGTGATACCCCTTGTATGCCCTCATTCTTGTGTATGACATGCATGTCTGTGGGGCAGTACCAGAGGGAGTCATTGTCTCAGATTAACCCAACGTTGGTACTGAGGGTACGGGCCCTGATGTGACTGAGGGGATTGCCAATACCATGCCTATCACATTCATTTGGTTTGTGGTGCATTTCTGAATCACCGGACACACCCTGGTCATTCCTTTCAATGTACAGGCTTCAATGACGCCTGGGTTCTTGGCCATTCCCTGCAACCGGGTACTGTTGATCCAGCCCGATAGCTCCCTCCTTTCTGGGCCAGATTGTGTCTTAATTGCCTGATCATCCACTGGCTGTAAGCGTGGCACAGCTGGATTTTTTGGGTGCTGTCCTCTTATCGTTCCTCACTTTCTATTAAATGGCTGGTGGTTTTAGCATGGGTCTCTATAACGTGTATGCTTTCCAATAGAGATGCCACACCCTTGCACCCTAGGGCCGCTGCCATTTCTCCGCCCCTCGCTGCTCTTATGGGCAGCTGCCTCATGATCCCTTTAAGATTCGTGACCTCGGAGTTGATTCCTTGAATGTCGAGAGAGTTTACCAGGGAAGTCCCTGTGTTCACCCCTGTCAGTACATTGTTAACTCTTCTGGCGGTGGAAAGCAGCATGTCCCCTGAATCTAGTGGCACCCGTGGCATCGGCTGCCTGATTATTCTCAGCCTTACTCAGTAATTTGTATAGTTTTCGCAGGGGCGCTTGGTTACTGCAATACTCAGGCAGTTGTATACCTGCCAGGTTCATAATTACCGGTACAATTTCATGTTTAACATTAATCATATAATAGTTCACCATCCGAATACAGTACCAGTCCATTCTGTGGCCCAGGGGTCATGTGTGGGCAAGGTAGTCTCTGTGGTGTCGTAGTGTCCTGTGATAGCGGGGTGGTGTCGGTCCAGGGGTCCGCCGTTATAGTCAACTCTGCGTGTTTGGGCCTCAAGGTCCAATGCCAGGTATCTGTCATTTCCAAGTCCTCCTCCCTGGGACAGTGACCCCAGTTGTTGTTGTCCCGGGATGTGAGAGTAAATTGCGAAAAATCTCTCACACATTGTATCTGGACCTGTGCCCCCTTCGCACATGTCCTGGGTTCGTCCGAACCATCGCTGACCTGGAAGCATGCTGGGCCCTCATTTTTCCATCAGAGTTCCATTCCCATACGTGCTCTCCATCTCTCATTCCAAAGGATAGTTGCATAAACCTGGTGCCACACTTGAAGAGCACTGACCTTTCCGTTGTGATATTCACACCTCCTTTCATGTAATATCCGTCACAGACATTCTTGTAGTATAAGCCCATAACAGCCGCTGCTTCACGGTTTATGCTCTGTATGCCGGTGGCTGCAATAGCCAGGGCCCTGGTAATGATTATCGACACCCAGCTTTATTCCATCATGGCTTGGAGGTTACCCGGTTATTGTTATTTCTATAATGAAGCACACTGCTGGTGATCACCAGGGGTTAGGTTGTATATGAGAGGCAGCTTTCTCCTTTACACCCCTCCTTGTGCAGAGCCCACAGTGACCCTCCCAGTCGTTGAGGATTCCCCCTTTTGTCTTTCGGATGGCCAGCCCTCTAGATTGGGAATGAATCCTAAACACTTGGCTAACACGGTATGGACTGCTCGTTGTCTGCTTTATCCCCACTGCCCGGTAATTCAGTATTTCTTACTTACATCATACCTTTTTAGTTGAGACCAGTGTTTCCATCTACCTTTTCCCTTCATATCGACGCAGGCACATGAATCGCTGGTCAAAATAATGTCATACAGTCCTGCCCATTTTGTGGCAAAACTTGGTTGGCTTGGGGTGATTTGAACAAACACCATGTCTCCGACCTCAGCTGTTGGTGACGGGGGTCCTGCTTTTGTCCTCTCTTCTAAATCCCTGTTGGTCCTTCACTTCCTGTTGTAATTCCTTTAGCTGTCCAACCAATTGCTTAATATAATTTTTAATTTTACCTCAGATCCTCGCTTCCGGTGTCTATGCCCTCTGGCAATCACATAGCCCTCCCAGTCATCAACTCATAAGGGGTTAACCCAGTTGTCCTGTTAGGGGGTAGCCCTCAGTTGCATCAATATGCAGGGGAGCACATCACAACCCATCCCCTACCAGTTGCTGTGATTGCCTTTCCAATAGAGTTTTTTAATGTGCGGTTCATATGTTCTACCATTCCTGAGCTTTATGGATGGTAAGGTACATGAAATTTCTGTTTTACCCCGAGCAGCTCACACGACGTTTTCATAATACTGCCCCTAAAATGCATTCCTTGATCTGAATCTATCTATAAAGGGATTCCCCACCTTGGTACTACTTCAAAAGTGAGGGTCTTTGTGACTGTGGTGGTGCTGCAGTCCCTGGTGGGCACAGCCTCCACCCATCTGGAGAACTGGTCGATGATGACCAGGCAGCATCTCTTTCCCCTGTTGTCGGGAAGGGGTCCTGTAAAATCTATTTGTAGGTTTTCCCATGGGCCCTTGGGGCGCAGCTGGTGTGATAGCCTTACTTTGATCGGTTTGCAAGGGTTATGCTGGGCACAAATTATGCATCTCTGACAATACTTGGCTATATCCCTGCCAATGCCAGTCCACCACCAGTTCTGAAGCAATGTACTGAGCATACTGCCCTGTCCGCTGTGGTCTGGTTCATGATACAGTTCCAACAGGGTGTATTGTATACAATTCAGGGCCATTGCTAACAATTTCCTCCATATTCCGTCTTTTCCCGTGGTGACCCCTGCCCTTCTCCATTTTTCCTCCTCCTTGGGACTTGTATCCCTGTAATTTCTGTACATTCATCTCCTCTGCGCTATATGCAGCCACCTGGACTAAGTGCGTTTCCTCTTTCTCGGCTGCCTCTTTGGCCGCTGCATCTGCCAGCACATTACCCCTTTGTTGCTGGTTTGCCACCTTCCTATCCGCCTGTATTTTAATAACTGCTACCTCTGTGAGTGTCCGAGCTGCTTCCACTAACTCTTGTACTACGTTCTCGTGCCTTATGTGCCCCCCTCCTGAGGTGATGAATCTCCTCCTATTCCAGGCTGCCATGTAATCGTGGACTACCCCTAATGCATACCGGCTGTCAGTATACACGTTCATCCTCTTGCCTTTAGCCACTTTGAGGGCCTCCATAAGGGCAATCAGTTCGGCTATCTGAGCTGACAGGGCCCCTTCTAATCCCCCTTTTAGGATAGCCTCTTCGTTCTGGTCTATGACTGCCCACCCCAGTTCAAAGTTGCCCGTTTATGTATCTTCTAGATCCATCCACACAGAGAGTCAAATCTGGGTTATCAAATGGTTCACCTGAGATGCCCCCCTCCACCTCTTGGTCTAATCTTATCTGACACTGGTGTGGTTCCTCTTCGGATATCAATCCGTCTGCTGATTAACTTTAGTATCCCTTATGATCGGTACTGCCTTATCTTTTGGTAGTAACACAGCTTCCCATGCCACCCATCTGGAGTCTGACTCAGCTCCTCACTCATGACCTGATGGAAGATGTTCGGTCTGTTGTGGAATCCCTGTGGGAGTCTCTCACCCAGGTATACTGTCTCCCTCCGACCGTGAAAGTGAATTTATCTTGGGATTCCTGGTCCAATGGTATCAACCAAAATCCATTGGCTACATCTAAAACTGTAAATATTTTATGTTCGGGTTTTCACAATGAAAGAACACCTTGGGTTTAAGGATGGCTGTCGCAGTGGCTACCGTTTCAGTGGGGTCTGTAACCTCCACTGCCGACACCTTTATCTTAGTTTTCCCTATGCAGTTATTTACCCCAGTGGCCCATCTTTCCCTATGCAGTTATTTTCCCCAGTGGCCCATCATGTGTGTTCTTGTCTACTAGCCCGGTGTCTAGGATTGCCTGGTGGGCCGGGCTAAGGCCAGCCTTGTACAATTGCATAAACTGTACATCGTCTCGGTTCGGCGCAGCACCTACACCCCCGTAGTTACAATATGCCTCAAATTTCCAATAGCCATATTCATGGGCACCCTCGCCCTTTTCTTGTTTTACTCCAGTCACTATATTCCAATTAACTGGGGCTTGCACTAAGACTTGTGCTATTTCTGCAGTAAAGGCTTGGAAAATGGCTTGCCTAGTCTGCCTGGTTGTCCGGGCACCAGGGGCACACACTCTATCTTAATTGGGGCCACGGGAAATGGGGGTGGTGATTCCCAACCCACTTCCCATTGTCCCTCATATCCTACTGTCTGTTCCACCAGCCCATTCCAATCTACATTATCTGGGTATTGTGGAGTTACTGGTAGCTGTCTTACAGCTGGCAAAACTGACATGAGATTTTTGCCTGCACCAGCTCTTCATTTTGGGATGTGTTGGCCAACATTCTATTTACTTTCTTACTTAACTCTACATGTTGTCTTAACATTAGGATCCATGCTTTATCATCTTTGTCTTTTTTCTGGTTATCCCACCATTTTCTTTGATCAGCGGGTGAATCAAATGGGTTCCAATTGTTCTTTATCATTTTGCCTATCAAATTCTTATTTGTGTCAGCTAAATGCCATGCCAGGGATTCCTCTGGTCCTCACTCGAGTTTGTCACTATTGGCCATCTCTGGGTAAGACGGTCAGGGTATAGTTGTCGTGTGAGGTACGATTCTTACCTGGGTCCTTTATGACCGATCTCGTTACTTGCGACTAATCCCGGATGTAATTATAGCAATCTATAATACAAGCGTTTCTACTCCATCTTTACCACCCCTTGAACTATTGCCTGGAACCTAGGCTTCAGATACACGAGGTGCCTGACACTTCCTGGGTCAGGACAGAGTCGGATTTATTATGAATAAAAGTGTACTCACACTGTGATTTGGCCTGGTTCCCAGTCAGTGTCCTGCATCTTTTGTATCCTGCCGACCATGCCAATTGAAAGGTCTGAGGAATACTCTGGTACAAAATTTCAACACTTGGAGTCCAGATGCACTATTCAAGTGGTTCCTTTATTACACATGCGGGGAGCAAACGCTCGGCAATCCAGGCGCTTCTCCACTGAGGTTCAAATGAGCACAGTTTATATACATTTTACTACCGGTTACAACTTAATGGTATTAGTTAGACAAAGGCCAAAGCCCAAGACCCCTATCCCCCCACCCCCCTGGTGGGTTGATAATTATGTTCTTGTATAGTGATTGCAGTGCAGAGACTGGGTATTGTCCTTTAGGAGACAGCAATGTATGAAAGAATGTATGTTTGTTCTATACAAAAAGTTTACAGAGGCTGACTGGATGTGGTTCGAGGCCATTAGACAGTGTGACATGGCTTTCCCCATTACATGATTGAGTCATCCCGTGTCCCAGCCCATGTGTGTCTCCCATTTCCTAATTGCAAGTTTATAGCTGAGCCCTTTGTACAAGTTTTTAGCTTTCATGTAAGGCTGTGATTGGCTGTGTATGCTTTGGCGCCTGAGCTGCTGGTCCTGGCTAGCACTTTAAAATAAATCCAAATTGTCTGCATCTTCAGAAGCTTAGCCCTGGACTTGTGCTGTTCGCTGATTCAATTAAAGGGATTGATTTCTTTAACAATGAGAGGCTGGAATTTTCCCATCCTGCCTGTGGCGGGTTTCGTGACTGGCAGGTGTGGGGAATCCAGCCAGAAGCAAAAAGTCTCAAATCCATCGTTGTAAGAACATGTTGCAATTCTCCCGACTGTGAGTTCATGGTGGGTTGGTTATCCCACCAACTAGTGACGCGAATGCCATTTGCATTCATTAGCATGTCATGAATGCTCATTAAAACAGCTGCTTGCCAGAATCTTGTCTCACCTTCCAACCTTCTGTCACGCCAGCGGGAAGTTATATTGGTGTCAAACCCATTTGAAAAGGGGTGGCGTGCACAAGTCAGACCTTAGCTCGCTGGTAACTTTGAGGTGAGTAGAACATCCATAGCCTACCTGTCATAGCGCTGCACCGGTCTTGTTGCAATGAGCATCACTCTGCTGGGACTGTAGGGTTGGTCTGCTCCTGCTCTTTGTCTACATTGTCCCGAGGAACACCCCTGTGCTGTGGTACTCATACAGGCCTCCACTTTCAGAGACTAGCACTTCAACTAGGGGGTGGGCAGTGAGGCGAGGGTGCGGTTGATGAACACGAAGGGGACAACAGGGAGGGAAGACAGTGGAATGGCAGTGAGGGGAAGGGTGAACAAGATAGGAGCCTCTGTGGGGTCGACCTCCAACCTCTTGCTGCCACCGGAGTGAGCGGCAATCGGCTTAGAAAGAAAGGAGGAAGACCTCCTTGTGATGAAAGTCACTGAAAGCCAATGGCTTCTTTGGCACTGCTAAAGGGCTACTCAGAACTCAGTGGCTTCACATCACACTAGCTGCATCTCAAGAGCAACACACAGGAATATAGAATTTGGGTATACAGACAAATAGTGAAGGAGGCCCAGCTGCATCATATACGGCATTCCATCAATGAAGGCCAGTCACCTGTTCACCAGATTTGACACTCTTAACGGGCCAAAGGGCATTCGCTCATTGACCGTGAACAACTGATTGGTCATTGTCCCAGACACCAACATCACAATCCCTGGATATGTCCTGCCCCACTGACAGGACAGGCCCAGCAGAGGTGGTGACAATGTAGTATACAGCTGGGAGGGAGTTGCACAGGGAGTCCTCCATATCGACTCTGGACCCCAAGAAGTCTCATGGCATCAGGTCAAACATGGGCAAGGAAACCTCCTGCTGACTACCACATACCGCCCTCCCTCAGCTGATGAATCAGTGCTCCTCCAAGTTGAACATCACTTGGAGGAAGCACTGAGGGTGGCAAGGGCGCAGAATGTGCTCTGGGTGGGGGGCTTCACTGTCCATCACCAAGAGTGGCTCAGTAGCACCACTACTGACCGAGCTGGCTGAGCCCTAACTGACATAGCTTCCAGGCTGGGCCTGCGGTAGCTAGTGAGGGAACCAACAAGAGGGAAAAGATATTTGACCTCATCCTCACCAACCTGCCTGCTGCAGATGCATCTGTCCATGACAATATCGGTAGGAGTGACCACCACACAGTCCTTGTGGAGATGAAGTTATGCCTTCACATTGAGGATACCCTCCTTTGTGTTGTGTGGCACTGCCACCATGCTAAATGGGGCAGATTTTAAACAATCTCAAAACTCAGGACTGGGCATCCATGAAGCGCTGTGAGCCATCAGCAGCAGAATTGTACTCAAACACAATCTGTAACCTCATGGCCCAGCATATCCCCCATTCTACCGTTACCATCAAGCCAGGGGATCAACCCTGGTTCAATGAAGTGTGCAGGAGGACATGCCAGGAACAGCACCAGGCATAGCTAAAATGAGGTGTCACCTGGTGAAGCTATAACACAGGACTACTTTCGTGCCAAACAGCATAAGCAGCAAGTGATACTTAGAGTTAATCAATCCCACAACCAGTAGATCAGATCGAATTTCTGCAGTCCTGCCACATCCAGGCGTGAATGGTGGTGGACAATTAAACAACTCACTAGAGGAGGAGGCTCCACAAATATCCCAATCCTCAATGATGGAGGAGCCCAGGACAGCAGTGCAAAAGATAAGGCTGAAACATTCACAACAATCTTCAGCCAGAAGTGCTGAGTGGATGATTCATCTCAGCCTCCTCTGGAATTCCCCAACATCACAGACACCAGTCTTCAGCTAATTCAATTCACTCCACATAACATCAAGAAACAGCTGAAGGCACTGGATACTGCAAAGGCTATGGGCCCTGGCAATATTCCGGCATTAGTACTGAAGACTTGTGCTCCAGAAAATGCCGTGCCCCTAGCCAAGCTGTTCCAGTACAGCTACAACACTGGCATCTACCCGGCTATGTGGAAAATTGCCCAGGTATGTCCTGTACACAAAAAGCAGGTCAAATCCAACCCGGCCAATTATTGCCCCATCAGTCTACTCTCCATCATCAGTAAAGTAATGGAAGGGGTCATCAACAGTGCTATCAAGCAGCACTTGCTTAACAATAACCTGCTCAATGATGCCCAGTTTTTGTTCTGTCAGGGCCACTCATCTCCTGACCTCATTACAGCCTTGGTTCAAACATGGACAAAAAAACTGAACTCCCGAGGTGAGGTGAGGGTGACTGCCCTTGACATCAAGGCAGCATTTGACCGAATGTGGCATCAAGGAGCCCTAGCAAAACTGGAGTCAGTGGGGATCAGGGGGAAAACTCTCCACTGGTTGGAGTCATACCTAGCACAAAGGAAGGTGGTTGTGGTTGTTGGAGATCAATCAGCACAGCTCCAGGACATCACTGCAGGAGTTCCTCAGGGTAGTGTCCTCGACCCAACCATCTTCAGATGCTTCATCAATGACCTTCCTTCCATCATTAGGTCAGAAGTGGGGATGTTCACTGATGATTGCAAAATGTTCAGCACCAGTTGCGACTCCTCAGATACTGAAGCAGTCCATGTCCAAATGCAGCAAGACCTGGACAATATCAAGGCTTGGGCTGACAAGTGGCAAGTAACATTCGCACCACACAAGTGTCAGGCAATGACCATCTTCAACAAGAGAGAATTCAACCATCGCCCTTTGATGTTCAATGGCATTACCATCACTGAATCCTCCACTATTAACATCCTGGGGGGTTGCCATTGACCAGAAACTGAACTGGACTAGCCGTATAAATACTGTGGCTACAAGAGCAGGTCAGAGGCTAGGAATCATGTGGCGAGTAACTCACCTCCTGACTCCCCAAAGCCTCTCCACCATCTACAAGGCACAAGTCAGGAGTGAGACTCCCCACTTGCCTGGATGAGTGCATCTCCAAAAGCACTCAAGAAGCTCAATACCATCCAGGACAAAGCAGCTGCACACCCTTGGAGTGTCCTGAGAGGAAGCCCTGGGGTGTCCAGCTGACGCTCATCCTGTGGGTGCCCAAGGGCCCTGCACTGACTCCTGCAGGAGATGGTGGGGGAACCTGGAGGATGGTCAAGGTGCCTCGTTCCCATGTCGCCCACATCCTGATGGTGCCCACCAGGGTGTGTGGATAAGGTGTGCAGGGCTGAGCGCAAATCCGGCAAGAGCTGCTGGACCAAGGTCTCCATGGTGGTCGCCAGCCTTCCCATGGCGACCACAAGGCACTCGCATGACGGAGACCCAACCTCAGATAGAACGCAGACGGACTCCTCTATCATTCGCTCTAGTCTGCTGAGTGACTGCTGAATCTCTGCCTGATGTTCTGCTGCCTGTCGTTCCATCTTCAGCCTTGAGTTGGCAGCCGCTTCCAGCAGCTCATCATCTGACTCAGACCGAGCAGGTGGCTGGTCTCCAGCAGCCGTCCGAGTGCCAGAGACCTGGGCTGTCCATGTCTCCGGCTGCTGCAGGTACTTGTCAGTGAGGTGTTCCCCAGAAAGTGAGCCTGAGCCTAAACTACATCTGTGCCCCGTCGATGTGTGTGTCTCTGAGCTGGTGGAGGGTGTGTGTGAGTGCCATGACGGTTCTTCCAGAGCTTCCTGTTTGGATGAAGTCTGGGGTCCACCCTGGTGCTGGACTGGCTTGGGGGCCTCGATCTGCTAGAAAATAGAGTTTCAGTTAATGAGCATGAGCTCGATAAGACTGCACGTGACTCACTGTGAATGTCAGGATTTGATGAGGTGATGGAGCTGTGGTCTGCACTGGGTTGGTGGGAGAAGCCGATCTCCCCTCCCCCATAGGAGCGACCCCTGTCCTCCCCAGCCAGCTCAGCTGCAGCCTCCTCAAACTCACTGAGGGCGATGATGTCGGCTGTCCTTCCTCCAGTCTGCGCTCTCTGGCTCCTGTTGTGCACCAGCTTGGCCTGTATGAAGAGGAAAGAGAAGCAGGTGATGAGAAGGGACGGAGCAGAGTTTGGGTGGGATGCTTGTCCCCTGTGTTTGGGGAATGCACCCCCCCCACCCCCAGAAGGGCCAGAGGGTGGAGTGTGAGTAACATGATCAATGGGATGGTGGTGATGTGAAAGTCTCGGATGGAGAATGAGCATTGATGTGTCCCCCGCTAATGGTTGTGTGGGATCCCTGAAGAGAGTAGCTATTGGAGTGTATGATGCCACGATGAGAGGTTGATATTGGAGGGTGTTGAAGGATGACTTACCCTGGCCCAGTGGATGAGATCATTCAGCCTCTTCCTGCACTGGGTGGCATTTCGGGCACTGGAGCCAGCCACACTGACCTGCTCCACAAAGACCTCCCAGGCCAGAGAGGTGAGGCTGCTGCGTTTCCTGCAGCCATCCCTGGGATAGAGCACTTGCCCGTGTGCCTGAATCCCTCAGGTTAAGACCTGGAGGGCCCGGTGCGTGAAGCAGGTGCTGCATTCCTCTTCAGGCTCTTGGCCTTCCTCTTCTGGCTGCCGGACATCTCTGGTGGGCTGGAGAGAGTGAGGCTGTGTGATGGGCTGTCCTTTAAATATGGCGTCCGGACCAATGAACCCACCAGCTGATTCGGGTGGATACGCGCTTTTGCATAATTAATGAGCCTCCAAGCATATTATCTGACGCGAGTTCCGGCCATTCCCAACAGCGGGGTGGGCGCTACCGAAACTGCCCACCACCACACTTAGCCTCAGTTCTGGAAAATTCCACCCATTGTGTGAGATTGTAACGCCTGTAAAGGATATGGCATCACATGAAAGAATGTCTCCTGTACAGAATATTCCTCTTGTATCTCAAAAATGTATGAACCTGACTTTTCTCCATAAAAGATTGTCATTGTTTGGAATATATCCTGTTTCCCTGTATGGATTATGCAGCCTGTGGTGATTTTACCAGATCCCACGATGTACCAGAGACTAAACTGCCACAGTGACCTACACCAGCCCAAGGAGCGGAGATTATGTAAAATTGACCAAATGGACAAAGTACTTTGTCCACAATGTACATTTATTTACTTAACCAAAATTATATAGTTTAAATTAATGAATGGAATTTAGAGAGCAATGTAGGGGTTCAAGGAGCATTGGAACATAGAGGATAAGATCTTCTAGCTCATCCTGCCTGTGGCACAGTGCAGACACTTTACACTACATCTGAAAGCTAACCTTATGGTGAAGTGACTAACCACTTCAAAAAACCTGGATAAATTAGGAGAAAATCTGGGGAATCCTCTCCAATCTCATTGGTTGATCAAAACCAGTGTAGGAGATCACTCTGATCAGCGTTACTCAGAGCCTAGTGCTTGGAAAGAGGGGTCCAGGGCTGGCACTAACATAAGGCGAACTGGGTGCATGCACCTAGGACACCACGATTTGTGGGAGGGTGGGGGGCAGCAAAGATTCTGTTGGCTTATTGAAAAATGGTGCTTGTCTTCATGTTGGCGTTGGTGATGGTGTTTGCTGGTGTTAGTGTATGCTGTTGTTGGTGTTTGCTGGTGTTGGTGTTGGTGATTGTGTTGGTGTTTGTTGGTGTTGGTGCTGGTGCTGGTGTTTGCTGGTTTTGATGTTCATGCTGGTGTTAAAGTTTGTTGGTTTTGGTTTTGATGCTGGTTTTTTTGTTGATGTTTGTTGGTATTGGTGTTTGCTGGGTTTGATGTTTGTGCTGGTGTTTGTGGTTTATGGTTTTGATGTTGTGGTTGGCGCTGGTGTTGATTTTGCAGGTGTTGGTGTTGGTGTTGGTTTTGGTGTTGATGTTTGCCGATGTTGGTGCTGGTGTAGATGTTTGCTGCTGCTGATGTTGGTATTTGTGCAAGTGTTGTTGTTTGCTGGTGTTGGTGTTGGTGTTGATGTTTGCTGATGCTGATGTTGGTGTTGGTGCTGGTGCTAATGTTGGTGTTGGTGCTGGTGTTGATTTTGGTGCTGTTGTTGGTGTTTGCTGGTGTTGTCGTTGGTGCTGGTGTTTGCTGGTGTTATTTTGGTGCTGGTGTTGATGTTGGTGCTGGTGTTGATGATGGTTTTGGTGCTGGTGTTGATGTTTACGTTGGTGCTAGTATTGGTGTTTGCTGGTGTTGATGGTGGTGCTGGGGTTGATGTTGGTGTTGGTGCTGGTGTTGATTTTGGCATTGATGCTGGTGTTGGTGCTGGTGTTGGTGTTGGTGTTTGCTGGTGTTATTTTGGTGCTGGTGTTGATGTTGGTGCTGGTGTTGATGATGGTTTTGGTGTTGATGTTGATGTTTACGTTGGTGCTAGTATTGGTGTTTGCTGGTGTTGATGTTCGTGCTGGTGTCAGTGTTTGCTTCTTTGAGTGTTGGTGCTGGTGTCAGTGTTTGCTGGTGTTACTGTTGGTGCTGGTGTTGGTATTTGCTGGTGTTGGTGTTAGCTGGTGTTGATGTTGGTGCTGGTGTCATTGTTAGCTGGTGTGGGTGTTGGTGCTGGTGTTGGTGTTTGCTGGTGTTGGTGTTGGTGCTGGTGTTGGTGTTTGCTGGTGTTGTTTGCTGGTGTTGAAGTTTCTGCTGGTGTTGGTGTTTGCTGAAGTTGGTGCTGGTATTGGTGTTGATGTTTGCTGATGTTGCTGTTTGATGGTGTTGATGTTGTTGTTGGTGCTGGTATTGATATTTTCTGATGTTGATGTTGGTGTTGGTGCTGGTGTAGATATTTGCTGGTATTGATGTTGGTCTTGGCGCTGGTGTTGATGTTTGCTGCTGGTATTGGTGTTGTTGCTGGTATTAATGATGGTGTTGGTGTTGGTGTTGGTGTTGATGTTGGTGCTGATGTTTTTGTTGGTGCTGGTGTTCATTTTGGTGCTGTTATTGCTGTTTGCTGGTGTTGATGTTAGCGCTGGTGTTCATGTTTGCTGTTGTTGGTGTTTGCTAGTGTTGGTGTTGGTGCTGTTGTTGATGTTGATATTGGTGTTGATGCTGGTTTTGGTGCTGGTGTTTGCTGGTGTTGATTTTGGTGCCGGTGTTGATGTTGGTGCTGGCGTCGATTTTGATGTTGATGTTGGTGTTCGTGCTGGTGTTGATTTTGTTGCTGTTATTTATGTTGGTGCTGGCGCTGGTGCTGATGTTGGTGTTGATGCTGGTGTTGGTGCTGGTGTTGCTGTTGGTGTTGGTGCTGGCGTTTGCTGGTGTTGATCTTGGTGCCAGTGTTGATGTTGGTGCTTGTGTTGATGATGGTTTTGGTGCTGGTGTTGATGTTTATGTTGCTGCTGGAGTTGGTGTTTGCTGCTGTGGGTGTTGGTGCTGGTGTTGGTGTTTTCTGGTGTTGATTTAGTGCTGGTGTTGATTTCTGCTGGTGTTTATGTTGGTTTTGGTGCTGGTTTTGATGTTTGCGTTGGTGTTGATATTGATAGTGGTGCTGGCATTGATGTTGGTGTTGGTGCTGATGTTGATGTTGGTGTTGATTCTGGCATTGGTGCTGGTGTAGGTGTTGGTCTTGGTGCTAGTGTTCGTGTTTGCTGGTGTTGATGTTGGTGCTGGTGTCAGTGTTTGCTGGTTTGGGTGTTGGTGCTGGTGTTGGTGTTTGCTGGTGTAGGTGTTGGTGTTGGTGCTGCGGTTTGCTGATTTTGGTGGCAGTGTTGATGTTGGTGCTCGTTTTGATAATGGTTTTGGTGGTGGTGTTGATGTTTATGTTGGTGCTGGAGTTGATGTTTGCTGTTGTTTGGTGGTTGTTGGTGTTGATTTTTGTGCTGGTGGTAATGTTGACATTGGTGCTGGTGTTGATGTTTGCTGATGTTGATGGTGGTGCTGGGTTTGATGTTGGTGTTGGTGCTGGTGTTGATGTTTGCTGGTGTTGATGTTGGTGCTGGTGTTGATGTTTGCTGATGTTGATGGTTGTGCTGGGGTTGATGTTGGTGTTGGTGCTGGTGTTGACTTTGGCATCGATGCTGGTGTTGGTGCTGGTGTTGGTGTGGGTGCTGGTGTTGGTCTTGGTGCTGGTGTTATTTTGCTGCTGGTGTTGATGTTGGTGCTGGTGTTGATGATGGTTTTGGTGCTGGTGTTGATGCTTACATTGGTGCTAGTGTTGGTGTTTGCTGGTGTTGATGTTGGTGATGGTGTCAGTGTTAGCTGGTTTGGGTGTTGGTGCTGGTGTTGGTGTTTGCTGGAGTTGGCGTTGGTGCTGGTGTTGGTATTTGCTGGTGTTGTTGTTTGCTGGTGTTGATGTTGGTGCTGGTGTCATTGTTAGCTTGTTTGGGTGTTGGTGCTGGTGTTGGTGTTTGCTGGTGTTGTTGTTGGTGCTGGTGTTGATGTTTGCTGAAGTTGGTGCTGGTGTTGGTGTTGATGTTTGCTGAAGTTGGTGCTGGAGTTGGTGTTGGTGTTTGCTGGTGTTGCTGTTTGATGGTGTTGATGTTGGTGCTGGTGTCATTGTTAGCTGGTTTGGGTGTTGGTACTGGTGTTGATGTTTGCTGGTGTTGGTGTTGGTGTTTGCTGGTGTTGTTGTTTGCTTGTGTTGAAGTTTCTGCTGCTGTTGGTGTTTGCTGAAGTTGCTGTTGGTATTGGTGCTGATGTTGGTGTTGGCTGGTGTTGCTGTTGGTGCTGATGTTTTTGTTGGTGCTGGTGTTCATTATGGTGCTGTTGTTGGTGTTTGCTGGTGTTGTCGTTGATGCTGGTGTTCATGTTTGCTGCTGTTGGTGTTTGCTGGTGTTGGTGTTGACATTGATGTTTGCTGGTGCTGATTTTGCTGCTGGTGTTGATGTTGGTGTTGGTGTTGATGCTGGTTTTGGTGCTGGTGTTGATGTTAGTGCTGGTGTTGATTGTTGCTTGTGCTGATGTTGGTGCTCTTGGTGAGGTTGGTGTTGGTGCTGGTGTCCGTGCTGGTGTTGGTGTTGGTGTTGATGTTGTTGTTGATGCTGGTGTTGGTGCTGATGTGCTGGTGTTTACTGGTGTTGATTTTGGTGTGGGTGTTGATGTTGGTGCTGGTGTTGATGTTTGCTGGTGCTGATGCTGGTATTCGTGCTGGTTTTGATGTGTTGCTGGTGTTTATGTTTGTGTTGGTGCTGGAGTTGGTGTTTGCTGGTGTTGATTTTTGTGCTGGTGGTAATGTTGACGCTGGTGCTGGTGTTGATGTTTGCTGATGTTGATGGTGGTGCTGGGTTTGATGTTGGTGTTGGTGCTGGTGTTGATTTTGGCATTCATGCTGGTGTTGGTGCTGGTGTTGGTGTTGGTGCTGGTGTTGGTGTTGGTGCTGGTGTTGATGTTTGCTGATGTTGATGGTGGTGCTAGGGTTGATGTTGGTGTTGGTGCTGGTGTTGATTTTGGCATTGATGCTGGTGTTGGTGTTGGTGCTGGCATTGGTGTTGGTGCTGGTGTTGGTATTTGCTGTTGTTGGTGTTAGCTGGTGTTGATGTTGGTGCTGGTGTCATTGTTAGCTGGTTTGGGTGTTGGTGCTGGTGTTGGTGTTTGCTGGTGTTGATGTTGGTGCTGGTGTCATTGTTAGCTGGTTTGGGTGTTGGTGCTGGTGTTGGTGTTTGCTGAGGTTGATGGTGGTGCTGGGTTTGATGTTGGTGTTGGTGCTGGTGTTGATGTTTGCTGATGTTGATGTTGGTGCTGGTGTTGATGTTTGCTGATGTTGATGGTGGTGCCGAGGTTGATGTTGGTGTTGGTGCAGGTGTTGATTTTGGCATTGATGCTGGTGTTGGTGCTGGTGTTATTTTGTTGCTGGTGTTGATGTTGGTGCTGGTGTTGATGTTGGTTTTGGTGCTGGTGTTGATGTTTATGTTGGTGCTAGTGTTGGTGTTTGCTGGTGTTGATGTTGGTGCTGGTGTCAGTGTTTATTGGTTTGGGTGTTGGTGCTAATGTTGGTGTTTGCTGGCACTGGTGTTGGTGCTGGTGTTGCTATTTGCTGTTGTTGGTGTTAGCTCGTGTTGATGTTGGTGCTGCTGTCATTGTTAGCTGGTTTGGGTGTTGGTGCTGGTGTTGGTGTTTGCTGATGTTGATGGTGGTGCTGGGTTTGATGTTGGTGTTGGTGCTGGTGTTGATGTTTGCTGGTGTTGATGTTGGTGCTGGTGTTGATGTTTGCTGATGTTGATGGTGGTGCTGGAGTTGATGTTGGTGTTGGTGCTAGTGTTGATTTTGGCATTGATGCTGGTGTTGGTGCTGGTGTTGGTGTTGGTGCTGGTGTTGGTGTTGGTGCTGGTGTTATTTTGTTGCTAGTGTTGATGTCGATGCTGGTGTTGATGATGGTTTTGGTGCTGGTGTTGATGCTTACGTTGGTGCTAGTGTTGGTGTTTGCTGGTGTTGATGTTGGTGCTGGTGTCAGTGTTTGCTGGTTTGAGTGTTGGTGCTAATGTTGGTGTTTGCTGGCATTGGTGTTGGTGCTGGTGTTGGTATTTGCTGTTGTTGGTGTTAGCTGGTGTTGATGTTGGTGCTGGTGTCATTGTTAGCTGGTTTGGGTGTTGGTGCTGGTGTTGGTGTTTGCTGGTGTTGATGTTGGTGCTGCTGTTGATGTTTGCTGATGTTGATGTTGGTGCTGGTGTTGATGTTGGTGTTGATGCTGAAGTTGGTGCTGGTGTTGGTGTTGATGTTTGCTGGTGTTGCTGTTTTATGGTGTTGATGTTGGTCCTGGTGTCATTGTTAGCTGGTTTGGGTTTTGTTGCTGGTGTTGGTGTTTGCTGAAGTTGGTGCTGGTGTTGGTGTTGATGTTTGCTGGTGTTGCTGTTTGATGGTGTTGATGATGTAGTTGGTGCTGGTATTGATATTTTCTGGTGTTGATGTTGATGTTGGTGCTGGTGTAGATATTTGCTGGTGTTGATGTTGGTCTTGGTGCTGGTGTTGGTGTTGGCTGGTGTTGATGTTGGTGCTGATGTTTTTGTTGGTGCTGGTGTTCATTTTGGTGCTTTTATTGCTGTTTGCTTGTGTTGCTGTTAGCGTTGGTGTTCATGTTTGCTGTTGTTGGTGTTTGCCGGTGTTGATGTTGGTGCTGTTGTTGATGTTGATATTGGTGTTGATGCTGGTTTTGGTGCTGGTGTTTGCTGGTGTTGATGTTGGTGCTGGTGTCAGTGTTTGCTGGTTTGGTTGTTGGTGTTGATGTTGGTGTTCGCTGGCATTGGTGCTGGTGTTGCTATTTGCTGTTGTTAGTGTTAGCTGGTGTTGATGTTGGTGCTGGTGTCATTGTTAGCTGGTTTGGGTGTTGGTGCTGGTGTTGGTGTTTGCTGATGTTGATGGTGGTGCTGAGTTTGATGTTGGTGTTGGTGCTGGTGTTGATGTTTGCTGATGTTGATGATGGTGCTGGAGTTGATGTTGCTGTTGGTGCTGGTGTTGATTTTGGCATTGATGCTGGTGTTGGTGCTGGTGTTGGTGTTGGTGCTGGTGTCATTGTTAGCTGGTTTGGGTGTTGGTGCTGGTGTTGATGTTTGCTGGTGTTGATGTTGGTGCTGCTGTTGATGTTTGCTGATGTTGATGGTGGTGCTGGCATTGATGTCGGTGTTGGTGCTGGTGTTGATGTTTGCTGGTGTTGATGTTGGTGCTGGTGATGATGTTTGCTGATGTTGATGGTGGTGCTGGGTTTGATGTTGGTGTTGGTGCTGGTGTTGATGTTTGCTGGTGTTGATGTTGGTGCTGGTGTTGATGTTTGCTGATGTTGATGGTGGTGCTGGGTTTGATGTTGGTGTTGGTGCTGGTGTTGATGTTTGCTGGTGTTGATGTTGGTGCTGGTGTTGATGTTTGCTGATGTTGATGGTGGTGCTGGGGTTGATGTTGGTGTTGGTGCTGGTGTTGATTTTGGCATTGATGCTGGTGTTGGTCCTGGTGTTGGTGTTGGTGCTGGTATTGGTGTTGGTGCTGCTGCTATTTTGTTGCTGGTGTTGATGTTGGTGCTGGTGTTGATGATGGTTTTGCTGCTGGTGTTGATGCTTACATTGGTGCTAGTTTTGGTGATTGCTGGTGTTGATGTTGGTGCTGGAGTCAGTGTTTGCTGGTTTGGCTGTTGGTGCTGATGTTGGTGTTAGCTGGTGTTGATGTTGGTGCTGCTGTTGATGTTTGCTGATGTTGATGGTGGTGCTGATGTTGATGTTGGTGTTGATGCTGAAGTTGGTGCTGGTGCTGGTGTTGATGTTTGCTGGTGTTGCTGTTTTATGGTGTTGATGTTGGTCCTGGTGTCATTGTTAGCTGGTTTGGGTTTTGTTGCTGGTGTTGGTGTTTGCTGTGCTGAAGTTTCTGCTGGTGTTGGTGTTTGCTGAAGTTGGTGCTGGTGTTGGTGTTTGCTGATGTTGATGGTGGTGCTGAGTTTGATGTTGGTGTTGGTGCTGGTGTTGATGTTTGCTGGTGTTGAGGTTGGTGCTGGTGTTGATGTTTGCTGATGTTGATGATGGTGCTGGAGTTGATGTTGGTGTTGGTGCTGGTGTTGATTTTAGCATTGATGCTGGTGTTGGTGCTGGTGCTGGTGTTGGTGCTGGTGTCACTGTTAGCTGGTTTGGGTGTTGGTGCTGGTGTTGATGTTTGCTGGTGTTGATGTTGGTGCTGCTGTTGATGTTTGCTGATGTTGATGGTGGTGCTGGCATTGATGTCGGTGCTGGTGCTGATGTTGATGTTGGTGTTGATGCTGCAGTTGGTGCTGGTGTTGGGGTTAGTGTTGCTGCTGGTGTTTGCTGGTGTTGATGTTGCTGCTGGTGTAATTGTTTGCGGGTTTGGGTGTTGGTGCTGGTGTTGGTGTTTGCTTGTGTTGGTGTTTGCTGGTGTTGGTGGTTGCTGGTGTTGTTGTTTGCGAGTGTTGAAGTTTCTGCTGGTGTTGGTGTTTGCTGAAGTTGGTGCTGGTGTTGGTGTTGATGTTTGCTGGTGTTGCTGTTTGATGGTGTTGATGATGTTGTTGGTGCTGGTATTGATATTTTCTGGTGTTGATGTTGATGTTGGTGCTGGTGTAGATATTTGCTGGTGTTGATGTTGGTCTTGGTGCTGGTGTTGGTGTTGGCTGGTGTTGATGTTGGTGCTGATGTTTTTGTTGGTGCTGGTGTTCATTTTGGTGCTTTTATTGCTGTTTGCTTGTGTTGCTGTTAGCGCTGGTGTTCATGTTTGCTGTTGTTGGTGTTTGCCGGTGTTGGTGTTGGTGCTGTTGTTGATGTTGATATTGGTGTTGATGCTGGTTTTGGTGCTGATGTTTGCTGGTGTTGATGTTGGTGCTGGTGTCAGTGTTTGCTGGTTTGGTTGTTGGTGCTGATGTTGGTGTTTGCTGGCATTGGTGCTGGTGTTGCTATTTGCTGTTGTTGGTGTTAGCTGGTGTTGATGTTGGTGCTGGTGTCATTGTTAGCTGGTTTGGGTGTTGATGCTGGTGTTGGTGTTTGCTGGTGTTGATGTTGGTGCTGGTGTTGATGTTTGCTGATGTTGATGGTGGTGATGGCATTGATGTCGATGTTGGTGCTGGTGTTGATGTTGGTGTTGATGCTGAAGTTGGTGCTGATGTTGGTGTTGATGTTTGCTGGTGTTGCTGTTTTATGGTGTTGATGTTGGTCCTGGTGTCATTGTTAGCTGGTTTGGGTTTTGTTGCTGGTGTTGGTGTTTACTGAAGTTGGTGCTGGTGTTGGTGTTGATGTTTGCTGGTGTTGCTGTTTGATGGTGTTGATGATGTTGGTGCTGGTATTGATATTTTCTGGTGTTGATGTTGGTCTTGGTGCTGGTGTTGGTGTTGGCTGGTGTTGATGTTGGTGCTGATGTTTTTGTTGGTGCTGGTGTTCATTTTGGTGCTTTTATTGCTGTTTGCTTGTGTTGCTGTTAGCGTTGGTGTTCATGTTTGCTGTTGTTGGTGTTTGCCGGTGTTGGTGTTGGTGCTGTTGTTGATGTTGATATTGGTGTCGATGCTGGTTTTGGTGCTGGTGTTTGCTGGTGTTGATGTTGGTGCTGGTGTCAGTGTTTGCTGGTTTGGTTGTTGGTGCTGATGTTGGTGTTTGCTGGCATTGGTGCTGGTGTTGCTATTTGCTGTTGTTGGTGTTAGCTGGTGTTGATGTTGGTGCTGGTGTCATTGTTAGCTGGTTTGGGTGTTGGTGCTGGTGTTGTTGTTTGCTGATGTTGATGGTGGTGCTGAGTTTGATGTTGGTGTTGGTGCTGGTGTTGATGTTTGCTGGTGTTGAGGTTGGTGCTGGTGTTGATGTTTGCTGATGTTGATGATGGTACTGGAGTTGATGTTGGTGTTGGTGCTGGTGTTGATTTTAGCATTGATGCTGGTGTTGGTGCTGGTGCTGGTGTTGGTGCTGGTGTCATTGTTAGCTGGTTTGGGTGTTGGTGCTGGTGTTGGTGTTTGCTGGTGTTGATGTTGGTGCTGCTGTTGATGTTTGCTGATGTTGATGGTGGTGCTGGCATTGATGTCGGTGCTGGTGCTGATGTTGATGTTGGTGTTGATGCTGCAGTTGGTGCTGGTGTTGGGGTTAGTGTTGCTGCTGGTGTTTGCTGGTGTTGATGTTGCTGCTGGTGTAATTGTTTGCGGGTTTGGGTGTTGGTGCTGGTGTTGGTGTTTGCTTGTGTTGGTGTTTGCTGGTGTTGGTGGTTGCTGGTGTTGTTGTTTGCGAGTGTTGAAGTTTCTGCTGGTGTTGATGTTTGTTGAAGTTGGTGCTGGTGTTGATTTTGGTGTTGATGCTGGTGTTGGTGCAGGTGTTGGTTTTGGTGCTTGTGTTTGCTGGTGTTGAATTTGGTGCTGGTGTTGATTTTGGTGCTGGTGTTGATGATGGTCTTGGTGTTGGTGTTGATGTTTACATTGGTGCTAGTGTTGGTGTTTGCTGGTGTTGGTGTTTGCCTGTGTTTATGTTGGTGCTGGTGCTAATGTTGGTGTTGGTGCTGGTGTTGATTTTGGTGCTGTTGTTGGTGTTTGCTGGTGTTGTTGTTTGCTGGTGTTGAATTTGGTGCTGGTGTTGATTTTGGTGCTGGTGTTGATGATGGTCTTGGTGTTGGTGCTGATGTTTACATTGGTGCTAGTGTTGGTGTTTGCTGGTGTTGGTGTTTGCCTGTGTTTATGTTGGTGCTGGTGCTAATGTTGGTGTTGGTGCTGGTGTTGATTTTGGTGCTGGTGTTGGTGTTTGCTGAAGTTGCTGTTGGTGTTGGTGCTGATATTGGTGTTGGCTGGTGTTGCTGTTGGTGCTGATGTTTTTGTTGGTGCTGGTGTTCATTATGGTGCTGTTGTTGGTGTTTGCTGGTGTTGTCGTTGATACTGGTGTTAATGTTTGCTGCTGTTGGTGTTTGCTGGTGTTGGTGCTGACAATGATGTTTGCTGGTGCTGATTTTGCTGCTGGTGTTGGTGTTGGTGTTGGTGTTGATGCTGGTTTGGTGCTGGTGTTGATGTTACTGCTGGTGTTGATGGTTGCTTGTGCTGATGTGCTGGTGTTGATTTTGGTGCTGGTGTTGATTTTGGTGCTGGTGTTGATGTTTGCTGGTGTTGATGCTGGTATTCGTGCTGGTTTTGATGCTGTTGCTGGTGTTTATGTTGGTGTTGGTGCTGGAGTTGGTGTTTGCTGGTGTTGATTTTTGTGCTGGTGGTAATGTTGATGTTGGTGCTGGTGTTGATTTTTGCTGATGTTGATGGTGGTGCTGGGGTTGATGTTGGTGTTGGTGTTGGTGCTGGTGCTATTTTGTTGCTGGTGTTGATGTTGGTGCTGGTGTTGATGATGGTTTTGGTGCTGGTTTTGATGCTTACATTGGTGCTAGTTTTGGTGATTGCTGGTGTTGATGTTGGTGCTGGTGTCAGTGTTTGCTGGTTTGGCTGTTGGTGCTGATGTTGGTGTTTGCTGGCATTGGTGTTGATGCTAGTGTTGGTATTTGCTGTTGTTGGTGTTAGCTGGTGTTGATGTTGGTGCTGGTGTCATTGTTAGCTGGTTTGGGTGTTGATGCTGGTGTTGGTGTTTGCTGGTGTTGATGTTGATGTTGGTGCTGGTGTTGACGTTTGCTGATGTTGATGGTGGTGATGGCATTGATGTCGATGTTGGTGCTGGTGTTGATGTTGGTGTTGATGCTGAAGTTGGTGCTGATGTTGGTGTTGATGTTTGCTGGTGTTGCTGTTTTATGGTGTTGATGTTGGTCCTGGTGTCATTGTTAGCTGGTTTGGGTTTTGTTGCTGGTGTTGGTGTTTGCTGAAGTTGGTGCTGGTGTTGGTGTTGATGTTTGCTGGTGTTGCTGTTTGATGGTGTTGATGATGTTGTTGGTGCTGGTATTGATATTTTCTGGTGTTGATGTTGGTCTTGGTGCTGGTGTTGGTGTTGGCTGGTGTTGATGTTGGTGCTGATGTTTTTGTTGGTGCTGGTGTTCATTTTGGTGCTTTTATTGCTGTTTGCTTGTGTTGCTGTTAGCGCTGGTGTTCATGTTTGCTGTTGTTGGTGTTTGCTGGTGTTGATGTTGGTGCTGTCGTTGATGTTGATGTTGGTGTTGATGCTGGTTTTGGTGCTGGTGTTTGCTGGTGTTGATTTTGGTGCCAGTGTTGATGTTGGTGCTGGCCTTGATTTTGGTATTGTGCTGGTGTTCATGCTGGTGTTGACTTTGTTGCTGGCATTTATGTTGATGTTGGCGCTGGGGTTGATGATGGTGCTTGTGTTGACGTTTGCTGGTGTTTATGGTCGTGCTGTCGTTAATGTTGGTGTTGGTGCTGATTTTGATGTTGGTGTTGATGATGTGGTTGGTGCTGGTGTTGCTGTTGGTGTTGGTGCTGGTGTTTGCTGGTGTTGATATTGGTGCTGGTGTTGGTGTTTGCTGGTGTTGTTTGCTGGTGTTGATGTTGGTGCTGGTGTCATTGTTAGCTGGTTTGTGTGTTGGTACTGGTGTTGGTGTTTGCTGCTGTTGGTGTTGGTGTTTGCTGGTGTTGTTGTTTGCTGGTGTTGATGTTTCTGCTGGTGTTGATGTTTGCTGGTTGCTGTTGATGTTGGTGCTGATGTTGGTGTTGGCTGGTGTTGCTGTTGGTGCTGATGTGTTTGTTGGTGCTGGTGCTCATTATGGTGCTGTTGTTGGTGTTTGCTGGTGTTGTCATTGATGCTGGTGTTCATGTTTGCTGCTATTGGTGATTGCAGGCGTTGGTGTTGACATTGATGTTTGCTGGTGCTGATTTTGCTGCTGGTGTTGATGTTGTTGTTGGTGTTGATGTTGTTGTTGATGCTGGTGTTGGTGCTGGTGTGCTGGTGTTTACTGGTGTTGATTTTGGTGCTGGTGTTGATGTTGGTGCTGGTGTTGGTGTTTGCTCGTGTTGCTGTTGGTGCTGGTGTTGATGTTTGCTGATGTTGATGGTGGTGCTGGCATTGATATCGGTGTTGGTGCTGATGTTGGTGTTGGTGTTGATGCTGCAGTTGGTGCTGGTGCTGGTGTTGGTGTTGCTGCTGGTGTTTGCTGGTGTTGATGTTGCTGCTGGTGTCATTGTTAGCTGGTTTGGTTGTTGCTGCTGGTGTTGGTATTTGCTGGTGTTGGTGTTTGCTGGTGTTGGTGTTTGCTGGTGTTGGTGTTTGCTTGTGTTGTTGTTTGCTGGTGTTGAAGTTTCTGCTGGTGTTGGTGTTTGTTGAAGTTGGTGCTGGTGTTGATGCTGGTGTTGGTGCTGGTGTTGGTTTTGGCGCTTGTGTTTGCTGGTGTTGAATTTGGTGCTGGTGTTGAATTTGGTGCTGGTGTTGATGATGGTTTTGGTGTTGGTGTTGATGTTTATGTTGGTGATAGTGTTGGTGTTTGCTGGTGTTGGTGTTTGCCTGTTTTGATGTTGGTGCTGGTGCTAATGTTGGTGTTGGTGCTGGTGTTGATTTTGGTGCTGTTGTTGGTGTTTGCTGGTGTTGTCGTTGATGCTGGTGTTCATGTTTGCTGTTGTTGGTGTTTGCTGTTGGTGGTGTTGACATTGATGTTTGCTGGTGCTGATTTTGCTGCTGGTGTTGATGTTGGTGTTGGTATTGACGCTGGCTTTGGTGCTGATGTTGATGTTATTGCTGGTGTTGATGGTTGCTTGTGCTGATGTTGGTGCTGGTGTTGATGTTGGTGTTGGTGCTGGTGTCCGTGCTGGTGTTGGTGTTGGTGTTGATGTTGTTGTTGATGCTGGTGTTGGTGCTGGTGTGCTGGTGTTTACTGGTGTTGATTTTGGTGCTGGTGTTGATGTTGGTGCTGGTGTTGATGTTTGCTGGTGTTGATGCTGGTATTCATGCTGGTTTTGATGCTGTTGCTGGTGTTTATGTTGGTGTTGGTGCTGGAGTTTATGTTTGCTGGTGTTGATGGTGGTGATGGGGCTGATGTTGGTGTTGGTGCTGGTGTTGATGTTTGCTGGTGTTGGTGTTGGCGCTGGTGTTGATGTTTGCTGGTGTTGATGTTGGTGCTGGTGTTGATGTTTGCTGATGTTGATGGTGGTGCTGGGGTTGATGTTGGTGTTGGTGATGATGTTGATTTTGGCATTGATGCTGGTGTTGGTGTTGGTGCTGGTGCTGGTGTTGGTGCTGGTGTTATTTAGGTGCTTGTGTTGATGTTGGTGTTGATGTTGATGATGGTTTTGGTGCTGGTGTTGATGCTTACGTTGGTGCTAGTGTTGGTGTTTGCTGGTGCTGATATTGGTGCTGGTGTCAGTGTTTGCTGGTTTGGGTGTTGGTGTTTGCTGGTGTTGATGTTTGGTGCTGGTGTCAGTGGTTGCTGGTGTGGGTGTTGGTGCTGATGTTGGTGTTTGCTGGCGTTGGTGTTGGTGCTGGTGTTGGAATTTGCTGTTGTTGGTGTTAGCTGGTGTTGATGTTGGTGCTGGTGTCATTGTTAGCTGGTTTGGATGTTGGTGCTGGTGTTGGTGTTTGCTGGTGTTGGTGTTGGTGCTGGTGTTGGTGTTTGATGGTGTTGTTGTTTGCTGGTGTTGATGTTGGTGCTGGTGTTGGTGTTGATGTGTGCTGCTGTTGCTGTTTGATGGTGTTGATGTTGGTGTTGGTGTCATTGTTAGCTGGTTTGGGTGTTGGTGCTGGTTTTGGAGTTTGCTGGTGTTTTTGTTGGTGTTTGCTAGTGTTGTTCTTTTCTGGTGTTGAAGTTTCTGCTGGTGTTGGTGTTTGCTGAATTTGGTGCTGGTGTTGGTGTTGATGTTAGGTGGTATTGCTGTTTGCTGGTATTGATGATGTTGTTGGTGCTGGTTTTGATATATTCTGGTGTTGATGTTGGTGTTGGTGCCGATGTAGATATTTGCTGTTGTTGATGTTTGTCTTGGTGGTGGTCTTGATGTTTGCTGCTGGTGTTGGTGTTGTTGCTGGTATGAATGTTGGTGTTGGTGTTGGTGCTGGTGTTGGTGTTGGCTGGTGTTGATGTTGGTGCTGATGTTTTTGTTGGTGCTGGTGTTCATGATGGGGCTGTTATTGCTGTTTGCTGGTGTTGATGTTAGTGCTGGTGTTCATGTTTGCTGTTGTTGGTGTTTGCTGGTGTTGGTGTTGATGCTGGAGTTGATGTTGATGTTGATGTTGATGCTGGTTTTGGTGCTGGTGTTTGCTGGTGTTGATTTTGGTGCCGGTCTTGTTTTTGGTGCTGGCGTTGATTTTGGTGTTGTGCTGGTGTTCATGCTGGTTTTGATTTTGTCTCTGGTATTTATGTTGGTGTTGGCGCTGTTGTTGATGTTTGCTGGTGTTGATGTTGGCGCTGTTGTTGATGTTTGCTGGTGTTGATGTTGGTGCTGGTGTTGATGTTTGCTGATGTTGATGGTGGTGCTGGCATTGATGTCGGTGTTAGTGCTGATGTTGATGTCGGTGTTGATGCTGGTGTTGCTGCTGGTGTTGGTGTTGGTGTTGCTGCTGTTGTTTGCTGGTGTTGATTTTGGTGGCAGTGTTGATGTTCGTGCTCGTTTATGTGATGGTTTTGGTGCTGGTGTTGATGTTTATGTTGGTGCTGGAGTTGGTGTTTGTTGGTGTTTGTTGTTTGCTGCTGTTTATTTTGGTGCTGGTATTGATGTTGGTGCTCGTGTTGATGATGGTTTTGCATTGGTGTTGATATTTACATTGGTGCTGGTGTTGGTGTTTGCTGGTGTTTGGTGTTTGCTGGTGTTGATGTTGGTGCTGGTGTCATTGCTAGCTGCTTTGGGTGTTGGTGCTGGTATTGGTGTTTACTGGTGTTGTCATTTGCTGGTGTTGATGTTGGTGCTGGTGTCATTGCTAGCTGCTTTGGGTGTTGGTGCTGGTATTGGTGTTTGCTGGTGTTGTTGTTTGCTGGTGTTGAAGTTTCTGCTGGTGTTGTTGTTTGCTGAAGTTGGTGCTGGTGCTGGTGTTGATGTGTGCTGCTGTTGCTGTTTGATGTTGATGATGTTGGTGTTGGTGCTGATGTAGATATTTGCTGATGTTGATGTTTGTCTTGGTGCTGGTGTTGATGTTTGCTGCTGGTGTTGGTGTTGTTGCTGGTATGAATGCTGGTGTTGGTGTTGGTGCTGGTGTTGGTGTTGGCTGGTGTTGATGTTGGTGCTGATGTTTTTGTTGGTGCTGGTGTTCATGATGGGGCTGTTATTGCTGTTTGCTGGTGTTGATGTTAGTGCTGGTGTTCATGTTTGCTGTTGTTGGTGTTTGCTGGTGTTGGTGTTGATGCTGGAGTTGATGTTGATGTTGATGTTGATGCTGGTTTTGGTGCTGGTGTTTGCTGGTGTTGATTTTGGTGCCGGTCTTGTTTTTGGTGCTGGCGTTGATTTTGGTGTTGTGCTGGTGTTCGTGCTGGTGTTGATTTTGTTTCTGGTATTTATGTTGATGATGGCTCTGGTGTTGATATTTGCTGGTGTTGCTGTTGGCGCTGTTGTTGATGTTTGCTGGTGTTGCTGTTGGCGCAGTTGTTGATTTTTGCTGAGTTTGATGTTGGTGCTGGTGTTGATGTTTGCTGATGTTGATGTTGGTGCTGGTGTCATTGATAGCTGGTTTGGGTGTTAGTGCTGGTGTTGGTGTTGGCCGCTGTTGGTGTTGTTGCTGGTGTTGGTGTTTGCTGGTGTTCGTGTTGGTGCTGTCGTTGATGTTGATGTTGGTGTTGATGCTGGTTTTGGTGCTGGTGTTTGCTGGTGTTGATTTTGATGCTGGTGTTGTTGGTGCTAGCGTTGATTTTGGTGTGGTGCTGGTGTTCGTGCTGGTGTTGATTTTGTTGCTGGTATTTATGTTGGTGTTGGCACTGGTGTTGATGTTTGCTGGTGTTGATGTTGGTGCTGGTGTTGATGTTCGCTGGTGTTGGTGTTGGTGTTGGTGCTGGTGTTGGTGTTTGCTGGTGTCGTTGTTTGCTGGTGTTGAAGTTTCTGCTGGTGATGGTGTTTGTTGAAGTTTGTGCTGGTGTTGATGCTGGTGTTGGTACTGGTGTTGGTTTTGGTACTTGTGTTTGCTGGTGTTGATGTTGGTGCTGGTGTTGATGTTGGTGCTGATGCTGGTGTTGATGTTAACGTTGGTGCTAGTGTTGGTGTTTGCTGGTGTTGGTGTTGGTGCTGGGGGTGTCAGTGTTTGCTGGTTTGGGTGTTGGTGCTGCTTTTGGTGTTTGCTGGTGTTGGTGTTTGCGCTGGTGTTGGTATTTGCTGGTGTTGGTGTTAGCTGGTGTTGATGTTGGTGCTGGTGTCATTGATAGCTGGTTTGGGTGTTAGTGCCGGTGTTGGTGTTTGCTGCTGTGGTTGTTGTTGCTGGTGTTGGTGTTTGCTGGTGTTGTTGTTTGCTGGTGTTGAAGTTTCTGCTGGTGTTGGTGTTTGCTGAAGTTGGTGCTGGTGTTGCTGTTGATGTTTGCTGGTGTTGCTGTTTTATGGTGTTGATGTTGGTCCTGGTGTCATTGTTAGCTAGTTTGGGTTTTGGTGCTGGTGTTGGTGTTTGCTGGTGTTGAAGTTTCTGCTGGTGTTGGTGTTTGCTGAAGTTGTTGCTGGTGTTGGTGTTGATGTTTGGTGGTGTTGCTGTTTGATGGTGTTGATGATGTTGTTGGTGCTGGTATTGATATTTTCTGGTGTTGATGTTGATGTTGGTGCTGGTGTTCATTTTGGTGCTGTTATTGCTGTTTGCTTGTGTTGCTGTTAGCTCTGGTGTTCATGTTTGCTATTGTTGGTGTTTGCTGGTGTTGGTGTTGGTGCTGTCATTGATGTTGATGTTGGTGTTGATGCTGGTTTTGGTGCTGGTGTTTGCTGGTGTTGATTTTGGTGCCAGTGTTGATGTTGGTGCTGGCCTTGATTTTGGTGTTGTGCTGGTGTTCGTGCTGGTGTTGACTTTGTTGCTGGTATTTATGTTGATGTTGGCGCTGGGGTTGATGTTGGTGCTTGTGTTGATGTTTGCTGGTGTTAATGGTGGTGCTGTCATTAATGTTTGTGTTGGTGCTGACTTTGATGTTGGTGTTGATGATGAGGTTGGTGCTGGTGTTGCTGTTGGTGTTGGTGCCGGCATTTGCTGGTGTTGATCGTGGTGCTGGCATTGTTGGTGGTGCTCATGTTGATGATGGGTTTGGTGCTGGTGTTGATGTTTATGTTGCTGCTCGGGTTGGTGTTTGCTGGTGTGGGTGTTGGTGCTGGTGTTGATGTTTTCTGGTGTTGATGTTTGTGCTGGTGTTGATTTTTGCTGGTGTTTATTTTGATGTAGGCGCTGGTTTTGATGTTTGCTGATGTTGATAGTGGTGCTGGCATTGATGTTGGTGTTGGTGCTAATGTTGATTTTGGTCTTGATGCTGGTGGTGCTGGTGTAGGTGCTTGTGTTGGTGCTGGTGTTGATTTTGGTGGCAGTGTTGATGTTGGTGCTCGTTTTGATGATGGTTTTGGTGCTGGTGTTGATGTTTATGTTGGTGCTGGAGTTGGTGTTTGCTGGTGTTTGGTGTTTGCTGGTGTTGATTTTGGTGCTCGTGCTGATGTTGGTGCTCATGTTGATGGTTTTGGCATTGGTGTTGATGTTGATGTTGGTGCTGGTGTTAATGTTGACGTTGGTGCTGTTGTTGATGTTGATGTTGGTGCTGGTGTTGATGTTTGCTGATGTTGATGGTGGTGCTGGTGTTGATTTTGGTGTTGGTGCTTGTGTTGGTGTTGGTGCTTGATTGTTGGTGTTGATTTTGGTGCTGGTGTTGATGTTGGTGCTGGTGTTGCTTTTGGTGTTGGTGCTGGTGTTGGTGTTGGTGCTTGTGTTTGCTGGTGTTGATTTTGGTGCTGGTGTTGATGTTGGTGCTGGTGTTGATGATGGTTTTCGTGCTGGTGTCGATGTTTACGTTGTTGCTAGTGTTGGTGTTTGCTGGTGTTGATGTTTGCCTGTGTTGATGTTGGTGCTGGCGTCTGTGTTTGCTTCTTTGGGTGTTGGTGCTGGTGTTGGTGTTTGCTGATGTTGTTGTTGGTGCTAGTGTTGGCATTTGCTGGTGTTGGTGTTAGCTGGTGTTGATGTTGGTGCTGGTGTCATTTTTAGCTGGTTTGGGTGTTGGTTCTGGCGTTGATGTTTGCTGGTGTGGTTGTTGGTGCTGGTGTTGGTGTTTGCTTTTGTTGATAGCAGTGCTGGTGTTGATTTTTGCTGGTGTTTATGTTGGTGTTGGCAGTGGTTTTGATGTTTGCTGATGTTGGTGGTGCTGGCATTGATGTCGGTGTTGGTGCTGATGTTGATGTTGGTGTTGATGTTAGTGTTAGCTGGTGTTGATGTTTGTGTTGGTGTCATTGTTAGCTGGTTTGGGTGTTGGTGCTGGCGTTGGTGTTTGCTGGTGTTGGTGTTTGCTGGTGTTGAAGTTTCTGCTGGTGTTGGTGTTTGCTGAGGTTGGTGCTGGTGTTGGTGTTGATGTTTGCTGATGTTGCTGTTTGATGGTATTGATGTTGTTGGTGCTGGTATTGATTTTTTTCTGGTGTTGATGTTGGTGTTGGTGCTGGTGTAGATATTTGCTGGTGTTGATGTTGGTCTTGGTGCTGGTGTTGATGTTTGCTGCTGGTGTTGGTGTTGTTGCTGGTGCTAATGTTGGTGTTGGTGTTGGTGCTGGTATTGGTCTTGGCTGGTGTTGATGTTGGGGCTGATGTTTTTGTTTGTGCTGGTGTTCATTTTGGTGCTGTTATTGTTGTTTACTGGTGTTGATGTTAGCACTGTTGCTGGTTTTGATGCTTCCGTTGGTGCTAGTGTTGGTGTTTGCTGGTGTTGATGTTGGTGCTGGTGTCAGTGTTTGCTGGTTCGGGTGTTGGTGCTGGTGTTGGTGTTTGCTGGTGTTGGTGTTTGCTGGTGTTGATGTTGGTGCTGGTGTCAGTGTTAGCTGGTTTGGGTTTTGGTGCTGATGTTGGTGTTTGCTGGCATTGGTGTTGGTGCTGGTGTCATTGTTAGCTGGTTTGGGTGCTGGTGCTGGTGTTGGTGTTTGCTGGTGTTGTTGGTGCTGGTGTTGAAGTTTCTGCTGGTGTTGGTGTTTGCTGAAGTTGATGCTGGTGTTGTTGTTGATGTTTGCTGGTGTTGCTGTTTGATGGTGTTGATGTTGGTGCTGGTGTCATTGTTAGCTGGTTTGGGAGTTGGTACTGGTGTTGGTGTTTGCTGCTGTTGCTGTTGGTGTTTGCTGGTGTTGTTGTTTGCTGGTGTTGAAGTTTCTGCTGGTGTTGATGTTTGCTGAAGTTGCTGTTGGTGTTGGTGCTGATGTTGGTGTTGGCTGGTGTTGCTGTTGGTGCTGATGTGTTTGTTGGTGCTGGTGTTCATTATGGTGCTGTTGTTGGTGTTTGCTGGTGTAGTCATTGATGCTGGTGATCATGTTTGCTGCTGTTGGTGTTTGCAGGCATTGGTGTTGACATTGATGTTTGCTGGTGCTGATTTCGCTGCTGGTGTTGATGTTGGTGTTGGTATTGATGCTGGTTTTGGTGCTGGTGTTGATGTTAGTGCTGGTGTTGATGGTTGCTTGTGCTGATGGTGGTGCTCATGGTAATGTTGGTGTTGGTGTTGGTGCTGTTTATGGTGCTGGTGTTGATGTTGGTGCTGGTGTTGATGGTTTCTTGTACTGATGTTGGTGCTGGTGTTGATGTTGGTGTTGATGCTGGTGTCCGTGCTGGTGTTGGTGCTGGTGTTGAATTGGCGTTGATGTTGTAGTTTATGCTGGTGTTGGTGCTGGTCTCGGTGTTGGTGTTGGTGCTGGTGTGCTAGTGTTTACTGGTGTTGATTTTTGTGCTGGTGGTAATGTTGATGTTGGTGCTGGTGTTAATGTATGCTGATGTTGCTGGTGGTGGTAGCATTGGTGTTTGCTTGTGTTGATGTTCATGGTGGTGTGGGTGTACATGTTTGTTGGTTTTTTTGTTTGCTGGTGTTGATGTTGGTGCTGGTGTTGATATTGGTGTTGGTGCTGGTTTTGGTGCTGATGTTGGTGCAGGTGTTGAAGATTGCTGGTGTTGATGTTGTTGTTGGTGCTGGTGTTGATGTTTGCTGCTGCTGGTGTTGGTGCTGGTGTTGGGTTTTGCTGGTTTTGGTGATGGTGTTGATGTTGGTGTTGATGTTGGTGCTGGTGTCAGTGTTTCCTGGTGTTGTTGGTGCCAGTTTTTGAGTTTACTGGTGTTGATGTTTGCTGGTGTTGTTGTTGGTGCTGGTGTTGGTGTTTGCTGTTTTGGTGGTGATGATGGTGTTGATGTATTCTAATGTTGATGGTGGTGCTAGCATTGGTGTTTGCTGCTGTTGATGTTCATTCTGGTGTAAATGTTTGTTTTGGTGTTGGTGCTGGTGTTGGAGTTTGCTGGTGTTGATGTTGGTGCTGGTGTTGTTGGTGCTGGTGTTGATTTGGCTGCTGTTGAAGGTGTTTGCTGGTGTTGGTGTTGGTGCTGGTGTTGAAGTTGGTGTTGATGCTGGTTTTGGTGCTGGTGTTGATGTTGGTGCAGGTGTTGAAGTTTGCTGGTGTTGATGTTGGTGCTGGTGTTGATATTTGCTGGTGTGGGTGTTGGTGCTGGTGTTGGTGATGGTGTTTGTGTTTGCTGGTGTTGGTGCTGGTGTTTGTTGTTGTTTGTGTTTGTTGGTGTTGATGTTGATGCTGGTGTTGATGTTTGCTGTTGTTGATGTTGGTGCTGGTGTCGGTGTTTGCTGTTGTTGATGTTGGTGCTGGTGTAAATGTTGGTTTTTGTGTTGGTGCTGAGGTTGGTGCTGGTTTTGGTGTTTGCTGGTGTTGTTTTGTTGCTGGTGTTGTTGTTGGTGCTGGTGTTGGTGTTCGCTGGTGTTGATGTTGGTGCTGGTGTTGTTTTTGGTGCTGGTGATGGTGCTGGTGTTTGCTGGTTTTGATGTTGGTGTTGGTGCTGATCTTGATGTTGGTGCTGGTGTTGGTGTTTGCTTGTGTTGATATTGGTTCTGGTGTTGGTTTTTGCTGATGCTGGTGATGGTGTTGTTATTGGTTTTGATGTTTACTGGGGTTGATGTTGGTGCTGGTGTTGGTGCTGGTGTTTGCTGCTGTTGGTGTTTGTGTTTGCTTGTGTTAGTGCTGGTGTTGGTTGTGATGTTTGCAGATGTTGCTGTTTGATGGTGTTGGTGTTTTTGCTGGTGCTGGTGTTGATGTTTGCTGATGTTGCTGGTGGTGCTAGCATTGGTGTTTGCTTGTGTTAATGTTCATGGTGGTGTGGGTGTTGATGTTTGTTGTTTTTTGTGTTTGCTGGTGCTGAAGTTGGTGCTGGTGTTGATGATATCTGGTGTTGATGGTGTTGGTGCTGGTATTGATGTTGCTGGTGTTGGTGTTGGTGCTAATGATGATGCTTGCTGGTGTTGGTGTTGGTGCTGGTGTAGATGTCTGCTGTCCTTGGTGTTGGTGCTGGTGTTGATGTTGGCTGCTGTTGTTGTTGGTGTTGGTGCTTGTGCTGGTGCAGATGTCTGCTGATGCCGATGTTGGTATTTGTGCTGGTGTTGATGTTTGCTGTTGTTGGTGTTGGTGGTGGTGTTGATGTTTGCTGATGTTGATGGTGGTGCTAGTGTTGGTGTTTGCTGGTGCTGATGTTCATTCTGGAGTAAATGTTGGTTTTGGTGTTGGTCCTGGTGTTAATGTTTGCTGGTGTTGATGTTGGTGCTGGTGATTTTGTTGGTGCTGTTGTTGATTTTGCTGCTGTTGTTTGATTTTGCTGGTGTTGATGTTGGTGCTGGTGTTGATATTAGTGTTGATGCTGGTTTTGGTGATGTTGTTGGTTTTGATGTTTACTGATGTTGATGTTGGTGCAAGTGTTGAAGATTGCTGGTGTTGAAGTTGTTTTTGGTGCTGGTGTTGATGTTTGCTGCTGCTGATGTTGGTGCTGGTGTTGGGTTTTGCTGGTTTTGGTGATGGTGTTGATGCTGGTGTAGATGTTTGTTGTTGTTGATGTTGGTGCTAGTGTCAGTGTTTCCTGGTGTTGTTGTTGGTGCCAGTTTTTGAGTTTACTGGTGTTGATGTTTGCTGGTGTTGGTGCTGGTGCTGGTGTTGGTGTTTGCTGGTGTTGGTGTTGGCTGGTGTTGATGTTGGTGCTGCTGTTGGTGTTTGCTGGTGCTGATATTTGAGTTGATGATGATTTTGATGTTTGCTGGTGTTGATGTTGGTATTGGTGCTCTTATTGATATTTTCTGGTGCTGATATTTGTGTTGTTGCTGATTTTGATGTTTGCTGGTGTTGGTGTTGGTGTTGGTGCTCGTGCAGATGTTTGCTGCTGCTGATATTTGCGTTGGTGCTGATTTTGATGCTTGCTGGTGTTGGTGTTGGTGCTGGTGTTGGTGCTTGCTGGTTTTGATGTTGATGTTGGTGCTGGTGTTGGGGTTTGCTGGTGTTGATGTTGGTGCTGGTGTTGTTGTTGGTGCTGGTGTTGATTTGGCTGCTGTTGAAGGTGTTTGCTGGTGTGGGTGTTGGTGCTGGTGTTGAAGTTGGTGTTGATGCTGGTTTTGGTGCTGGTGTTGATGTTGGTGCAGGTGTTGAAGTTTGCTGGTGTTGATGTTGGTGCTGGTGTTGATGTTGATGTTGGTGCTGGTGTTGATGTTTCTTTTGGTGCTGGTTATAATGTTGATGTTGGAGCTGGTGTTGTTGTTGATGCTGGTTTTGGTGTTTGCTGCTGTTGGAGTTTGCTCGTGTTGATGTTGGTGCTGGTGTTGGTGTTTGCTGATGTTGATGTTGGTGCCGATGTTGTTTTTGGTGCTGGTGTTGATGTTGGCAGTGGTGTTGGTGTTTGCTGGTGTTGGTGTTGGTGTTTGTGTTTGCTGGTGTTGGTGCTGGTGTTTGTTGGTGTTGGTGTTTGTTTGTGTTGATGTTGATGCTGGTGTTGATGTTTGCTGTTGTTGAAGTTGGTGCTGGTGTCGGTGTTTGCTGTTGTTGATGTTGGTGCTGGTGTCGGTGTTTGCTGTTGTTGATGTTGGTGCTGGTGTAAATGTTGGTTTTGGTGTTGGTGCTGATGTTCGTGCTGGTGTTGGTGTTTGCTGGTGTTGTTTTGGTGCTGGTGTTGTTGTTGATGCTGGTGTTGGTGTTTGCTGATGTTGATGTTGGTGCCGATGTTGTTTTTGGTGCTGGTGTTGATGTTGGCAGTGGTGTTGATGTTTACTCATGTTGATGTTAGTGCTGGTGTTGATGTTGTTGCAGCTGTTGATGTTGGTTTTCGTGCTGGTGTTGATGTTTATGTTGGTGCTTGTGTTGATGTTTGCTGGCGTTGGTATCTGCTGTTGTTGATGTTTGTGTTGCTGCTAGTGTTGGTGTTTGCTGGTGTTGCAGTTTCCTGGTGTTGAGGTTGGTGCTTGGCTTGGTATTGGCTGGTGTTGAAATGTTGGTGCTGGTATGAGTGTTTGCTTTTGTTAGTTTTGTTAGTCTTTGCTGGTATTGTTGTTGATACTGGTGTTGGTGTTTTCTGGTGTTCATGTTGATGCTTTTGTTGGTGTTTGATGCTGTTGGAATTTGCTCTTGTAGATGTTAGTGCTGGTGTTGGTGTTTGCTGGTGTGGGTGTTGTTGTTGGTGTCTGCTGCTGCTGGTGTTGGTGTTTGTGTTTGCTGGTGTTGGTGCTGGTGTTTGTTGGTGTTGGTGTTTGTTGTTGTTGATGTTGGTGCTGGTTTTGGTGTTTGCTTGTGTTGATGTTGGTTCTGGTGTTGGTTTTTGCTGATGTTGGTGTTGGTGTTTGTGTTTGCTGGTGTTAGTGCTGGTGTTGGTCTTGATGTTTGCAGGTGTTGCTGTTTGATGGTGTTGGTGTTGTTGCTGGTGCTGTTGTTGATGTTTGCTGATGTTGCTGGTGTTGCTAGCATTGGTGTTTGCTTGTGTTGATGTTCATGCTGGTGTTGGTTTTGATGTTTGTTGGTTTTTGTGTTTGCTGGTGCTGAAGTTGGTGCTGGTGTTGATGATATCTGGTGTTGATGTTGGGGTTGGTGCTGGTGTTGATGTTGCTGGTGTAAATTCTTTTTGCTGGTGTTGATGTTGGTGCTGGTATTGATATTGGTGTTGATGCTGGTTTTGGTGCTGATGTTGATGTTGGTGCAGGTGTTGAAGATTGCTGGTGTTGATGTTGTTGTTGGTGCTGGTGTTGATGTTTGCTGCTGCTGATGTTGGTGCTGGTGTTGGGTTTTGCTGGTTTTGGTGATGGTGTTGATGCTGGTGTTGATGTTTGTTGTTGTTGATGTTGGTGCTGGTGTCAGTGTTTCCTGGTGTTGTTGTTGGTGCCAGTTTTTGAGTTTACTGGTGTTGATGTTTGCTGGTGTTGGTGTTGGTGCTGGTGTTGGTGTTTGCTGGTGTTGGTGCTGGCTGGTGTTGATGTTGGTGCTGCTGTTGGTGTTTGCTGGTGCTGATATTTGAGTTGATGATGATTTTGATGTTTGCTGGTGTTGATGTTGGTATTGGTGCTGTTATTGATATTTTCTGGTGCTGATATTTGTGTTGTTGCTGATTTTAATGTTTGCTGGTGTTGGTATTGGTGTTGGTGCTGGTGCAGATGTTTGCTGCTGCTGATATTTGCGTTGGTGCTGATTTTGATGCTTGCTGGTGTTGATGTTGGTGCTGGTGTTGGTGCTTGCTGGTTTTGATGTTGGTGTTGGTGCTGGTGTTGTTGTTTGCTGGTGTCCATGTTTGTGTTGGCACTTGTGTTGATGTTGGCACTGGTACTGATGTTTACTGGTGTTGATGTTAATGCTGGTGTTGATGTTGCTGCTGGTGTAGCTGTTTGATCGTGTTGGTGTTGTTGCTGGTGCTTATGTTCATGTTTGCTAATGTTTTGGTGCTGGTGTTGAAGTTGGCTGCTGTTGTTGTTGGTGTTGGTGCTTGTGCTGGTGCAGATGTCTTCTGATGCTGGTGTTGATGTTTGCTGTTTTGGTGTTGACGATGGTGTTGATGTATTCTAATGTTGATGGTGGTGCTAGCGTTGGTGTTTGCTGGTGTTGATGTTCATTCTGGTGTAAATATTTGTTTTGGTGTTGGTGCTGGTGTTTGAGTTTGCTGGTGTTGATGTTGGTGCAGGTGTTGTTGTTGGTGCTGGTGTTGATTTTGCTGCTGTTGAAGGTGTTTGCTGGTGTTGATGTTGGTGCTGGTGTTGATGTTGGTGTTGATGCTGGTTTTGGTGCTGGTGTTGATGTTGGTGCAGGTGTTGAAGTTTGCTCGTGTTGATGTTGGTGCTGGTGTTGATGTTGGTGTTGATGCTGGTTTTGGTGCTGGTGTTGATGTTGGTGCAGGTGTTGAAGTTTGCTCGTGTTGATGTTGGTGCTCGTGTTGATGTTGATGTTGGTGCTGGTGTTGATATTTGCTGGTGCTGATATTTGTGTTGGTGCTGATTTTGATGTTTGCTGGTGTTGTTGTTGGTGTTTGCTGGTTTTGATTTTGAGTTGGTGCTCGTCTTGATATTGGTGCTGGTGTTGGTGTTTGCTGGTGTTCATGTTCGTGTTGGTGCTTGTGTTGATGTTGGTTTCCATGCTGGTGTTAATTTTGGTGCTGGTGTTGGAGTTTGCTGGTGTTGATGTTGGTGCTGGTGTTGTTGTTGGTGCTGGTGTTGATGTTGGCTGTGGTGTTGATGTTTACTTGTGTTGATGTTGGTGCTGGTGTTGATGTTGATGGTAGTGCTGGTGTTGGTGTTTGCACGTGTTGGTGTTGATGTTTGCTGGTGTTGGTGTTGGTGTTGCTGTTGATGTTTGTGTTGGTGCTAGTGATGGTGTTTGCTGGTGTTGCAGTTTGCTGGTGTTGATGTTGGTGCTGGTGTGGGTGTTTCCTTCTGTTAGTGTTTGCTGGAGTTTGTGTTTGCTGGTGTTGTTGATGCTGATGTTGATGTTTGCTACTGTTGGAGTTTGCTCATGTAGATGTTTGTGCTGGTGTTGATGTTGATGTTGTTGCTGGTGTTGACATTGGTTTTGGTGCTGATTATGATCTTGATGTTGGTGCTAGTGTTGTTGTTCGTGCTGGTGTTAATGTTTGCTGCTGCTGATGTTGGTGCTGGTGTTGGTTTTTGCTGGTGTTGGTGATGGTGTTGATGCTGGTGTTGATGTTTTTTGTTGTTGATGTTGGTGCTGTTGTCCGTGTTTCCTGGCATTGTGGTTGGTGCTGGTTTTTGAGTTTTCTGGTGTTGATGTTGGTGCTGCTGTTGGCGTTTGCTGGTGCTGATATTTGAGTTGATGATGATTTTGAGGTTTGCTGGTGCTGATGTTGGTTTTGGTGCTGTTAGTGATGTTTGCTGGTGCTGATATTTGCACTGGTGCTGATTTTGATGTTTGCTGGTGTTGGTGCTGGTGCTGGTGCTGGTGCTGATATTTGCATTGGTGCTGATTTTGATGTTTGCTGGTGTTGGTGCTAGTGTTGATGTTTGCTGGTTTTGATTTTGGTGTTGGTGCTGGTCTTGATGTTGATGCCGGTGTTTGTGTTTGCTGCAGTTGGAGTTTGCTCATGTTGATTTGGTGCTGGTGTTGGTGTTTGCTTGTGTTGATGTTGGTTCTGGTTTTGGTTTTTGCTAGTGTTAGTGATGG
Organism: Carcharodon carcharias; assembly: GCF_017639515.1. NCBI lineage: Eukaryota > Metazoa > Chordata > Chondrichthyes > Lamniformes > Lamnidae > Carcharodon > Carcharodon carcharias. Next base: position 123,620,623 of record NC_054480.1, on the reverse strand, counting down.
TGTTGATGTTGGTGTCGATGTTTGCTGGGGTTGATTTTGGTGCTGGTGTTGGTGTTTGCTGTTGTGGGTCTTGCTGCTGCTGTTTGCTGCTGTTGGTGTTGTTGTTTGTGTTTGCTGGTGTTGGTGCTGGTGTTGGTGTTGATGTTCGCAGGTGTTGCTGTGTGATGGTGTTGGTGTTGTTGCTGGTGCTGGTATTGATTTTTACTGATGTTGATGATGGTGCTAGCATTGGTGTTTACTTGTGTTGATGTTCATGCTGGTGTTGGTGTTGATGTTTGTTGATTTTTTGTTTGCTAGTGTTGGCATTGGTGCTGGTATTGGTGATATCTGATGTTGATGTTGGGGTTGGTGCTGGAGTTGCTTTTGCTTGTGTTGGTGTTGGCGCTAATGATGATGCTTTCTGGTGTTGGTGTTGGTGCTGTTGTTAGTGTTTGCTGTCCTTGGTGTTGGTGCTTGTGCTGGTGCAGATGTCTGCTGATGCTGATGTTGGTATTTGTGCTGGTGTTGATGTTTGCTGATGTTGATGGTGGTGCTAGCGTTAGTGTTTGCTGGTGTTGATGTTCATTCTGGAGGAAATGTTGGTTTTGGTGTTGGTGCTGGTGTTGGTGTTTTCTGGTGTTGATGTTGGTGCTGGTTTTGTTGTTGGTGCTGGTGTTGATTTTCCTGCTGTTGATGGTGTTTGCTGGTGTTGATGTTGGTGCTGGTATTGATGTTGGTGTTGATGCTGGTTTTTGTCCTGGTGTTGATATTGGTGCAGGTGTTGATGATTGCTGGTACTGATGTTGGTGCTGGTGTTGATGTTGACGTGTGGTGCTGGTGTTGACGTTGGTTTTGGTGCTGGTGCTGGTGTTGATGTTGATGTTGGTGCTGGCGTTGTTGTTAGTGCAGCTGTTGATGTTTGCTGCTGTTGTTGGTGCTGGTGTTGGTTTTTGCTGGTGTTGATGCTGGTGTTGATGTTTGTTGTTGTTGATGTTGGTGCTGGTGTCAGTGTTTCCTGGTGTTGTGGTTGGTGCTGGTTTTGAGTTTGCTGGTGTTGGTGTTGGCTGGTGTTGATGTTGGTGCTGCTGTTGATTTTGCTGCTGTTGAAGGTGTTTGCTGGTGTTGATGTTGGTGCTGGTGTTGATGTTGGTGTTGGTGATGATATTGATGTTGGTTTTGGTGCTGGTTATGATGTTGATGTTGGAGCTGGTGTTGTTGTTGGTGCTGGTGTTGGTGTTTGCTGCTGCTGATGTTGGTTTTTGCTGGTGTTGGTGATGATGTTGATGCTGATGTTGATGTTTGTTGGTCTCAGTGTTTCCTGGTGTTGTTGTTGGTGGAGGTGTTGGCGTTTGTTGGTTTTGGTGTTGGCTGGTGTTGATGTTGGTGCTGCTGTTGGTGTTTGCTGGTGCTGATATTTGAGTTGATGATGATTTTGATGTTTGCTGGTGTTGATGTTGTTATTGGTGCTGGTGTAGATGTTGGTGCTGGTGTTGATGTTTTCTGGTGCTGATATTTGCGTTGGTGCTGATTTTGATGTTTGCTAGTGTTGGTGTTGTTTCTGGTGCTGGTATAGATGTTTGCTGGTGCTGATATTTGCGTTGGTGCTGATTTTGATGTTTGCTGGTGTTGGTGTTTGTGCTGGTGTTGGTGTTTGCTGGTGTTGATGTTGGTGCTGGTGTTGGTGATGGCAGGCGTTCATGTTGGTGCTTGTGCTGATGTTGGCACTGGTGCTGATGTTTACTGGTGTTGATGTTAGTGCTGGTGTTGTTGTTGGTGCTTGTGTTGGTGTTTGCTGATGTTGATGTTGGTGCTGGTGTTGTCTTTGGTGTTGGTATTGCTATTGGCAGTGGTGTTCATGTTTACTGGTGTTGATGTTAGCGCTGGTGTTGAATTTGCTGCAGGTGTTGATGTTTCTTTTCATGCTGGGGTTGATGTTTATGTTGGTACTGGTGCTGATGTTTGCTGGCGTTGGTGTCTGCTGCTGTTGATGTTGGTGTCGGTGCTGGTGTTGGTGTTTGCTGTTGTTGCAGTTTTCTGGTGTTCATGTTGGTGCTGGGGTTGTTATTTGCTGGTGTTGATGTTGGTGCTGTTGTGGGTGTTTGCTTCTGTTAATGTTTGCTGGTGTTATTGTTGATGCTGGTTTTGGCGTTTGCTGCTTTTGGAGTTTGCTCGTGTTGATGTTGTTGCTGGTGTTGGTGTTTTCTGGTGTTCATGTTGATGCTTTTGTTGGTGTTTGCTGCTGTTGGAGTTGCTCGTGTTGATGTTGGTGCTGGTGTTGGTGTTTGCTGGTGTGGATGTTGGTGCTGGTGTTTGCTGGTGTTGGTGTTGGTGTTTGTGTTTGCTGGTGTTGGTGCTGGTGTTTGTTGTTGTTAGTGTTTGTTGGTGTTGATGTTGATGCTGGTGTTGATGTTTGCTGTTGTTGATGTTGGCAGTGGGGTTGCTGTTTACTCTTGTTGACGTTAGTGCTGGTGTTGATGTTGGTGCAGCTGTTGATGTTGGTTTTCATGCTGGTGTTGATGTTTATGTTGGTGCTTGTGTTGATGTTTGCTGGTGTTGGTGTCTGCTGCTGTTGATGTTTGTGTTGCTGGTAGTGTTGGTGTTTGCTGGAGTTGCAGTTTCCTGGTGTTGATGTTGGTGCTTGGATTGGTATTTGCTAGTGTTGTTGTTGGTGCTGGTATGGGTGTTTGATTCTGTTAGTCTTTGCTGGTATGGGTGTTGGTACTGGTGTTGGTGTTTGCTGCTGTTGGAGTTTGCTCATTTTGATGTTGGTGCTGGTGTTGGTGTTTTCTGGTGTTCATGTTGATGCTTTTGTTGGTGTTTGATGCTGTTGGAGTTTGCTCTTGTTGATGTTAGTGCTGGTGTTGGTGTTTGCTGGTGTGGGTGTTAGTGCTGGTGTTTGCTGCTGCTGGTGTTGGTGTTTGTGTTTGCTGGTGATGGTGCTGGTGTTTGTTGGTGTTGATGTTGATGCTGGTTTTGGCGTTTTGCCTGTGTTGGTATTGGTTCTGGTGTTGGTTTTTGCTGATGTTGGTGATGGTGTTGATGTTGGTTTTGATGTTTGCTGGGGTTGATGTCGGTGCTGGTGTTGGTGTTGGTGTTTGCAGGTGTTGCTGTTTGATGGTGTTGGTGTCGTTGCTGGTGTTTATGTTCATGTTTGCTAATGTTGATGGTTGTGCTGGCATTGGTATTTGCTGGTGTTGATGTTCATGCTGGTCTTGGTGTTTGTTGGTTTTTGTGTTTGCTTGTGCTGATGTTGGTGCTGGTGTTGGCGATTTCTGGTGTTGATGTTGGAGTTGGTGCTGGTGTTGATTTTGCTGGAATTGGTGTTGGTGCTGATGATGATGCTTTCTGGTGTTGGTGTTGGTGCTGGTGTTAATGTTTGCTGTCATGGTTTTGGTGCTGGTGTTGAAGTTGGCTACTGTTGTTGTTGGTGATGGTGCTTGTGCTGGTACAGATGTCTTCTGATGCTGATGTTGGTGTTTGTGCTGGTGTTGATGTTTGCTGTTTTGGTGGTGATGATGGTGTTGATGTATTCTAATGTTGATGGTGGTGCTAGCATTGGTGTTTGCTGCTGTTAATGTTCATTCTGGTGTAAATGTTTGTTTTGGTGTTGGTGCTGGTGTTGGAGTTTGCTGGTGTTGATGTTGATACTGGTGTTGTTGGTGCTGGTGTTGATTTGGCTGCTGTTGAAGGTGTTTGCTGGTGTGGGTGTTGGTGCTGGTGTTGAAGTTGGTGTTGATGCTGGTTTTGGTGCTGGTGTTGATGTTGGTGCAGGTGTTGAAGTTTGCTGGTGTTGATGTTGGTGCTGGTGTTGATATTTGCTGGTGTGGGTGTTGGTGCTGGTGTTGGTGATGGTGTTTGTGTTTGCTGGTGTTGGTGCTGGTGTTTGTTGTTGTTTGTGTTTGTTGGTGTTGATGTTGATGCTGGTGTTGATGTTTGCTGTTGTTGATGTTGGTGCTGGTGTCGGTGTTTGCTGTTGTTGATGTTGGTGCTGGTGTAAATGTTGGTTTTTGTGTTGGTGCTGAGGTTGGTGCTGGTTTTGGTGTTTGCTGGTGTTGTTTTGTTGCTGGCGTTGTTGTTGGTGCTGGTGTTGGTGTTTGCTGGTGTTGATGTTGGTGCTGGTGTTGTTTTTGGTGCTGGTGATGGTGCTGGTGTTTGCTGGTTTTGATGTTGGTGTTGGTGCTGATCTTGATGTTGGTGCTGGTGTTGGTGTTTGCTTGTGTTGATATTGGTTCTGGTGTTGGTTTTTGCTGATGCTGGTGATGGTGTTGTTATTGGTTTTGATGTTTACTGGGGTTGATGTTGGTGCTGGTGTTGGTGCTGGTGTTTGCTGCTGTTGGTGTTTGTGTTTGCTTGTGTTAGTGCTGGTGTTGGTTGTGATGTTTGCAGATGTTGCTGTTTGATGGTGTTGGTGTTTTTGCTGGTGCTGGTGTTGATGTTTGCTGATGTTGCTGGTGGTGCTAGCATTGGTGTTTGCTTGTGTTAATGTTCATGGTGGTGTGGGTGTTGATGTTTGTTGTTTTTTGTGTTTGCTGGTGCTGAAGTTGGTGCTGGTGTTGATGATATCTGGTGTTGATGGTGTTGGTGCTGGTATTGATGTTGCTGGTGTTGGTGTTGGTGCTAATGATGATGCTTGCTGGTGTTGGTGTTGGTGCTGGTGTAGATGTCTGCTGTCCTTGGTGTTGGTGCTGGTGTTGATGTTGGCTGCTGTTGTTGTTGGTGTTGGTGCTTGTGCTGGTGCAGATGTCTGCTGATGCCGATGTTGGTATTTGTGCTGGTGTTGATGTTTGCTGTTGTTGGTGTTGGTGGTGGTGTTGATGTTTGCTGATGTTGATGGTGGTGCTAGTGTTGGTGTTTGCTGGTGCTGATGTTCATTCTGGAGTAAATGTTGGTTTTGGTGTTGGTGCTGGTGTTAATGTTTGCTGGTGTTGATGTTGGTGTAGGTGTTGTTGTTGGTGCTGGTGTTTATTTTGCTGCTGTTGATGTTGTTTGCTGGTGTTGATGTTGGTGTTGATGCTGGTTTTGGTGCTGGTGTTGATGTTGGTGCAGGTGTTGAAGTTTGCTCGTGTTGATGTTGGTGCTCGTGTTGATGTTGATGTTGGTGCTGGTGTTGATGTTGGTTTTGGTGCTAGTTATGATGTTGATGTTAGAGCTGGAGTTGTTGCTGGTGCTGATGTTGGTGTTTGCTGCTGCTGATGTTGGTGCTGGTGTTGGTTTTTGCTGGTGTTGGTGATGGTGTTGATGTTTGTTGTTTTTCATATTGGTGCTGGTGGCAGTGTTTCCTGGTGTTGTGGTTGGTGCTGGTTTTTGAATTTGCTGGTGTTGGTGTTGGTGCTGGTGTTGTTGTTTGCTTTTGTTGGTGTTGGCTGGTGTTGATGTTAGTGCTGCTGTTGGTGTTTGCTGGTGCTGGTATTTGAGTTGATGATGATTTTGATGTTTGCTGGTTTTGATGTTGGTATTGGTGCTGGTATTGATGTTTGCTGGTGCTCATATATGTATTGATGCTGATTTTGGTGTTTGCTTGTGTTGGTGTTGGTGCTCGTGCTGTTGTTGATGTTTGCTGGTGCTGATATTTGTGTTGGTGCTGATTTTGATGTTTGCTGGTGTTGGTGTTGGTGCTGGTCTTGATGTTGGTGCTGGTTTTGGTGTTTGCTGATGTTCATATTGGTGTTGGTGCTTGTGTTGATGTTGGTTTCCGTGCTGGTGTTAATTTTGGTGCTGGTGTTGGAGTTTGCTGGTGTTGATGTTGGTGCTGGTGTTGTTTTTGGTGCTGGTGTTGATGTTGGCTGTGGTGTTGATGTTTACTTGTGTTGATGTTGGTGCTGGTGTTGATGTTGATGGTAGCGCTGGTGTTGGTGTTTGCATGTGTTGGTGTTGATGTTTGCTGGTGTTGGTGTTGGTGCTGCTGTTGATGTTTGTGTTGGTGCTAGTGATGGTGTTTGCTGGTGTTGCAGTTTGCTGGTGTTGATGTTGGTGCTGGTGTGGGTGTTTCCTTCTGTTAGTGTTTGCTGGAGTTTGTGTTTGCTGGTGTTGTTGATGCTGATGTTGGTGTTTGCTGCTGTTGGAGTTTGCTCATGTTGATCTTGGTGCTGGTGTTGGTGTTTGCTTGTGTTGATGTTGGTTCTGGTTTTGGTTTTTGCTAGTGTTAGTGATGGTGTTGATGTTGGTGTCGATATTTGCTGGGGTTGATTTTGGTGCTGGTGTTGGTGTTTGCTTGTGTTGATGTTGGTTCTGGTTTTGGTTTTTGCTAGTGTTAGTGATGGTGTTGATGTTGGTGTCGATGTTTGCTGTGGTTGATTTTGTTTGCTGGTGTTGGTGTTTGCTGTTGTGGGTCTTGCTGCTGCTGTGTGCTGCTGTTGGTGTTGCTGTTTGTGTTTGCTGGTGTTGGTGTTGATGTTCGCAGGTGTTGCTGTTTGATGGTGTTGGTGTTGTCGCTGGTGCTGGTATTGACTTTTACTGATATTGATGATGGTGCTAGCATTGGTGTTTACTTGTGTTGATGTTCATGCTGGTGTTGGTGTTGATGTTTGTTAATTTTTTGTGGTTGCTAGTGTTGGCATTGGTGCTGGTATTGGTGATATCTGATGTTGATGTTGGGGTTGGTGCTGGAGTTGCTTTTGCTCGTGTTGGTGTTGGTGCTGATGATGATGCTTGCTTGAGTTTGTGTTGGTGCTGTTGTTAATGTTTGCTGTCCTTGCTGTTGGTGCTGTTGGTGTTGAAGTTGGCTGCTGTTGTTATTGGTGTTGGTGCTTGTGCTGGTGCAGATGTCTGCTGATGCTGATGTTGGTATTTGTGCTGGTGTTGGTGTTTTCTGGTGTTGATGTTGGTGCTGGTGTTGTTGTTGGTGCTGGTGTTGATTTTGCTGCTCTTGATGGTGTTTGCTCATGTTGATGTTGGTGCTGGTATTGATGTTGGTGTTGATGCTGGTTTTGTTGCTGGTGTTGATATTGGTGCAGGTGTTGAAGATTGCTGGTACTGATGTTGGTGCTGGTTTTGGTGATTTCTGGTGTTGTTGGTGTTGGTGCTGGTGTTGATTTTGCTGGTGTTGGTGTTGGTGCTGATGATGATACTTTCTGGTGTTGTTGTTGCTGCTGGTGCTAATGTTTGCTGTCCTATGTGTTGGTGCTGGTGTTGAAGTTGGCTGCTGTTGTTGATGGTGTTGGTGCTTGTGCTGGTGCAGATGTCTGCTGATGCTGATGTTGATGTTTGTGATGGTGTTGATGTTTGCTGTTCTTGGTATTGATGATGGTGTTGATGTTTGCTGACGTTGAAGCTGTTGCAAGCATTGGTGTTTGCTGGTGTTGATGTTCATTCTGGTGTAAATGTTTGTTTTGGTGTTGCTGCTTGTGTTGGTGTTTGCTGGTGTTGATGTTGGTGCAGGTGTTGTTGTTGGTGCTGGTGTTGATTTTGCTGCTGTTAATGGTGTTTGCTGGTGTTGATTTTGGTGCTGGTGTTGATGTTGGTGTTGATGCTGGTTTTGGTGCTGGTGTTGACGGTGCAGGGGTTGAAGTTTGCTGGTGTTGATTTTGGTGCTGGTGTTGGCATTGGTTTTGGTGCTGGTTATGATGTTGATGTTGGTGCTGGTTTTGTTGTTGGTGCTGGTGTTGTTGTTTGCTGCTGCTGACTTTGGAGCTGGTGTTGGTTTTTGCTGGTGTTGGTGATGCTGTTGATGTTTGTTGTTGTTGATGTTGGTGGTGGTGCCAGTGTTTCATGGTGTTATGGTTGGTGCTGGTTTTTGAGTTTGCTGGTGTTGATGTTTGCTGGTGTTGGTGTTAGTGCTGGTGTTGGTGTTTTTATTGTGTTGGTGTTGGCTGGTGTTGTTGTTGGTGCTGCTGTTGGTGTTTGCTGGTGCTGATATTTGAGTTGATGATGATTTTGATGTTTGCTGGTGTTGATGTTGGTATTGGTGCTTTTAGTGATGGTTGCCAGTGCTGATATTTGTGTTGGTGCTGATTTTGATGTTTGCTGGTGTTGGTGTTGGTGCTTGTGCTGGTGTTGATGTTTGCTGGTGCTGATATTTGCATTGGTGCTGATTTTTATGTTTGCTGGTTTTGGTGTTGGTTTTGGTGCTGGTCTTGATGTTGGTGCTTGTGTTGGTGTTTGCTGGTGTTCATGTTGGTGTTGGTGCTTGTGTTGATGTTGGTGCTGCTGTTGATGATTGCTGATATTGATGTTGGTGCTGGTATTGATGTTGGTTTTTGTGCTGGTGTTAATGCTGATGTTGGTGCGGGTGTTGGTGTTTGCTGGTGTTGGTGTTGAAGTTTGCTGGTGTTGGTGTCTGCTGTTTTTGATGTTGGTGTTGGTGCTAGTGTTGGTGTTTGCTACTGTTTCAGTTTGCTGGTGTTGATGTTGGAGCTGGTGTGGGTGTTGGCTGGTGTTGATTTTGGTGCTGCTGTTGGTGTTTGCAGGTGCTGATATTTGAGTTGGTGCTGATTTTGGTGTTTGCTGGTATTGGTGTTGGTTCTGGTGCTAGTCTAGATGTTTGCTGGTCCTGATATTTGCGTTGGTGCTGATTTTGATCTTTTCTGGTGTTGGTGTTAGTGCTGGTGTTGGTGGTTGCTGGTTTTGATGTTATTGTTGGTGCTGGTCTTGATGTTGGTGCTGGTGTTGGTGTTTGGTGGTGTTCATGTTGATGTTGGTGCTGGTCTTGATGTTGGTGCTTGTGTTGGAGTTTGTCGGTGTTGATGTTGGTGCTGGTGTTGTTTTTGGTGCTGGTGTTGATGTTGGCAGTGGTGTTGATGTTTACTTGTGTTGATGTTAGTGCTGCTGTTGATGTTGGTGCTGCTGTTGGTGTTTGCTGCTGTTGGTGCTGATGTTGGTTTTGAGGTTTGCAGCTATTGCTGTTTGCTGGTGTTGATGCTGGTGTTGGTGCTTGAGTTGATGTTTGATGGTTTTGGTGCTGCTGCTGGTGTAGATTTTTGCTGGGGTTGGTGTTGGTGTTGATGTTGGTGCTGGTGTTGCTATTTGCTGGTGTTGATGTTGGTGTTGGTGTTGATGCTGGTGTTGGTGCTGGTATTGATGTTGGTGCTGGTGTTGATGTTGGTGTTGGTACTGGTCTTGATGTTGGTCTTCGTGTTGGTGGTTGCTTGTGTTGATTTTGATGTTGGTGCTGGTGTGGATGTTGGTGCTGGTGTTGCTGTTTGCTGGTGTTGATGGTGCTTGTGTTGATACTTGCTGGTGTTAGTGTTTTCTGGCGTTGGTGTTTGCTGATGTTGATGTTTGCTGGTGTTGATTTTGATTCTGGTGTTGATGTTTGCTGGTGTTGGTGTTTGCTGGTTTTGATGTTTGTTGGTGTTGATGTTGGCTCTGGGTTTGGATTTTGCTTGTGTTGATGTTTGCTGGTGTTGCTGTTGGTGCAGCTTTTAATGTTGGTTTTGGTGCTGGTGTTGATGTTTGCTGATGTTAATACTGGTGCTGGTGTTGGTGTTGATGTTGGTGTTGGTGTTTGCTGGTGCTGGTGCTGGTGTTGGTGCTCATGCCGGTGTTTGCTGGTGTTGATCTTGGTGCTGGTGTTGATGTTGGTGTTGGTGCTGGTGTTGATGTTGATGTTGGTGCTGGCACTGGTGTTAATGTTTTTTGGTTTTCGCGTTGGTGCTGGCGTTGGTGTTGATGTTTGCTGGTGTTGATATTGGTGTTGGTGCTGGCATTTGCTGGTGTTGGTGTTTGCTGGTATGGGCATTTGCTGGTGCTGGCATTTGCTGGTGTTGTTGTTTGCTGTTGTTGATGTTGGTGCTGGTGTTGGTGTTGGTGCTGCTGCTTGTGTTGATGTTGCTGATAGTGTTGATGTTTGCTGGTGATGATGTTGGTGTTGGTCTTGATGTTCGTGTGGGTTCCTGTGTTGATGTTGATGTTGGTGCTGGTGTTGGTGTTTGCTGGTCTTGGTGTAGGTGTTTGCTCATGTTGATGTTTGCTGGTGATGATGTTGGTGTTGGTGCTGGTGTTGCTGTTTGCTGATGTTGGTGCTGTTGTAGATGTTTGCTAGTATTGGTGTTGGCGCTGTTGTTGGTGTTTGCTGGTGCTGGTGTTGGTGCTGGTGCTTGTGTTGATGTTGATGGTGTTGATGTTGGTGTTGGTTCCTGTGTTGATGTTAATGTTGGTGCTGGTGTTGGTGTTTGCTGGTGTTGGTATAGGTGTTTGCTCGTGTTGATGTTTGCTGGTGATGTTGGTGTAGGTGTTTGCTCGTGTTGATATTTGTTGGTGATGTTGTTTGTGTTGGTGTTTGCTTGTGTTGATGTTGGTGCTGATGTTGGTGTTTTCTTGTGTTGATGTTGTTGCTGGTGTAGCATTATGCCAAGAAGGTCAAAAATTGGTTTCACCAGTTTGCGATCGTCCGCTCGACCCATCAATGGCAGACCGTGTCTCCCAACACTGTACATCAGGAACCTAATTTCAATTCTTTAGCATCTCATTATAAGACCTGCTCACCAGAATCATCCCCCCAACGATGTATCATTCGGGCACGTTGGCGTGCTGACATGTTTTGCAACTGTACATAAGCGACCTGCTGCTGGTGCACAGCACTTTGCTCGGGACTTCGAGGTTTGTTTGCCTACCTTGCTTCGGGCAGCACTTGTGGTCATCAGCGCCAGGCTTCACAGACAGCACCACATCACTTTTAGGGGGAGTCATGGGCAGGTCTCTACCTAGCAGGCCAGCTGTAAGGTGGGGGTGGCTTTTCAGCAACTGCAGGGCTTGTGTGGGGAAGGTGGAGAATTGGCCTCAGGCAAGGGAAGAGTCTGCATGGGGGAAGGAGGGTATTCCAAGAGCATATGGGGGGACACAAGTTGATCTGTGAGAGTGGCCTCAAGATGGTGAGGGCTGAGGGGGCAGTCTCCAGAGCAGATGAGGCCGGATGGAGATGTGAGGGTGTGTTTGCGAGTGAATGGTGATGTCCCTTGAGCTGATAGTGAGTGAGATGCCAGTGAATGTGTGATGGTCTTGTGAATGTGGGAATTGAGAGTGATAAGATGGTTGCCTTATCCTGGTAGCACAGATCCTCTTTCTGCACTGGATGGCCAACCTCTTGTGCAGCGTTGGCACCAACCATCACTGCCACCGCCTCCCAAGCCGGAGTGGTGAGACTAATGGGCCTCCTACACCCAGAGTGGGGGTAGAGGATATTGCAGTGGGCCTCCACAGTGTTCAGGAGGCGTTCCAGGGATGAATCACTGAATTGGGGGGCTGCACTCTTCTTGGCTTTGGGGGCCATGTCTTTACCCGAGCAGCCCTAGGCTGCAAGCATTGAGAAGTGTGTGCGGGGCTGCAGTTTAAGTATGATGCCCTGAGTGAGGAAGTAGCGATGAAGTGGTGAGGCAGGCAAATCGGAGGCCACCCGCCAGTGAGGCAGCATGTTTCCTGTGGCTGCATTATTAATGAGGCAGGAATGGGACAACTTGGCGTAAAAACCTGCCACTGCGGCCGGCAGGGAAAATAACATTTCTCCGGCCTGCTACCACACTTTGTGCAAATCTGGGATGATTCCGCCCTTATTCTGGTAAATTATCTCTTTAGGTCTGAAACACTTTAAAGTTCAGTTCTTTATTGAGAACTCACAAAATAGCCTGCAATAAATAAACAGAAATGCACATTCAAACTAAAGCAAGTTGAGAGAATTCAATTTACAATGTGACAATTCTTTCAGGTTTGTTTTTTAAAGTTGAGTTTTGAATATATTCCGCTCAACTGAAACCCGCACGCAGTGAGAATAAAACCAAAGCCACAAATTACAGCTGCAGCAAGGCAAAACATTCCAACAGTTATCATTTTTCCACAATCGTGTAATGTGAAACAGATTAATGAAAATCACAAGATAAGTAAATTTTGTAGGAAAAAAACAAACCTTTTATAAATTTGCTCACCTTCCAATTTAACGTTCACAGTCTCTGATTCTACATCAATATAATTGCACCATCTTGATCTTTTTTATAACTGTTCTGGGCTACAATATTTAAAAACTGATTGTAATTGAAAAGCAAATCAGTCTCATGAAACTTCTAGTGACAGTAAACCCCTTCACTGAATGTTAGCTGTGTTGCACCTGATTTGTCACCGGTGAATGGATGGAATTTACAGAACAGAACAGGCTATTTGGCCCAACTGGTCCATGCTGGTGCTTTTGCTTCTCCACTTTATTATATATAATCCAATCAGCATATTCAAATTCGTTTTCTGGTAAATGCTGGTGTCAATTCTCCCCTGGAGGAGACAAGTGGACAGTGTCGGGAAGACAGGCAGTGTCAGGGGGGATAGGTGGGCAGTGTTGGGGGAGACAGGCAGACAGTGTCAGTGGGGAAAGGCGGACAGTGTCAGGGCGGATAGGTGGACAGTGTCAGGGGGGACAGGCAGACTGTGTTGGGGGGTGGGGGATACAGGCAGACAATGCCGGGGGAGACAGGCAGGATGTGTCAGGGGAGACAGATGGACAGTGTCCAGTTTGTGAAACTCATTGCAGGATTCCCCTGGCTAGAAATTCCTGGCTGTGAACTACGAGCAATTAGCACCCGTGGCTCTGTCTAATGAAGGCTAAGTGATTCAGCTCAGCAAGTTCTGATCTCTGTCTTTATTCAGTTATTTTACAATTTCTGGCTGAGGAGCTCCTTAAGATGCAGAAATGTGCTGCTTGGTATTTCCCTGCCTCACATGAGCTGATAAAAATAAATCCAGCATCTGTCCTGCCAGCAGCTAATTGTAATTCAGAGTGTGATCGTGGGAGTTACCTTATTTGGATCACTCCACTCACTAAATCACTGAGGAACTGCATAAGGAATTTGTGATAGGAGTATGAGTCAGCCTTGTGGATGGCTGCAAATTCAAACTGGTATCAACTTTCTGGAAACAGATTATCCTTTTCACTCTGTTTCTACAATCCTCAGAAATATAATAATAGAGGAAAGGATCAAAGCAGCTGTTAAAGCTGCTCAGACACAGTAAGAAAATGTAATGTTTATGGAGGTCAGGCACCCATTGGTGCACCAGAAGCATGATATTACTCGGAGTGAAACATACTAGATATACAAACAGTATTAAGAGAGTGATTTTTGCAGACTTTTTGTACTTTATATCATTAACTGTTAAAGATCTGATTATAAGACTGTAACAGGATATAGTGACGAGGCTCGGAATGAAAAATCCTAATATCACAAAAATTAACCAGTAATAGAAATACACAACCTGATTATTCTTTAGATACACATCATAGCACGTGGTGATATTTAGACCCTTGATTCTAAAAGACTGTTTAACAGAAAAAAAAGGCCAAACAAAGAGAACAACTGTCACCCAAATGACAGCACAAACACTTAAGGCAAACCGATTGTCCCTGAAACGCTTGGAGAAAAATGGATGGACCAGAGCGAAGTATCTGTCGATGCTGATGAAGGTGAGCAACAGGATGGAGCAGTACATGTTCCCGTAGAAGAAGGCGGTCATTGTCCGACAGAGTCCCTCACCAAAGAGCCAGTCATTGCCCAGGAGGTGGTAGGAGATCTTGAACGGCAGCATCAGGATCAGGAGAAGGTCGGCAGTCGCCAAGTTGATCAGGAAGATGGTGGAAGGTTTCTTGCTTTTGGCAGCCATTGTTAAAAGAGCCAGAACATTTGTTGGGAGCCCAATGCCAAACACTAGGGTGTATAAGACAGGGATCAACTTTGTGGTGATGGGATTGATCAGTTGAGATAAGGCCTCATCATTTACATCAACTGCAGTGGAATTTGGAATGTTTGTTCCAGCAACTCCTCCTGACGGTGGTACAATGCTCTCAGCTGAAAATATGAAGCAGATTGTTTATTCTTTCTGGTTTTTATTTCCATTTAGGGTAATTTCTCTATCATCTTTGTGAAATGAAGAAATTTGTCCCCAACAGCAACAGAACCTTCCTTAGCTCTCGGGGAGAGTATCAAATCCCAAGCGGAACTGGAGAGCTTTTTTTTGTCCACACACTAATATGGATGAGATGATTTAGGAATGAAAGGATTTTGGAGTAATAACTATCTGGATAATGTGAAGGAGCTGGATTATATGTACTTAACTCATTGTCTTCTTTATGGGGTCCCTTCCCTGGCAGTGAATCCAATCAAATCAGAAGTCACTGATTGGTCATAAAATCCTGATATTCCTCTGAAATTTTGAATCTTTTATAATTCTTAGGTTTAGAAATCGTAATGATCTTGGATAATAGACAAACAGGCACTTTATTTGGGAGGAGATTTCATGAACGTAGCTTTTCATGAACTGCCCAACATGAGTGTAAGGGCTTGGCTTGAAGTGTTTGTAATCATCCAGGCAAATGA